>NC_064293.1:23087302-23326798 GCF_019186545.1 Solanum stenotomum | reverse complement strand
CCCCCCCCAAATCAGCCCCCAATAATTTTCCCAGTTTCAGCATGTTCTGCTTCACCCACATAGACACCTCCTTCTCCTTTTCCGTAATTAATTGTTGTTGTGTGTGCAAAGGCTCTGCCTTTTCGATCTCCCATTCTTTGTTAGAGGTCAATGATCTGTACCAGCAATTGTGCATGGGCTTCTTCCACCCCTCCCCTCCTCATCTCCCCCCTCAAAATTTCTTATGTAACTGTCTCTTCCGCGAGTTGCATAGAATCTTCCACCAATTCCTCACTTAGATTTACCACTATCATCTAGTGCACAGTGTTCTGTTATTATGTGTCTTGCTTGACTGGAAGAGAGATGCGGGATTCCGTGTCTTCTTGAAGTATATCTCTATTGAGTATGGACCGAGATGAATTTGTTATTTTGTTAAAAATAACTACGCTAGCCTGATCAGGCCCATTTTCCACTTCAATTAATTACCTTCCCCAGGGCCTCTCTAAGCCCAATCCAGAGCTCTTCATTGAAGAAGCCATGTGGCTTTCACATGACTTATTTAAATCCCCCTTTCCAGGTTCCATCTGTACCTTCCCCACATGTTCATAGGGATTTTTGTACTGAGCCACTGAGATTGGCATTACTTTGTATTACCCTCTTGTGGTATGCTTCTGCATCATTTGCAACTGAAATCCTCACCCACTTCATGTGGTTCTTCAACTCTTTCTCCACCACAGAGTTGTCCAATTTCCTCGAAAACTTGGTGCTTCCAAAGGTGTATAGGAACACCCACGACTTTGATCCAAGTTTCTTTGATTTTCATGGTGTTTGGAAGGCATCTCAGCACCATACTCCACCATCTTAGGTTAAAACCTAGGCTTTTCCACTTCCATTGGCCTTTCAGTGTTGTTCACGGATGATATCTTTGTTTGTTTTTTTATGTAGTTGAGACCAAACTGGATTATTTAGGCCAAGTTCTCATTTGATTTTAGGCCTTAAAATTAATTTGAGGAGGTGTGAGATTTTCTTGTTGTGGAGATGAATGACATTGGATTATTCGCTCAAGTTTTAAATTGGGTTGGGGTTCTTACTTCTTCCGGCTATATACCATGTTTATGAATGAAAATACATTTACTTGATTAAAAAAAAATCTTGAAGGGATCCTCATTAGACAAGGAAATCTAGGAACTGATGATTTTTCTTGAAATTTCTACGGTTTCTGGTTGCCCCATTCACTTGGTTAAACTCTTACATTGATCTGCAAATTTTTTATTTTTTTTGGAGAATGATCTGCAAATTTTTTATGAGACAAAAGGTTTGGCTTTTGTAGTGTTGATAGCCAATTAGTCGCCATGTGAAAAAACATTTCCATCCTATTAACGACCAACTTTTACAAGTTACTTTAATGCGAGTTGATAAGTACTTCTCTTAGAATTCATGGACCTAGAAAAGGGGAAAAACGGATTCCCATGATCGAAGAACTTTCCCTGTATGCAATACACTTCGACTTCCCAAGACAGCCTTTTCAGCTGATTACTTGTAGAAGTATTAGATTCCATTAGCAACTTAGCATACTTAGATGGTTGCCAAATGGTTGGGCTCAAAGGCACGCAGCAACTATCTGCAATCTCGTTTCTGATCCTTCTTTTCACCCTTTTGCAAAGAGATCCCACTACTTTTACTATTTCACACGCTTGGGCTGAGATCCTCTTTGTATAGTTAGGGATCTGCCAAGATAAGTGCTTCCCATGTTGCGTTCAAGGGTGTGGCCTAGTGGTCAAATGAAGTAGGTTGAGAACCATTAGGTCTTTGGTTCAAAACCCAGCAGAGACAAAAAAAAAAAAAAACACTAGGTGATTTCTTCCCAACTATCATTGCCTTGGTGGACAGAGTTACCTAGTACCTATTGTTGGTGGGAGGTATCCTGTGGAATTAGTTGAGGTGTGCGAAAGCTGGCCCCGTACACTACGGTCATAAAAAAAAAAGATAAGTGCTTCTCATGCTCAGATGTTTTGAATGAAATTTAACTAATTGACTAATTCAAAAGAGCATTGCTGTTGGGTGATCTTGTTAATCAAATAAAATTTAATGGCTGAAAATCATGCACTTCTGTGCCGGAATCTTGTTACAAGTTTCTTCCTGGCATGTGAAATGCAGGTGGGAGAATTAAAAGCTTCTATAGTCTCTAAACTCTAATGCTTCCTGACTAAACTTAAGCAGTCCATATGTGTGAGTGTTAAACCGCCAGCCTATCCATTGCAATTTTGCAGAGGGAACTATATCCATCTCTACTCTTATTTCCAGTTGGGAGGAAGAAAGCTATCCCTTATGGTGGAGATATGGCAGTATCTAATATCATTAACTTTCTTGCTCACCACGGCAGCCACTTTTACGATCTTCCTCAGGAGAAAGGTGAGTTTCCTGATTTTAAAATATTTGTGGTTGCACACCACCCATCTGAGTGAAGCAGAAAAAAAAGAGGATGCGGGAAGGAAAATATCATTAATTTTCCATAGTATTCATAAAAAATTTGGTGCATGTTTTCTATCATTGGTATATTCACACTTAGCTGTCAATCTGATTAACTAAACATATCTTTTATGGAGGTTTCATATGTCCAGGATGTTGTTCTTGTTTTATTTAATTGTTGATAGTCAAGATTCACTGATATACGTTTTCTTTTCTTTATCTTCCATATTTGCTAGTTTGATAACCTACATAGATCGCTGTTGTCTCAGTCGGTCAATATCATTTTAGATGTTATAGCAGCTCATTAGAAATATCTCACTTGATAGTTTCTATAATGGAATCTAGTTTCTATATTGGAATGTATGACGAGGGATAGTTTCTATAATGGAATCTAGTTTCTATATTGGAATGTAAGACTGGTTTAAATTAATGAAACAGTGGTGAGGAAAATGAAACTGTGATGTAAAGTGAATGGCAGTAAATTTAGTAATAAGACATACATGCCAATTATTTAGAGGCAGGAGGCATTTCTGGGAGCAAAAACAAGATATGCAGTGAAATCCTCCCACAAAGTATGTTTTGGGGAGGGTAGAGTGTGCATAGACCTTACCCCTATTTCGTGGAGGTAGAGAGGCTATTTCCGAGGAACCCTTGGCTCAACAAAGCACATAATCATAAAATATCATTCCGTTTAGGAAAATAGAAAAAAGTGAGCATGCTTCATAAATGATCACCCAACTAAACGAGGAAAAGAGGTTGGGGGAGGGGGGAGGAAGGAGGTAAGATGCATAAAGAAGTGCTTAGGGGGGATGAAAATGAACCGAGTATAATACCTTCGCAATTAAATAAATGATTAGAATACAATATTCGTTCATATTTTTCTGACGTGCTCAAGTATATTCAAAAAATAGGAAAAATTACTTTAAAAGGTACCTTTTAATAAATAATTACTGATTTTAGCGATACTTTTTATTTATTACCATTTGTAGCAATATATAGCAATACTATGATAAATCTGCAATATATTTTAAAAGTGAATTATTATTTTTTTGATAACCGAGAAATCCGTTTGTGACCCGCCCTTTGGACTAATCACAACCTTCTAAACTCGGTGGATAATGGGCCCGCCCCTCTACCCTTCTCCACTTAAATACCGGGCTTCGCTTTGCATGGTGTGGGATTGAACCTGCGACCTAAGCCACAAATCTTCCACCTTTTGCCACTCGAGCTAGGCCTTGGGGGCTTAAAAGTGAATTATGTATGCAATATATATGTATTATAACTGTTCTAAAATATATTATGCTTGTTTGATAAGAAATTGACACATTGTATTATAAATGTATATTAGAATGTGTGATAAATATATTATTTATCAATAAAATGTGTATTATATGTGTTTTATAAATTGTTCTCTGTAATATGTATTAAAAATGTGTATTATAAATGTATTAAAAGTGATCAAGTGAAAAGAAAATGTTATTGCTATAAATGGTAAATATTTTCTTAATATAGTATATTTATGTAAGTTTCCTTCAAACTACCTGTAGGGGTAACACCTAGAGATATCTTTTAAGCACTATTGAGGTGGAGGAGGGGTTATACTTTATAATGTGAGGGAGACTAAACTAGGTCTAGATATCTTCTTCTTGTTGAGTGTGAAGGGGGGGAGGGGGGATGGGAAAGGGACCAATTAAACTTTTAGGGGTCGTGTGGTGTGTGTCACGACCCAGCGGTACCCCCTAGATGTAACAAGGCGTATGAGACCCTGAGAGGCCCCATACAAGCCACTTAGCATATCATAACATAAAGTAATAGAAAAAGTGCAAAAATTTAAAACATTTCAAACAATCAGAGTCTTTCATAAAACGAGCGGAAGTCTAACAACATTGTCTCAAACCATCTGACATAAGAGAATAAAATCTTGGGATGCAGCCCATACAATAGTCCAACATGAAAAGAAAGACATGGAAGAGAAAGGGGTGATCCAATCCTCGAATGCTATGAGGACTCACCAAATCTTCACTTGCTTGATCAAACTATGAACCTAGCCACAAGTGTGTGAATCAAGAGCGCCGGACCCTACATTTTGATAAGAAATGTAGGCAAGAGTATGCGTTAGTACAAACATGTACTAAATAATAGCTTGCATAATCAACATAAACATAAGCGTTAGTCAACATAAGACATAAGGCATAAGATAATCAATGCACATAAGGCATCATAATGAAAGAGGATTACTTCCTTAAGTAACCTCGCTCATCCCTTGCGAAGACTTAGGTTATCCGCCTCTAATCAAGCATACATCATGGAAGGCATATCTAGCAACACTCCAAGCTAATCAAATGCATAACATAATCACATCATTCATACTTACTTTTAAAGACACGGGGATTCACCTCTTTGCCTAACTTATAGGCTAATAGGTATTCTCCTCTTGCCGTACTTACTTTAAGATCATGGGTACTCGTCTCCACAATCACATCATATGACACGGGTACTCGCCTCCACATCATTTCACAAGGATCTTGGGTACTCGGCTCTATGTCCATTCATCATAATAAGAACGTGGGGAATCACCTCATATCCTTAACATATGGGGGTCAAGGGTAGTCGCCTCTAGCCTCATCATTCATTAAGCATTTTAGTGTAGATTCATTTTAGGTGAGCAATCCTTTCAACCTAGAATCATTCGTGTGAGTAAACATTTCACATTCATTCAATCATGCTTATCAATTCATTGTAGGAAGTATCCCTTCCATACTACAACATCAACAATCAACAATTCAGTCTAGTCTTTACTCTCAAAGCACTACATCTCATGATCATAATTTATACTTTACTCTCAAGCAATTAACATCATATTCATCATATATGCTTCAATCTCAAGCAATTCTAGTCATGATTCATCAATCTTATAAGGAGATATCTATCCCATAGAGTTTCCCTCTCATGGCATCAAACCCAACATATCAATTCTACCCTAACATCATAGGATAGGCATGGGTACATGCAATTTCATTCTAAAAACATGTAATTATATCAATTCAATCATAATCCACTCAATTGGATCAACATTCATCATAACCCACAACATTGAAAGAAACCTTAACTAGAATTGGGGATTTAGACTTCACAATTGGGGAATCTAATGGGAGTCCATGGGATAAAAGATCCCATGGATGAAAAGCCATCATACCTTAGTCACAAAGCCCACAAAAAGCTTGAAGATTGGAGGGTTGAACTTGACCTAACTTCAATCTCTTCCTTCTTCCACCTTCTAGAGAGAGAATATTTGAGAGAGTTTTGGGTTTTCTTTTTGGGATTGAGAGAATGACTTAATTGAGTGAATTTAGGGGTCTAAAATACTTATATAGGTAGTCTAGGTTTAGGCAAAACGACACCACATTGATTTAATTAAAACCGAAAAAGACCCATGTGCCCCTAAAATCACTGCCAGCTCTCGATCCACGAAACTCCGACCGATAGACCGTCAACTGACCTACGGTCTATTCTGGTCAGTCGTGGTTCGATGATCAGAGACGGGTTTTCTAGGCCTTGGACCTACGGACCCTCGACCACGGACCGTGGTCTGAACGACGATCCGTTGGTCAAGACCACCTAAAGTCTGACTCTTGGCTGGGTGACCAACCACGGACCTTACTTACGGTTCGTGGGTCAGTCCACGGGCCGTGGGTAGCCGGTTGTGGATGATACCTGCAGTTCTCCAAAATCTGCAATTTTACCTCTTATGAATCCGGGGTGTTACAGTGTGATGGTTAAGAGGAGTTAGTCCCGACATAAATTTTGAGTACCCTTTAATTCCTTGTTTGGTTGTTGTGAGAGATGAGAGAGAAATATTATTGACTGTATGTCTTTATTATTACATTGAAACCCTATTTATAGACACTAAACTAGACTGCTTTTCCTACTCGGACACTACATTATAATCCTTTTCCAAATAGGATACAATATACTATATCTATTCCTATTTCTATTCCTATTCTATGTAGGATTATGTATACCTATTCCTATTCTAACATTTCCCCTTAATCTAGTGCATACAAATCATATGTACGTAGCTTGTTACAAATATAATTAATACGAGGATCGGTGAGGGACTCGGTGAAGATATTGCAAGTTGTTCACTTGACTTCACAAATGTGGTAACAATATCTCCAGAGAATAATGTTTCTTTGACAAAGTGACAATCAATCTCAATGTGCTTAGTCCTCTCATGAAACACTAGATTTGATATGATATGAAGGGTCGTTTGATTATCACACACAAGTTCCATATGACTGGTTTCTCCAAACTTTAGTTCTCTCAACAACTGTTTGATCCAAACTAGCTCACAAGTTGCTACAACTATTGCTCGATATTCTGCTTCTGCACTACATCGAGCAACCACACTCTATGTCTTACTCTTCCACGACACCAAATTACCTCCTACTAAAATGGAATATCCGGATGTAGAACGTCTGTCAAACGGTGATCCTGCCCAATCAACATCGATATATCCAGTTAATATGCTCATGGCCTTGATCCTCGAAGAGTAAACCTTTGTCAGGAGCTGTCTTTATATGTCGCAGAATACGAACAACTGCATCCCAATGACTATCACAAGGAAAAGTCATAAACTTACAACACTCACAGGAAAAAAGATGTCAGGTCTAGTCACCATGAGATAATTCAACTTCCCAACCAACCGTCTATACCTTTCAGGACTACTGAGTGGCTCCCCCTATCCTTGAAGGAGTTTTAACATTCGGATCCATAGGAATGTCACTAAGTTTTAACATTCCGATCCATAGGAATGTCACTCAGTTTTAACATTCGGATCCATGTAAATGTGTTTTCTTTTGTAAACTTGACCAAGCTGTCCATATACAAGCGGTATACTAAAAGCTAAAGAATCCACCCAAGAATATGACTCTCTCCAAACTCCACTTAATCATTTATACAACAAGGAGCTCAAACATTTTTACCATGGGAAGTGTACTATTGTGAGATCTACAGATTTGAAGAAATTTGTAAAATTGGAAAATGAAAGGTCTCGATAGACATGATGGTAGTAATGTTCAAGACAAATAATTTGTAGATAAGATGGTTTAGTTGTGGGAAGTGCAGAAGACTGGATCTTCACAGTGAATTAAGGTTATAACAGAGGTAACAGAAAACAAAAATTGTAGATGCCCATAGGGCTGTGGTTTAGGGGTAAGAGCGTAGCTTTTGATAGATGGATTAGGCGCATGTCAGGGGTTCAAACCCTCCCACAGACAAAAGGCTGATATTCAAGTGGAGAAGGGTAGAGTGATGAGCCCATTATCCATTCAGTTTTGACCGTGTGCCATTGAGTTTGGGGGTTTCTTGGTTATCAAATTTTTTTTTTGTTGATTATATTATTTTTTGATGGAAGGTCCCAAAAATTATACAGAATTTGATAATATAAAAGAAAAAGGAAAGGTTGAAAAAGTCACCTATCTGGTTTACTGAACTACCTCTTAGCACACAAAAATATCCTATAATTAATTTAAATTCATCATTACCATCTAAAATTAGACTGAACCTTGTAAGTTTGTCTTTTTAATTGTCAGCTATATCACTACAAAATTATGTGTCTAAAAAGGAAATAATATTAGAATATGATAGAACAATCACATAATTTTGGCTATCAAATGAAAAGGTCTGCAAATCACTACAGCATTGTAATAGGATTTCTGGTGCTGATTTTAAAAATCTTTAAAAGCTTTAATGTTGAGAATCGAGGTTGACACAAATTATTTTTATTAGATGGGGGTGACTCTCTTGAGATTAGTGTTAATGCACTAAATTTAAAGGCCATCAGATTTTGTTATTTACACAAAGCTCCTATCTCCCCCTCTCCCTCCCCTTCCCCTCACCCCCTCCTCCGTCATCATCACCACCTCAACCTCCACCACCACCACCACCACTACCTCCTCCGCCACCACATTGTCTGCTCTCTCCACCTGCACTGTATCCTCCTCCACCTCTTTCGCCTCACTTTTCACCCCTGCACCTTCTGCAGAAAATCAAACAACTTTGATCAATTGTTCTAATAACATTGAAAGTTGGTGCAACAACTCAGTATTTGTTGAGTTGCAACAAATTTCGTAATTGTAGCATTAAATTCTGAAGTTGCAGTAATTACTGAAATTTGTTGCAACAACAACTTCTACAATTGGTTGGATTTGCAGGGTTTTTTTTCAATGGTTTAAATTTTATGTTATTTTCAAATTTTCTCCACACTCGTGACCAACGCAAACAGTCCATAAAATAAGAAAAGAAGAAGAATGGCAGAAAGAAGGAGAAGAAGGAAAAATAAGATGAAAATGTAAAGAGAAGGCAGGAATTTAATTTTTGAAATTCAAAAGTAAGAGGGAAGCTGATGTGCCTCAAGTTATAAAAACTTATTCCAGGAGGCCAAAATAAGCAATTAAGAAACTTAGTAACTGTCATGAGACAGCTACACATGTATTGGGTGGTTTTTTCTGTAGAAATAGGGGCAGGGCAGTTAAAACAAAGGCATTCAGAAAATTAAGAAAAGGGAATTCTGGGAGAGTTTCTAGCCTCTCGAATGTCTAGAAAGGTTGTGATCTTTACAATTATATAACTAAACTTCATTATTGTCTTAGGATGTGATTTATTATGTCAGTAGTGTGATTGTTTTGTTTTCAGACTTCTTGTTGTAATATCAGTGAATCTAGTGTGAAACAGCAGTATTTGTTCCCTTATTTTCTATTTCAGCAGTAAAGTCTATCAAATTGGTATCAGAGCAGTAACGTTCAGGAATGGTGAGTAGAATGGAAGGACGAGTCGAACAAGTGGAGACAAATTTGACAGGGGTAAGAGAAGATGGCAGAAAACTGGAAGGATGGTTTCAAGAAATGACAGAGACTCTTGCGAGAATTGAAGCACAAGGGAGAACTATGATGGCAGAAGCATCCCCTTCTCAAACCAGATCTGTCGGAAACTAAGAAGCCAAGCAATTTCAACTGGGTTGGAGAAAAAGATGGGAAGAAGTTTCGGAAACTACAACTACCAGTTTTCGAAGGAGAGGATCCTTTGGGATGGATTTTCATAGTGGAGCGATATTTTGCCGTGAATGAAATTTCTGAAGCGGAAAGATTACAGGCAACAGGTGTTTGTTTGGAAGGAAAAGCCTTAAATTGGTATTATTGGATGGAATCTCGGCAACAAATGTTAACCTGGGAAGAATTCAAAAGAGAGTTGTTGAACCAATTTCATCATTCTCAAAAAATCAACCAATATGTTGTCTTAATGGGGTTGACGCAGGTTAGCACAGTTACCGTGTTTCGTGAAGAATTTGAAAAGGTGTCGGCATCTATGAAGGAGGCATCTGATGGAATGTTATCTGGAGTGTTTTTAAATGGGCTGAAAGTGGAAATTCGGGCAGAAGTAATGTTGTTACAGGCTCAAACATTGAGGGAGATAATGGAGATGGCTCAAAAGGTGGAGGATCGAAATGATGTTTTGCAGCAAGTACAAGGTTTTAAATTTGAATTTGGCAGAGGAAGTGCAAGCAATAAACCAATTGGGTTTAGACCCAATTATCATCGAGTTGCAAACATTCTTGAATCTCGTGACTCAAGAGCCGGAGTAGCAAGTCGTAACACTGATTCACCAGTGCATACTGCCACAAAGTCGACTAGCTTCAACGGGACTGTAGTAGCAAAGTCTGAGGGACAATTCAAAAGGTTGTCTGATTCAGAATTTGCCTGAAAAAGAGAGCTAGGGTTATGTTTCAGATGTGATGAAAAATTTGGCCCTAATCATCGTTGTAAATATAGGCAGCTTAACCTATTGATTATTTTAGAGGCACCCAACACAGAAGAAGATGAAACAGGGGAATTCTTTGAGTCTACCGGAGAAGAGGTAGCTGAAGGAGAAATGAAAGGTACTATGATGGTGTTGAATATGAATTCAGTTGTGGGCCTTACAGGAGGTAGAACAATGAAACTTGTGGGGAAGATTCATGGGCAAGACGTGATAATTTTGGTCGATAGTGGAGCTACCCATAATTTTATATCATCCACCCTCGCTCATCATCTGCAATTACCTATTAAGAAGACCAAAGGATTTGAAGTAACAATTGGTAATGGTCAGCAGGTTAATGGGAGTGAAGTATGCAAAGAGGTAAGGATAGACGTGCAAGGAGTCCAAATCAACCAACAATATTTTCTATTTGAATTGAGGGGAACTGATGTGGTATTAGGGATGGAATGGTTGGCCACATTAGGAGAGATAAGGGCGAATTGGAAACTTCTTACCATGAAATTCAAAGATGCAGGAAGATTGGTGTCGCTTCGAGGGGATCCAACCATGGTTCGAACAGTAGTGTCACTCAAAGCCATGACCAATCTGTTAAAGAAAGGAAACCAAGGATTTTTGGTCGAGTTGAATCAAGTAACAATAACTGAAGATGAAGCAGCTATAACATCAAAAGAGATTGAAAAGTTATTATATGATTATCCAGAAGTAAGTGAGCAGGCCTTAGGCCTACCACCACGTCGTTCTTGGGATCATGCTATTACTCTTCAATCTGGAGCACAACCACCAAACATTCGTCCATATCGATATCCTCATTCTCAAAAAGCAGAGATCGAGCGTTTGGTCAAAGAGATGCTGGCTGCTGGAATCATTAAAACTAGTACTAGTCCATATTCTAGTTCAGTATTACTGGTTAAGAAGAAGGATGCAAGTTGGCGATTTTGCGTGGATTATCGGGCTCTTAATGATATCACGATCCCCGACAAATTTCCAATACCATGCATTGATGAGTTACTTGATGAGCTAGGGGGAGCCACCATATTTTCCAAGTTGGATCTTAAGTCAGGCTATCATCAAATTCGCATTCAAGCTGGAGATGAAGCAAAAACAGCCTTCCGCACTCATGAGGGACATTATGAGTTTATGGTCATGCCATTTGGTTTGACCAATGCACCCTCAACTTTTCAATCACTGATGAATGATATTTTCAGGGATCATTTGCGAAAATTTATTTTAGTATTCTTTGATGATAATTTGATTTACAGTAAGGATTATGCTTCACATCTAGGGCATTTGAAGGTTGTTTTGGATATTCTCAAACAGAATCAACTGGTAATCAACAAGAAGAAATGCACGTTTGGTTAGCTTAAACTTGAATATTTGGGTTATATCATCTCCTCTGAAGGAGTGCAGGCTGACCCCTCCAAGATTGACAGTATGATATCTTGGCCAAGTCCTAGAGATATAAAGTCTTTGCGGGGATTTTTGGGACTCACGGGATATTACAGATAATTTGTCAAAGATTATGGTAAGATTGTTGCCCCTTTAACTGATTTACTAAAAAAAGATGCCTTTTCATGGGGAGAACGCGCTCAACAAGCTTTTGAGGCATTGAAGTTGGCTATGACTCAAGTGCCTGTTTTAGCGATGCCAAACTTTTCTCAACCCTTTGTAATTGAAGCTGATGCTTCGGGATTTGGTGTTGGTGCAGTTTTGTTGCAAAATGGTAAACCTATTTCCTATTTCAGTCGAATGCATTCTTCCAGAGCGAGACTATGTTCGGTATATGAACGAGAGCTAATGGCTATCGTGTTGGTTGTCAAGAGATGGAATCATTATTTGCTAGGCCATCATTTCATCATTAAAACTGACCAAAAAGCCCTTAAATTTTTGCTAGGACAGAGGGTTATGGATGAGAATCAACAAAAATGGGTTTCCAAGCTCATGGGTTATAAGTTTGAGATCGAGTACAAACCGGGTGTTGAAAATAGAGTGGCTGATGCTTTGTCAAGACGCGGGGAATCTTCAGAGTATATGCATTTTCAATTTGGCAATATAAAGACAAGGAGGAATGGGACCAGGAAGTACAACGAGACACCAAAATGACTTCTATTTTGCAAAAGTCAATTTCAGGACAACAATCAGATGACAACTACAGCTTGAAGAATGGATGTTTACTATATAAAGGACGCTTGGTTTTGCCAAAAGGATCATCTCAAATACCTGGGCTATTGAAAGAGTTTCATTCTTCTCCAATTGGAGGTCATTCGGGGTATCTTCGCACATATAAAAGGCTGTCCGAGAATATCTACGGGGGAGGTATGAAAAGGGATGTGCAAGACTTTATTGCTAGGTGTGAAATCTGTCAAAAGAACAAGTCTCAAACTTTGAGTCCTGCGGGGTTACTCCAACCTTTGTATACCTCATCATGTGTGGGAGGATGTAAGTATGGACTTCATTACTGGACTTCCTAAATCCCATAGGTTTGATACTATTTTGGTTGTAGTGGATCGTCTTACTAAGTATGCACATTTTATTCCACTTTCACACCCTTTTAATGCGAAAGATGTGGCAGCTGTTTTCATTAAGGAAGTGGTTAAATTGCATGGATTTATTAAGTCTATTGTGTCTGATCGTGACCGTGTGTTCATAAGCCAATTTTGGAAGGAACTATTCAAGCTAGCAGGCACTACCTTACGATATAGCTCTTCCTATCATCCAGAAACTAATGGGCAAACAGAAGTGGTGAATAGAAGTTTGGGGACATATCTCCGTTGTATGGCAGGAGAAAATCCTAAGGAATGGTCCCACTGGTTATCTTGGGCTGAGTATTGGTTTAATACATCCTTTAACAGATCTGCAGGTATGTCACCCTTTAAAGCATTATACGGAAGGGATCCATCATCAATTTTTCACATGGATGACACTACTTCAGCGGTGGAAGAAGTAAATGAGCAGGTGCGCACTAGAAATCTGATCTTAACTGAACTCAAAGAACATTTGTTACAAGCACAACAAAGAATGAAGAATCAAGTTGATCGACATCGTAGAGAACTGACTTTTGAGATTGGTGAACTGGTATATCTCAAAGTTCGACCCTACAAACTACGTTCTTTGGCTAAGAAGATCAATGAAAAAATTAGTCCCCGCTTTTATGGTCCTTACAAGATTCTGGAAAAGATTGGTCTCGTAGCTTATCGGTTGGAATTACCGATTGGAGCACGCATTCATTTAGTGTTTCATGTTTCACAGTTGAGAAAATGCTTGTTTCCAACTACTTCTGCTCAAAACCTACCTCCATTTCTTACCCAAGAATTGGAGCTTCAAGTTGAGCCTGAGCCAGTGAGACAGATCAGGAAGCAAATCAATGGTAAATTGGAAGTGCTAATTAAGTGGAAGAACCTATCAGAATTTGAGAATACTTGGGAGGAATATGCAATCATCGATCAACAATTTCCCGACTTTCACCTTGAGGACAAGGTGATTCTTATAGGGAAAGGTAATGATGTGCCTCAAGTTATAAAAACTTATTCCAGGAGGCCAAAATAAGCAATTAAGAAACTTAGTAACTGTCATGAGACAGTTACACATGTATTGGGTGGTTTTTTCTGTAGAAATAGGGGTAGGGCAATTAAAACAAAGGCATTCAGAAAATTAAGAAAAGGGAATTCTGGGAGAGTTTCTAGCCTCTCGAATGTCTAGAAAGGTTGTGATCTTTACAATTATATAACTAAAGTTCATTATTGTCTTAGGATGCGATTTATTATGTCAATAGTGTGATTGTTTTGTTTTCAGACTTCTTGTTGTAATATCAGTGAATCTAGTGTGAAACAACAGTATTTGTTCCCTTATTTTCTATTTCAACAGTAAAGTCTATCAGAAACCTTTTTTAAAAATTCGAAATTTTAATCTTCATCCCAAAGTTTTTAATCACCCTAATCAGACTCATTTTCATTTTTTTTCTCAAGAAAACACTTTATTGCATTACTTTAAAATATGTTTCAGATGTCCATAAGACACCATTGCATCCGTTAGAACACAACTTGGGAAGGCAGAATCCCAAGCAATCCTATTTATACACGAAATAGAAATTTTTGCTAGATTGTGAGCTAATACATTCCATGCTCGAGGAATATATATAATCTCGATTTCTTCAAAAGACTTCATCAATACATCCTCGCAAATGGTCTCTATTTCCCAAGATGTTATCAAATTCTTTTGCAACATTTGTATGACATGCTTTGCATCAGTATGTGAACCTTTGACCAACCCTTTTGTAGTGCTCTTTCCACAGCTTCCCGAATTGCTAGTGCTTCAGCAGTTATGGCCTTCCCTACAAATTGAATAGGGGTACCAACGGCATGAAGCAAATACCACAACTATCTATAGCCGCCATTCCAATGCTTGCTTTTTCCTTCTCCCTTTGTAGACCTGCATCTGTAAAAACAACAACCCCTTCTCGGACCAAAGTAATAGTTGCATCATAAATCTTGTTTGGTATAGGATTCACAACTGCCGAATTTTTGACAACATCATCATATTCATGTAAATCAAATAAAGCCTTATTTACTACGTCATTAGGTTCATATGTACCACCATTTTTATTTGATATCGGTTGACCAAGTCAAAGTCAACTTTTTTTAATTTAAAACTTGAAAGTTACTTTTAGCTCATTTCTCTGAGTTTTCTAACTTGAGAATAAAGAATCCAAACTTAAATTACGCTTGGACCTAATGCCTGGTAGGATAAGAGTGGTTGGGTTTTTGTAATTGTAGATAGCATTGTCATGGTGCAAATCTAATTCATATATATTTATATATATAAACATGTTACCAGTTTCAAAAAAAGATAAGAAACCTATACAATCTGAGGGTGTAAATTGTTTTCATTTTGACTACGAAGAACATGTAGGATAAGAAACTTGTACGCCAGGTAGGATAAGAAACTTGTACAATCCAAAGTTGTGCATTCCCCTCCAAATGAAAAAGAAGCAAGTCCAACTTCTTCTTCCTCTGGAGTTTGTTGGTGTCGAATGAAGTGTTCACATTTGTTCAGCCATCCCAAAGAGTCCCCTTGGCCAGTAAACCATGGAAAATTCAACTTTGTATACCGAGGAATGATGGAACTTCCTCCTGCATCTGATCCTGACCCTCCTGCCACTCCACTTTTACCCTTCCAACCCCGATTCTGGCTGGTATGTTCAGTTGATTCAGAATCGACCTTTGAATTCGCTAAATCCTTTACTAAGTGTATCTAAGCGAGCATTTATTGCATCCTGTCTTGCTAAGTTGGCTGCACGTTCTTCTTGATACAAGTTCACCAATTGTGCGAGTTGATGTTGAATTTGACCTCTCATAACACCCGTCTCTGATACCAAGTTGTTATGGTCCCCTGATCTAGTTATGGGGAGCTGCAATATGAAATCGAATGTTTACGTCCTACGACCTATAGTGCTAGTTCGTGAAGAGAAAACTTGCAATCTCTTGAGTTTGAAGTACTCAAAAACTTAATAATTTTCTACATAACATTTCACTGAATTCAAATACACTAAATACAACACTGGTGGATTAACCACCCATCTGAAAACAAGGAAATAACTTCCTACTACAACTGAAATGAGAAAGTGGAGGAATAACCTCCTTAGTGCAACAATTGCTACACAGAAAATGAAAAATAAATACTTGAAAGTTGTAGTAATCTACAGCAAACAAACAACTACTACACGGAAATAGGAAAAGTAAATAACATATAAGCTAAAGTACTCTACTTTCTAATTTCCTTTGATCTTCCATGTGTAAACCGTTGGTAGACTAAGGGGTGCTAACATACCATGGTGCAGGGCTCGAACTTGAAATCTAAGTCATAAATCCCTCAACCTTTGCCACTTGAATTAAGCCCCAAGGCATATACTGGAATGGATTCTTGGAATAATTAAAACTACCACTTTCCAGAGCTTCAAGAATTTTATTAAAAATTCCCAACCATGTTTTGGAAAGGAAGTTAATGGCACCTGTAGTAAATTTGAGATTGTTTTATCTTATGCTTGAAAAGTATAGAACTCAGTCCTCTATTGTTCTTTTCCATATGTCACTGGTTTGCATTTCATGTCAAACATTGAAGAGACGTAAATGCTTTACAATGAAGGCAGAAGGATAGAATTATTACCAATTCCATAGTATCAACAACCCCTCCTCCCCTCTGCCTGTAAAATGAGTAAAGAATAAGTCTATTCATATAGTATATGGTGAGTACTTGTTTAAAGGAAAATTTCTATTGTATCCAGTTGAAACCTATCATCAATAATTTTTTCTGATGATTTGCTTCTTGGCGCAGCTATCTTTTATACTCTGCATAGTACACTTTTTTTTAATTTTACATGTTTCTAAGTTTGTCTTTCCCTTTTCCTACATCAGGTATACTGTGGACTGAAGGTGAACCAGGGATAAATCATAACATGAATTCAGAGGCTCCATTTAAGAACTCACCACATGAAATTATACTTCAAGAAGGATCAACATTAGATGATCAGTTCAACCAAATTAGAGCTCCTCTTAGTAGCTCGGCAAAATCAGCCCCTCGTGTTGTTGTTGGTTCCATCCTTGTTGCTACAGAGAAGCTTCTAAATGTCCACCCGTTTGATGGATCCAAAGTACTTATTGTGAAGGTGGACCAAAGCACCGGATTTCAAGGTCTGATTGTCAACAAACATATCAGTTGGGACTCTCTTGATGATCTTGAAGATGGAGTACAGCTTCTGAAGGAGGCTCCTCTTTCTTTTGGTGGCCCTGTCATGATACGTGGAATGCCTTTTGTTGCGTTTTCCAGAAAGTATATATTTAACCAGTCAATGGAAGTGCTGCCAAATGTATTTTTTCTTGACCAAAGGGCCACAGTAGTTACCATAGAAGAGCTAAGGTTAGGAAACCAGTCTATCCATGACTTGTGGTTCTTTTTGGGATTATCGAGCTGGGGTTGGGGCCAGCTATTTGACGAAATTGCTGAAGGAGCTTGGATGGTAAGAAATCATGATGAGGAACAAATAGATTGGGCTTGGAGATGACCTAGATCTTGTGCGTTATATTAAATTGCTGAATTTATTATTGGTATTTATTTCATTCAAGAGCCAGTGAGAGTAGAAACATTATTATAATTTGATTTTTAATAGGCAGTGTGTAACATTTTTGTTGGATAAATAACATTCAAATATCCTAGCGCGGCCTGTTTTACGTATCATACACTTCATTTACCTATGGCATCTTGATGAGTCTAGTCTGTCTGTCCGTTATTCCATCCCTCTCCCCTCTATAGTCTGTAACCCTTTTCACGTATAAAGTTAAGGGGTTGTTTGGTTCGCGCACAAAGTTATACATAGATTATATATGGTCTTTTTTGGGAATATCTGGATAGTCTGAACGATATAAAAGCTTAACAGTAGTAATTTTGTGTTGTGGGAGTTTTATCTGTGAAAAACAAATCCTGTATAATAGTGTTTTGAACAACAAAATGAGCAAACAGTTGAATTTCCTTTACTGCAACTAATTTTCATTTGAGCTATAAATATAGTGTATGAAAAGATAACAGTTTGATCAGAGGGAGAAAGTAATATGTTGTTTGGTTTTACAGTTGTCCATGTGCATAGCTATTGAGATTTTGATGAAAGTTAAGTTTCCTTCTTGAGCTCCAATAATCTGGACCACCTCCTATCAATGGAGGCAGCATTTTGTTTACCCAAAGCTGCAATTAAACAAGTAAATATGAATTGATTTTCCTATTATACTTTATATTTTTTATAAATATAAATAATATAAGGAAGAGTTTCCTACGCTGCAATTTAGGTTCAGATTTCTCACATGATTCTGAACAAGTCTCCTGCAAAAAAAAACAAAGTAGAAGCAATGTTCATAATCTACTTTTTTTCTCCTCTATAAAGAAAAGAAAGTGGACAAGTACTTTTACAGAGGTAGCAAGTCTAACGGTATCTTGTATCAAGGAATCAAGGTCAGCTTCAAATCCTGGTTTGACATAGATAACCTGAGGATAATTCTTGTTAGTTCATTAACAAGAAAATAGTTTAATTTGTATAAAAAGAAATCTTACTTACTGATGGATCATCCCAACCAAGCAGTGGAAGTTGATCTGTACATCCTTTGTCTCTGGTTGATGGTAATACCCAAACTTTAAAGCTTGTATGAATCTGAGAGGAAGAAATTAAGAAATTATATATATCTATTGAGGAGAAATTAGTAAGTATGTGATGTGAGTACCTCTCTGCAGTATGGGGAAGAACAGTTGCTACATTTTGTGGTGAAAGATGTGATAATTGTTCCATCGACTGAGAGCCCAAAGCCTGCGTGCTGCTCATCAACATGAACATGAATTAAAAGTGCATGAATTAAAAGTTGGTCAAAGGAATATATTGTATGTACCTTGTGGATAGAGAGTTGAATAGAAAGTGGAGTATCAGTTTCTTCAGCTAAATCTTCAAGTTGAAGGTCTCCAAGAGTGAAAATGTAATCACAATTCCATTCTCCATTCCATTTTCCATCTGAGCTTGAAATCCTCACCAAAGGCTTTTTGCTTCTTTTTGTTATCTTCAACACAGTAGTAGTAGTAGTAGTAGTCTAGAGTTATTTGGTAGCTAGGAGTATATATATATATAAGTACATACAACAATAATAATTGTGATTTACCAATGACAAGTGATTTCCTTTGCTTCCCCTTCTACTACTTTCTCTTTGTGGAATACTAGTGTTTATGCAGCTTCTTGATGATATCCAACCTCCACCTCTGCTTGCCATATCCCTCTCTCTCTCCTTATCTTCTACCACTTACAGCTTACCATATATATATATATATGGCCCCTCCCAAAATGTAATATTTAATATTGGAAAAAGTTGTAAATATGATATTGAATCTAAATTATCTTTATATGAATTTTTAAAAATTAAAAATTAATGATTATATATCATCAAATCACATATCAACTTTATAATACATTAATTATGGCGTATACATTTTTGTGTATAATAACAGCTAGTATTCATGTTTAAAATGTCATAATTTTTAAATTAAAAATAATTTATAAAATTCATTATTCACTTGTTAATTTTTTTAAAATAGTTATAGTAATACATTATTACTATTTATATGATCATATTAACTTAATGGTATATTAATAATATTCAAAAATATTTTCTCGATAGAAAATTATGTCAAATCTTATGCTTTAAGTAATAATATTCAAAGTGTATTAATGAATTCGTTTGATGTTTTCGAGAATTGATTTTGTAAACTACTCATTAATTTAATGCTAAGATTTTCAAGTAGCAAATTATAGTATGATTTTGTAAGGGAAACTTAAACAATTCTAAAGATAAATATAACTTTTGTGATTTTAATTATGAAAAAATATTTCCCCACCTTCAATTCAATATTTTTTAATCCTTCTATGTTACAAAGGTTTTAAAAAATATGTCGCATAATTATAATATTTATAAATTCTTATAATAATAAAAATTAAACTACGAATTTAATGACAATATGTTTTATATCAATCATTTTTTGAAGCTTTTTCAGTTGTTTCATGTGTCCTTCCACCTACATAAGAAAAATAAAGAACACTTGACTCTAGTTGATTCATAGCACCAATTTCTTTGAAAATTCTATGCATCAAGTTGTATTAGAATTTTAAAGATAATTTTATTTAATAGCCACATCAAATAAAGGCATATATCATTGAAATTTATAAATAACCAACAATAATAGCTATTGATCAGACATTTTCATTACTCTCCTTTTTTTTTTTTCATTTAGCATATAAGTCTCGAAGCGGGAAAGTTGTATCCATCTCAAAAATTATTTAGTATTAAATTTAATTGTTAAACCATAATCTTTTAATTGGCTTTTTAAAATCATTTCAATATAAATTTTTTGTTGATAAACCCAAACTCAAATGCAGATATACTTTTAAATTCAAGTTTTAAGTTGATTAAGATTCAAGTGCGAAATAGAAATATTTAAAGCATAATCTTTATGCTAATTAAATAAATAACGAAATAGATTTTTTGGGATTATAGGATCTATTATTTTTATCTAAATTTTGTATAGCTTTCAATTTAATTTCTCTATATACGTTTTTATTTAATAACTTGGTATGAACTTTTGATACTTATAAGTTCTTACTCTAATATAGTTTTAGAGTTAAGAAAATTAATCTCTTAGCTAGAAATAAACTATATATAAATTTAAATTTAAACTTTATGTATGTATTACGGGTTGACTCTCCTTAATTTCTTTGTGTGTTTACTGTTTACTTTTATATTTAAACCTCCTTAATGTATTTATGTGTTTATGTAATATACATTAAATGCCAAAAATATCTCAATTAAATGTTACTCTAATACATCTTCCTTCTGCATCCAAAAAAACAAATGATATACCTTATAGCATTTGGTCAAAAAGGAAATATAATATTCCTTATAGCATGCTTTCTCATTTCGAATTTAAATATATTTTCACAGTGAAATTATTTATTTATATGTTTTTTTTAAAAAAAAATTGTTCTTAACTGTCATTATCGTGTTGAACTTTGGACATGTGTTTTCTTAGAAGTATATTTTTTTTCACTTATGTCCTTTCCATTACATCTTTTGATATTATGTTAATAATTATATAGTTTTTACTTTAAAAAAATTTATTTAATTTTTGTTGTATTTTTATTACATTAGTATTTTTTATTATTTAAATTCAATAAATATAATTTCAATCACTATATAAAATAAAATTTCATGCAAATTAGAGAGAGAGAGAGTGTAAAATATTGGATTTGTTATCAAAATTCAATATCTTTTTAGTATTGCTATATAGAGTTTGGATCCATTGAAATTCAATGTCTTTTTAATATTGCTATATAGGGTTTGGACCCATTGATTGCTTGAAGTTGTCATGACTTGTAAAATAAAAGATCATTTACTATTATTTTATAATAAATTTATCAATATTTTGGCTATATTATTATTTTTGCATCATATGTAATGTGATATGTATTTTTTTTTAAAAAAAAAAAACTTTTTTCTATAAAAAGTGTGAGTTATACAAATTACCAACATAGAAAATTATCGTTATAAGCTTTTCATTTGTTGCTCCACCTTCGCCTTCAAAACTGCTATTATAGTAAAAACCAAATCTTGTTCAAATAACCAAGTTATTACTATGTATTTCTCCTATAAATCACATAAAAAGGGACAATTTTAATATATTATTATTAAAAAAGAACAGAAAAAGACTAATTTATGAAAAAAAAAATTAATGCCATACAAAGCCACCAAATCGACGAAACAATTATCATAGTAGTAATTTATGTATCAAAAATATTAAAAGGTGGTGTACATGATCCACTGCCATGAAATTCTTCAGAATTCCTCCATTTCTTTGTCGTTAGTACATTTCTTCTTTTTTTTCCTTCAATCATAATCAAACAATTTCAGACAGAGGCGGATCTAGGATTAGGAGGTCCTGGGTGCCGCATTGTTCAATAAGATAAGCGGGTCGATAGCTTTAATTTTGTGGTACAATCGAGTTATATATCTTTTTTCGATTTTTATAAACAAATCGATTAAACATGCATGTTAGTAATATTTTCTTTTAGATATTATGAGATTACAGCTAACTAAGCAATTCAATTTTTATTTCTTTTTAGGAATTAGTGGCCTTATTCGTTGAAACTTTGAGGAAAAAAAGAGATTTTTCACACTAAAATTTGAGCTTGTATAAACTATCTAATAGTGTTAACTTAATATACTCATATTCCATTAACTTTATGTGTTGTTGCAAATATATAACAAAGAGAGTACAAATTTTAGTTTCAATCTAGTCATCTTACTTAGCAAGAACGTTGGTGAAGATCGAAAGAACCTTCAAATTAAAAGAACTATATTAATAATATTCATCATTTTTAAAACTTATATTTTTTTTTAAAACTACTATTTAAATATATTCTTAATATAATATTTATGTCAAGCTTATAATTAAGTACTCAATAATTGATAAAGAATAAACATGTGATACTCATATCAAGAGATTTGTAATTAATGAAAGAGAAAGCAAAAGAACTTAAGAATTAATTATGGTGAATAGGATTCAATTTGAATTAATAAAGAATATTAGTAAATAAATAAGAATGAACCGAAGGAAGGAAAAAAAAAACCTTCACATGTTAATAAAAATGACAAAAAACAAAAGAAAAAAGAAAGAAAGAAAGAAAGAAAAAACTTCCAAAAAGTTAATGCTGCAGACAAGGTTCGAACCCGCGAAGCCCGTCTGGCAAATTGCCTGCTTTGCCAATTGGACTGTTCACTGTATTATTTAGTGGGTGGCAAAGACAATATATATTAATTTTCTTATACATATATATACAAAGTTTTTTTCGAGAATAGTGGGTGCCGTGGCACCCCACGGGTACCCATAGATCTGCCCCTGATTTCAGATCAAATAATTAAGAGAGAGGGCATATTTACACACAATATACTTTTACGATCTAAATATGCTTTTATGATCTTATGTAAGTGCAATTAGATTTTTGTTTGAGTGTGACTTTTGTTTTACACATGTTTAGATTCATATTTTGAGGAGTTGATTTAAGAAGATGTGGATATGTAATTATTTTCCAAAGATGTAGGTTTACGATGTTTAAATGTTTTTAAAGGACAAGGTAAGTTATTGTTTGAAATTCAAATTTTAAATTAATTATTTAAATATCTTATCATTACTAACTTTTCTTTTAAGACGTGGGTTCTTTGTTTATTAATCCAGATTGAAAGTTTTTTTTTTCTATTATTAAAAATAAAATAAAAATAAGGCATGCTATCCGGATAGAATTTAATAATCTCTTTTTTTAGAAAAAAAAAGAAGGAAAAAACTATCCAATCCCCCTATGAAAATCCACAGTTTTTAAATTTTTTTGACAATAAGTTTTAGATTATTATTTTTTGATTAGCAATTTAATTGTTTTTTATTTTATTTTGAATTGAAAGTTTCCTCTTTCTATTATAGGCATGTTATCCGGATAGATTTAATAAATTAAAAAAGGAAAAGAAAGCACTACCCATTTCCCCTTCGAAAACCCACAGTTTTTATTTTTTCATTGACAATCAGTTTTTAATTTTTTACTTTTATTATATTATTTATTACTAGTATACGTGCCCACGTGTTGCGCAGATCATTAAAATATGATAATTTTATACTTAAAAATAACTAATAAAATGTATTATGCACTTAATAATACCAATAACTTAAAATTACAATGACAACTAATTTTATCCTAAAAATGACATGTGGTTTTTTGTGATGCATGTAGATTTTTAATTAATTTTTTATTTTAATGATAATTAGTATAATACTATTGAAAAAAACACAAATTTAATTGACAAATATTTTTATTTAAACCTCCCAACTTTCACTCAGAAAACGGAAAAAGATAATATGAATGTCATTCTTGGCCAAAACGATGCAAAACTATTATCTTTTTGTAACAATTCCAACTATTTCAGAGATGCTAGCGGATCATAATCAGAGGCATTATACTTATTTTATTCAAATATTCAACTTAAATAAAATATTCATTATACTTTATCTTTCTAATATAACAAATATCAAATGCATCAAAACTTACATTTATTTTTTCTAATTCTCTAAAAAATTTCACCATGATACATAACCTTAAAGGATGTTTTTCACTTTCATAGGCCAGTTACTCCTATTTTTACTTTATCTCAACATCGAGCAAAAATCTGATGCTATAATATAATTATTAAAAGTCGATAAAAAATTAAAAACAATAGATACAAAAATATATAACAGGAAAAGAAGAAGAGATTCGTCTTACGTTTTAAAACGTGGGAAGATTTTTTTTTAAAAAAAATCTTTTTTTTTGTTGTTTAAAATGAAAATATTTTAAGATTTAAAAAGTTTTTCAGATTTAAAATATTTTTAATTTCAGATTATAAATTAACTTTGTTAATTGAATATGAATTGTGTTTTAAAAAACTCCATCGTGCATAAGTATTCTTCTCCTTTAAAAAGATTTTAACATTTAATTTGTTTTTACTTTTTATCTCAGATTTTAAATTAATTTTGTTGATTACTTAGTTAATATTTCTTTTGTTCCTTTTTTTATTATAAATATTTTTTTTGTTCCTTTTCTGATTTTAATTTAAGTATTTCCTTACTAAATTATTTTATATAAATATTTCTCCTATTATATATTTAATTTTATATAAATATATTTTAATTCTATACTATAGCATCATTATTTGTACATGCAAAATATTTTAATTCCTAAATTATAGCATCATTATTTGTAAATGCAATTATCTGTCAGATATATTGTGGAAATATAGTTATAGACAAATAGGCTAAATTGATTTGTGTTTTAAATTTATGTAAATATAAACATAAACATAAATTGTAATTCCTAAATTTTATTAACATTATTGGGATAGTTATGTATATAAAACGTGGGAAGTTTTACATAAACTTAAAACTTATGATATGTAATATTTTTAAATTTATGTAAATGTAATCCATATTTTAATTGGTACCTATTAAATTTACCTATAATGTAATTTTTTGGGAATAAACAACTTATAATTTACATAGTTAATTATAAGGAACAATTAAAATATTACCTGTAATCTTTTCAATTTAAATAAATAAAAAATAATCTCACTTGAAATAATGCAGTTTGATGCCATTTATTAGTTTTTTCCTTTCCTGACATAGAATTTGTGGCCCTGACATCAACATCCTTGTTTTATCTTCTTCATTGCTAATAACACCTGTTATTTGCAGTTTTGATGATTTGGCAAAACCATGGAACCTAGTAAAGGGACCTGATCCTTATGACAATATACACACAAATGTCAGGCTGTAAAAAGTACAATTAGTTGGTGCACAGTCTCCAACTGTGGCAGAAACCTCGGCCAATGGCATGGCCTCGAAGGTTGCGTCTATTCTTCATAAATATTATGTCCAATAGACACAACTTCAGTTTTTGCAACTTGAAAACTCTTGCAAAGGCTAACACTCAAGAGAAGTATCATCCTCAAGAACAATAGGGACCTGATAGAGCTGGAAGCTGTCTAGTTGTCTTAGGATTATAGCTTATGTACTTACATTGTAAATTTGTTCTTAATCTATAAAGGATTCATATCTTGTGTTCATTTGTAAAAGTCTAAATCAGTTAAGGCTAACTAATTTAGTGGGCAACATTGTTTACTTCTTAGTCAAATTCTAAGTCATATAGGAGTTAGTTGATTTACTGGGCAGTGTGGTATCTGCTTAGGCTCAGTAAGTAATAGAGTTATTACTTAGTTGTGAGATTAATAACTTCTTTTCACTTTGGCTGTAACTGTGTTTCACTTTTGCTTGAAGAGATTAGTGGAAACAGTTGAAAATTCTGTGAGACAGGTCGTGGTTTTATTCCTTTGAGCAAGGAGGTTTCCACGTAAACTGCTTGTGTTGTGTTCTCTTTATTGTTTACTCTTCATTATTGTTCTTGCTGAGTCAAGGGACCTGGTCCATTGAATGATAGTGGACGTACCCATTCTATCAATTGGTATCAGAGCAGGTGCTCTCTAGCTAGTTAACACAAAGAGAGATATCCATGTAAAAGAATGGCTGCTCCGTTGAACCTAGAAGAAGGACAATCATCAACAAGGCCACCTCGTTTCAACGGCCAGTTCTATAGCTGGTGGAAAACAAGGATGCACGATAATCTAATGGTTGAAGACAGCGAGTTATGTGATATAGTGTTGGATGGACCTTTCATTACAACCACTGAAGTGAAAGATGGTGAAATCACAAAAGTCGTTCCAAAGAATCGCCAACATTACAACGAGGCAGACAGAAAGAAGATCGAGAAAAGTTACAAAGCTAAGAAGCTGCTAGTGTGTGGTATAGGTGCTGAAGAATACAACCGCATCTCTGCGTGTGAGTCAGCAAAGGAAATCTAGGATTATTTGAGGATAGCTCATGAGGGCACAGAGCAGGTGAAGGAATCGAAGGTGGATATACTAACCACCAATATGAGAACTTCAAAATGAAGGGGGGGGGGACTATTCATGACATGTACACAAGATTCTCCTACATAACCAATGAGCTACTACGATGTTTGGGAGAACCTATTAGCTCCAGTAAGCAAGTCATGAAGATTCTTCGAATTCTTCCCAAGTCATAGGCAAGCAAAGTAGATGCCATCACTGAAGCAAAGTACTTGAAGGTTCTGACGATGGATGCTCTCATTGGAAATCTTTAAACTCATGAAATAAATATAAATCAAGACATTTCAAAGAAGGAAGCAAAGAAAGACAAGTCTCTAGTCCTCAAGATCTCACCAGGTGAAGTCTCCAGTGAAGAGGATGACATGGCTTATCTCACCAAGAGATTTCAAAAAATTGTGAGAAAACATGGAGGTTTTCGAAAAGGAGGGAACCCTCTTCGTGCTGCAACTGCGAGTGACCTATGTCACAAGTGGGGAAAGGTGGGACACTTTATAAGAGACTGTCCGATGCTCAAAGTTGAAACCAAAGAGTATCAAAGACCTGGAGGTGAAAAAGACAAGAGGAGGGACCTGGTACCTGAGAAAAATGCAAGAAAAGTTACAGCTGACTATGTCGTGAAGAAGGCTTTTGCTGTTTGGAGAGTCTTCAAGTGAGTCAGGAGAATCAGAATGTCCTGATGATGCATCCATGTTAGTTGTTCAAGATGATGCGAACATATTTGATGGCCTGTTCGCCCTCATGGCAAGATCAGATGACGAGGACGATGAAGAAAAGGTAACTCTCCTCGACCTTAAACAAAACTTGAATACTTATTCTGTTAGAAGGTTGAGAAATCTAGCTAATGTTTTGATAGATTATGTCATAGAGTTAACGACTGAAAAGGACTCTATGAACAACAGTCTAGATAGTCTTAGTGAAGAAAAGACAGTGATGACTGTCCACATGTCGGTTATTGAGGAATAAGTGACGATTCTAGAAGATGAAAATCTAGAACTCAAGGAACAATTGAGAATAATGAATGAGAAATTTGGGAAAGGAAAGGGGGAGGCCACTAGCCTGCAAATAGAGCTAGAAGCCAGTCTAAACACTGCTGAGACCATACTTACTCTAGCCTTGGAAAGAAATGATCAGATGGAGAGGGACCTGGTCCGACTTAGAGAAGAACTCAAAAATCTCTAAAATGGACCAACTCCACCAAGCTGCTTTCCAACATCACCAGTCAAAGCAACTACAACAGAAAGGGATTAGGTAGCTTGAACATTAATCCTCCTTATTGCCCCACAGTAAATATGTATCTGTGTCAGATAATCTATTGTGTCTTCATTGTGGTCGCAATGGTCATCTGAAAAGGGATTGCCCTGCATGGAAAGCCTCACAAGAAAAAATTACAGTCTACTCTAGACAGAAAATAGCACAAAAAAGAGGGACCTGCTCCCAATTCTAAGTCCTCGAACAAGAAAAGAACTAACCTACCTCATTGGGCAAGAAACATTCTTATTACGCCCTTATCAGCTTACTAGGGAACTCAAATTAAAATGGGTTCCAAAGTCTAATAAGATCTTTGTTGCAGAGGAGTGAAGAAAGTAGCAGTTAGTGCTGGTTTATGGACAGTGAATGCTCGAAGCACATGACTTGGAACTCCAAAAACTTTCTTTCACTCAAGGCACTTCAAGGTGGAGGTGTCTCTTTTGGCGATGGAAAGAAGGGGTATATTCTTGGAGTTGGCAGGATTGGGAAATCACTTGAAGACTCTATTGAAAATGTCTACTATGTGAGTGGGTTAAAATACAGTCTTCTTAGTGTTTCCCAGATATGTGATAAGGGAAACGAGGTCAAGTTTTTATCAGACAAATGCATTGTCACCAGCTTGCCTACAAAAAAGGTGATCCTGAAGGCTAGAAGGCAAAAAAATATGTATGCGGCAAACCTGAAAATGACCCATGGAGACGATCTGACATGCTTCAGTGCTCAAAGTGAAAATGCCAACTTATGGCATAGGAGACTAGGTCATGTGAGCTCTTCTCTATTGAACAAACTTGTCTCTAGGGACCTGGTCCGTGGTTGGCCAAGATTGAAGTTTAGTGACAACAAAGTGTGGTGCATGCGTCAAAGGGAAACAAACCAGATCCTTATTCAAACCAAAGAAGCAAGTAAGCTCATCAAGAGTTCTTGAGTTGATACACATGGATTTGTGTGGCCTTGTGAAAATCCAAAGTAGAGGCGGAAAGAAGTACATCCTGGTGATTGTGGATGGCTGACTACTCAAGATTCACGTGAACTATGTTTCTCAAGTCAAAATCGAGACAGCTGAGGTGCTGATGATATTCTTCAAAATGATTCAAACAAAGCTTAACTGCATGATTGCAGGGATCAGGTCCGACCATGGAACTGAGTTTGAAAATGCGAATCTTGACATCTTCTGTCGGACAACGGTATTCATCACAACTTCTCAGACCCAGAACACCTTAACAAAATGGTGTCGTTGAAAGGAAGAATAGAACTCTAGTAGATATTGCCAGAACCATGCTCATCGAGGCAAATCTTCCTCAAAATTTTTGGGCTGAAGCAGTCAACACCGCATGTTACGTGACTAACATGTGCTTGATCAGGTCTCTACTGAACAAAACACCATATGAGCTGCTCAACAACAAAAACCTAAGCTAAATTATTTAAGGGATTTTAGTTGCAAGTGTTTTGTGTTGAACAATGGCAAGGATGATCTGGGAAAGTTTGACCCAGAAGTGATGAAGGTGTTTTCGTAGGTTACTCATCTTCCAGCAAAACTTATAGAATCTTCAATAAAAAAACACTATACATTGAGGAAAATGTTCATGTGATTTTTTATGAAGGTGGTGATCTGAAGAACTTGGAGCCAAAGGATGATGATGATCTTGAAGAACTGTTTAAAATTCAAAGTAATGAAGTTAACGGCCTAGAAGCTGAAGGAAGTCAATAATCTGATGGTGCTGGTCCTGGTCCATCAGGGAAGATTAATGAAGCTGACAAGTCCACCAAGCGACCTGGTCCATCTAGCAATGTAGATCAGGAGAAATCTCCTCACCCTGAAAATGATGATTCTTAAGATGAAGAAGAACAGACGGGCAACCCCAGTCCCTGAGCTCTAAATCAGGGAGGAAGCATAAATCATCACACCCCTTTGAAAATCTCATTTCTCCATTGAATTCTGGAATGCAAACCAGATCCAAGACTAGAAATCTGGTTGCATTCTAAGCATTCATACCAACCATTGAGCCTAAAATGTGAAGGAGGCCTTGAAAGATGCTGACTGGGTCAATTCAATGCAAGAGGAATTTCATCAGTTTGAGCGGAGCAAAGTGTGGTACCTGGTCCCTAGACCTGCAGACAGAACCATTATAGGGACCAGGTGGGTATTCAGAAATAAGTTTGATGAAAATGGAGTTATTACGAGGAAAAAGTCTAGACTGGTCGTTCAAGGTTATAATCAAGAGGAACATCGATTATGATGAAAATTTTGCTCCTGTTGCCAGAATGGAGGCTATCAGAATCCTTATAGCTTTTGCAGCCTTTATGAGATTCAAGCTCTTCCAAATAGATGTCAAAAGTGCCTTATTAAATGGAGATCTGAAGGAAGAAGTGTATGTGAAATAGCCACCTGGATTTGAGGATGTTGACTGCCCAAACCATGTGTTCAAACTCAACAAGGCCTATATGGTTTGAAACAGGCTCCTAGAGCTTGGTATGAAAGGTTGTCCAAGTTTCTTCTAAAGAATGGATTCAAAAGGGGTAAGCTAACCTTAGGAGAGCTTAATTCCTCAATCCCAAGCTACCATGAGATCTACCATCCCAAGCTACATTATTCAACTATCCATGCAGGAATCATAAGACTCAACCTCAAGCTATTCTAGGCTAACAAACATGATTCATTTTAGGTGATTAACCTTTCACATTCTACATAAATGTAAGCTAACTCATTATATTAGACTTATTCTATAAGCCCTAGTGATCAACATTATGACATCAAGCCATACTCTCAAACTTTACTTCACAATCATCATACTAGTCTAGATTTTAAGGCACATTAGCCCCAAGCCTTTGTTATAAGCCAATTCTAAGCATAATTCATCAAAAGTTCCAATTCTTAATCATTTCAATTCATGTTCTAACATACATGCATAAGTCTAGTCAATTCATGATCGCATATTCACATCCTTGGATAAACTCTATAAATATCAACAACCCAAGAGAATCTAGAAAGGATCATCAATTCCTCATCAAAAGATACAAACCCACATACTTTGGAAATTAGGGTAAATCAAGGAATTCACATAAATTCTTCATAATATCATGAATCAACACTAAAATAATCATATATGAGTAGTATCCAACCGTTTGAAATCATACCCACCTAAAACCCATACATTGGAAGTAACCCTACCTTCATTGGGGCTCTTCTTCACAAATTAGGAGAAATTCTAGGGGACTCTATAGGTGGAAGAACCCATATATGAAGAGCTAAACATACCTTAAACAAAGCCCTAGCACAAGCCTTAAGCAATGGAGCCTTTGTTCTTGACCTTAGCTTCTTCTTCAATGAAGGTTCTTCTTAGAGAGATAAATATTTGAGAGAAGAGTGATTTGGAGTTTTGAATTGAGTCTAATGTAAAGTGACTTAAACTTTGGGGCTAAGGACTTAAAATAGTCCAAATATGTGAATAAAAGACATACAAAATGAACCCCCACTTAAACCTAGTGGAATAGGATTTTACCGAAATGTCCCTCAACTTGGCTGCCCCGTACTAGGCACCACGGCCACTTGGACGGTCCTTGAAGAGCACCACAGTCCGTGGTGGTTCCCGTGGTCCCTTGAACAGTAGCTCCCCCAACTTGCCAAGACCCTACGACACCCTAAAATACTAAGGCAGCTTCGTTGGGCATTTTGACGGGCCGTGGTCAAGCAAACGACTCGTGAAGTGCCTCGTGAACTTGGGGCAGTGTCTTGGACTCTTGGTTTGGCCTCCCAAGTGTCTAAGTCATCTCCAACGACCCCTTCATGGACGGTGGTCCACATCACTGGTCGTGAAGGTGGTCGTGAACCCTTGGGCAGTAGCTGCCANGTGGTTCCCGTGGTCCCTTGACCAGTAGCTCCCCCAACTTGCCAAGACCCTACGACACCCTAAAATACTAAGGCAGTTTCGTTGGGCATTTTGACGGGCCGTGGTCAAGCAAACGGCTCGTGAAGTGCCTCGTGAACTTGGGGCAGTGTCTTGGACTCTTGGTTTGGCCTCCCAAGTGTCTAAGTCATCTCAAACGACCCCTTCATGGACCGTGGTCCACACCACTGGTCGTGAAGGTGGTCGTGAACCCTTGGGCAGTAGCTGCCATGGTTGGGCAGCCTTGGCCATTTGGCTTAGGCTTGCCCTTTTGCCTTGGTAGTTGCCCTTCCCATGCACAACCAAACTCTTAAAGGCCATATAGCCTGCTAGGTATAATACATATCTTGATTTTCAATCATTAAAATCCTCATTCTAAACACGTAAAGTCTCATCTACAACTCTATTTCCCATACAGCCCTAGCACCTTTATCAGCTAGTGCTCCATCCCCCATGTTTCAACAGGATCAGAAAGGTAGGGCATCAGGCTCTAGGTCTTAGGGAGTGCTTCAGGTAACATAACCTTCCCAACTTGTCCAAAATGTCGTAAGAACCATCTGGGTGAGTGTCTTACAGGAAAGGAAGGGTGTTTTGGGTGTGGTGACATAGGTTGAAGAACTGCCTTTCTTTCAGGAAGGGGCGAGGAGGTAACAACAATAAGGCTTAGTCTACAACTCCAGCAGCACCAGCAGGTTGCCCAACTTAGCAGGGTACTTCATCTGATACAGGTGGTGGTCTGGACCAGAACATGTTGTATGCTCTCCAGGACGAGGAAGATTCTCCTGATGTGGTCACTGGTACATTACGAGTCTTTCATTTAGTGTTTATGCATTGTTAGATCCAGGGGTTACACTGTGTTTTATAACTCCTTATAGAGCAATAAACTTCGGCGTCAATTCAGAAACTCTTTTTGAACCCTTCTCAGTCTCTACTCTAGTTGGTGACTCAGTTATAGCTAGACGGGTATACAGAAAGTGCCCTGTCACAGCCTCTCAGAAAGTCACATCAACAGATCTTGTAAAGTTAGAAATGGTAGATTTGGATATCATTCTAGGCATGGATTGGTTACATTCCTGTTATTTCTCAGTCGATTGTAAAACAAGGATCGTTCAGTTTTAGTTTCCAAACGAGCAAGTCTTAGAGTGGAAGGGTAGTAGCAGTGGCCTATGGGTCGATTCATCTCTTACATTAAGGCCAGAAAATTATTTCCAAAGGGCATATCTATCATCTTTTTCGGGACAAGGATTCAAACTCTGAAACCCCAACTCTTGTGTCAGTCCTAGTAGCAAATGAGTTTCTTGAAATGTTTCTAGAAAATCTCCCTAGAGTTACTCCCGAAAGGGAAATCAACTTTTAAAATAGATCTCCTCCCAGATACCCAGCCCATTTCGATTCCTCCTTACAGAATGGATCCAGCCTAGCTTAAGAAATTGAAAGAGTAGTTGAAAGACTTCTACATAAGGGCTTCATCCAACCTAGTATGTATCAATGAGGTGCTCCAGTGTTGTTCGTGAAAAAGAAAGACTATTTCCTTAGAATGTGAATTGACTATCGACAGTTGAACGAAGTCACAATCAAGAATAAGTATCCTATCCTTAAGATTGATGACCTGTTTAACCAATTTTAGGGTTCTTGTTGCTTTTCTAAGATAGACTTCAGATCCGGGTATCATCAGCTCAGAGTCAGAGATAGTGACTTTCAGGACTCTGTATGGTCATTATGAATTCGTAGTTTTGTCTTTTGGACTAAAAAATGCTCATGCGACTTTTATGGACTTAATCAACAAAGTGTTCAAATAGTATTTGGACTTCTTTGTTATCGACTTTATTGATGATATCCTCATTTATTCTCGGAGTGAGGAGGAGCATGCGTCTCATCTGAGAGTTGTTCTGCGAACTCTCAAAGATCACTAGTTATTCGCTAAGTTCAGCAAATGTCAATTTTGGTTATATTCGGTCGCTTTCCTTGGTCATGTAGTATCCATTGAAGGGATCCGAGTGGATTTTCTGAAAATTGAGGAAGTGAAACACTGGCCCAGACTCACCTTTCAAACAGATATCAGAAGTTTCTTGGGTTTGGCCAGTTGTTACAGGATATTTGTTGAAGGATTTTTATCCATAGCTTCCCCATTGACCAAGTTGCCTCAGAAAGAGGACGAATTTAAGTGGTCAGTTGAGAGTGAGAAAGATTCTCTGAAGACTAGGTTGACTACAGCTCCGATCTTGACTCTACCACATGGTTCAGACATTTATGTTATTTATTGTGATGTATCCAGGGTCGGCCTAAGTTGTGTGCTGATGCAGCGAGGTAAGGTCATAGCTTATGCTTCTAGACAACTTAAGGTTCATGAGATGAACTACCCGACTAATGGCCTCGAGCTTGCAGCTACAGTATTTTCCCTAAAGATTTGGAGACACTACCTGTATGGTGTTCATGTTGATGTATTCACAGATCATAAAAGCCTCCAGTATGTGTTCACCTAGAAAGAGTTTAATCTTCATCATAGGAGATGGCTTGAATTCGTCAAAGACTATGATATGAATGTGCTTTACCATCCTGGTAAGGCCAATGTAGTGGTTGTTGCTCTCAGCAGGATGTCTACGTGATACGATTCTCACGAGAGAAACGACTATAATAGCAGAAACAAAAGAAAGATAGAAGAAAAGACACAAGATAAGAAACAATTGGCAACTAAAGGATATATTAAATCCAATAACCTCCAATCTAGATCCTAACAAGCACCAAAACCAAATAAATAGATAGACACAACAAGAGAAAACAAAGAGCAACCTAAGGGTATATTAAACCCAAAGACCTCACCTCGTTAATCTAACAAGAAGCACCTAACTCTTACGAAGACCTCAAGGGAATCAATATCCCAAGCAACCCCCATTTCTAAACAAGAATCAACAAAAGCTTGTACCAAGCTTTCAAACACATTCACATAAGGAGTTTAGGTTTACAACCACAATAATAAAAAACAGTCATCTTAAAATGAACCCTAAGACACCTATTTATAGTGTTAGGCATTATTACATAGATGGGCACAAAAGTTACCCGAAAATGGGCCAATGGGCGAGCCAAGTCGGTCTCGCCAAATGGTTCAGTGATCCGCCAAATAGGTTCGGCGAGAACCCTGCTCATTGGCTTCTCCTTGGATGACTTGCTGTAACTTTCGGCGGTCTGGGGTTCAAAGGGGGATGCGCGGAATGCCCTCCATGCTTGCCGAATGGGCAGCCTTTCTCAGCAGCTCAATGGATTAGTCGGCGATCCTGGAACTCTCGCCAAAGGGGTTCGGCGAATTGCCAAAGTGGCACCTCACCAAATGGAGCAACACTTTCCTTTGCTCCTCCTTGCCTCGTTGGACGTCCCACGCTCCAAGCTATCAACCACACAGGGTGTTGCTCAGCTGGGAGCTCCTTGTAAGCGCATTTCCCAAGCCCACGAACCTCCATCCTTAAGAATGATCCATTAATACATTGAAATTCGTGAATGAATGGTTTGGGGGCAATCTGTATTGCATCATTCTCCCCTTCTTGAAAAAGGATTCGTCCACGAATCCATACCTTGCAAAACCATAGGGGAAGCAAACGGTATAAAGATCCTCATGGCATGAGGGTTAGCATTAACAATAACAATTTCATCACCATGCCAAGGATGCACAAATTTAACATAGAACCAAGCATGACAAATATTAACCAAGGGTTTGTAACCCATCAAAGCAATAGATACTTCGCTAAGTAAGAAACATTGACAAAGGGGTAGAGCGTAGGAACCAATACTCTTAAACAACCTCATATGTAAGCCCTCATTGGTTCCACATTCAAACAAGCACAAGGCCTCCCGTATGTCAAGCAGCAAAAGAACACTCTCATACCTAAGTGCGAAGGAATAAGTAGTGTTGACCCAAGTTAAGACCCCATCCAATGAACTAGCTAACTTCAATAGAGTAATCATTCCCAATTCATGAGCAAGTTCAAGTACATAAGTATTCCCCACCCAAATTGTTAAACATCCCTCATTCAAGTACATTGGATCAAATAATAACACCACGGAAGAATCATGCAAATGGCAGAAGGTGTTACTACCACATTCAGCACACTTAAGGACGGCACTGGGGTCAAATGGAAAAGGATCGTATAGCATCAAGTCAAGGAGACTCTCATTTGCCCAATTTAAACCACTAATAAAACTGAGTCCTCGAAACCAAACCTTGTAAAACCATATAGATCATAAGCAAGAAGCTCATCCTCTTAGCATGATGGGTAGTACAAAGGTTAGCACTTAAAACATTTAAACGAGGAGACTCAAATTCAAGGAACAGTCAAACATCCTCTATTGTCATGGCTATTAAGCCTACAAATGGAGAACAAGGACAATGGTTATTCTTCTCATCAACATGGTAGTACCACCCAAAGGATGATACTCCCATTAGTTCAAATATCCTCAAACATCCACCGGGATCAAAAGGGTAGAAGGTCTACATAATAGGGTCATACCAACAAGTGTAGACCTCAAGGATACCCTGATCCGGATGTAATGCACTTCTAATCCCACTAGGGATCTCATCATATGCAAAGAGATAGTATAGGAAGGTACAAACTTCACCTTCTCTTGGAAAATATCTCATACCCCCATGAGATGCACATTCAACAAGATCATGCTCAGGGTAGAAAATAGAAAGGGGTCTAGGAAGCTATCCTTCCCCACACACAATGTAGGTTCTTATAGTGGATGGCAAAACCCCAAGAAGAGCTTTCCTGCATAGGAAAAGGAATCAACAATGTCGACCCCCATATGCTTGCCATTTCAACCAAACATTCCCACAGAAAGGCTACAAATCAGCGCACTACTAGGGTCAAATGGAAAGGCAAGCCATGTACTAGGATCAAGTGCACATCCATTTACCAGGTTAGCACTCTTTCCTTCAAACAACATACTTCACTCAACAGCATGAGCTTCATCATATGTAAACAAGTAATAGAGAAAGATGTCTCTCAAATCAACTTACTCTAGGGAGTTTTCATGGGTATGACTACAAATAGGCTCAAAGGCACTGGTCATACCATCAAGAAGTGAAACACACCAAGAAGAAGAGGTGATGAGAAAACAAGCATCACCTTCCTCCTCATCACGATCCGTCCCTACAAGAGTACTCTCATCTTTTAAGAAGAAATTTCCATCTTTGGGAGGACACGCTCCACACCATAGTGGGTTATCATAACAAACATAGTTATCAAGAACTATACTACTCTCATCACTCACACCACTAGGTACATCACTAGGAGTGATTTCATCATCTTCAAATAATATATTGTACTTAAAGAGGGAATGATCAACCACTAGGGAAGAATTAAAACATTCAAGTTCACCCTCAAAAAGACACATATCCATTTTCGAAGCATTTTCAAGCACATGATCTCTATGAGCAAAGCAAGCAATCGGATCTTCCACAATAGATATGCTTGAAGAGTCACTCCTAATCAAATGATCAACATTCTCATTAGTGCCACCAACTTGAGGTTCCTTAATCACATTACAAGGACCCTCAACCAATGAACTACACTCACAAACAGGGTGATCAACACAATCATTATAAAATAATGAGCTAGCATTCAAAGCATAGGTGTCAACACTAGGACACAAATCGATCTTATGAGAAGAATCAATTCGGTCATTAATAGGATCAACTTGTGTATACACACTCTCAATAAGCACATTATTAACGCATGGTAAAGAAGTAATAGACTCCCATAAAGACAAGCTATCATTTACACTTTGTTCATTTGTAATGGCAAACGTGTTAAGTTTAGCTATTGTACCTTGACGCCCATAAGAAAGATCTTCTTTACCTTGGATGTTGGGACATTCCCTAAGTGCATCCATCACTCCTTTTATTGTAGGCTCTTTGGCTGGAACTTGTGTTTCTCCCTTCATTACGCTTGTACCTACATAAGAATCCTTACATAGTGAAGGATAAAAAACATGGTTAGGTTGAGATTGTGGCACCCTATTCGAATGGGTGTTCAACCTCTCCTCCGTTCCTGACAGCCTATTCTCCACGGAGGCCATTCGCTCTTTCATGTTCACCATTCTCCAACTCACATCAACAATTACCTCTATTATGGATTCCTAGGTAACTTTCCCCTTAAGTGGGACGGTCTCACTTCAGGTTGCCATGGTACCTACAATTAAGACAACTCAACAAAAAATAGCACACCACATTAGCGATAGCAAAATAAACTCAAAATCACTCGTGTTTACACACCTTTGAATGCCTCTCAAATTAGCACGGCTAATGTTGAAGATTGCTTATACTCGGTTGATCACCAGGTCTCAATTTCTACTCTTGGCCGGAGTGGATTTTTGTTTAATGAAAAATGGATGACTCAATTAAAGCAAACGAACTTGAGTCAAGAAGTTAACTACGAAGTAAAACGAATAAAAACACACAAAGAAAAGCACTAACAAAGAAGTGAATTTCAAAACCAATAGTCAACAAGTAAGTACTTACAAGTTGTAAATCAGTTCAGGAATCTTGATTACAAACTAGAATCAAAGAAAAGAAGCTAGAATTAGGATCTGAGAAGAAAGGGTCATAAGATGCGCTTTCGATCACCAAATGCACTATTTTCTTCGCCTAACGTGAAGTTCAGCTTGCCAACTTGAAGATTGACTAGGCAAACTTGACAATCTGCCAAGGAAACTTGGTGATCTGGGTGGAAGTTTGATGATGCGCTGAGTGGATTTGGTGACCAAGGCTGAGTTCGCCGAATTTTCCAGTAGCACTACCAAAATAAGGTCCAACTCGGTGACCTAGCTGCTCAAAGGGCGAGGCACCAAGTGGACAAGGCGAGCTAAGTAGGGGATCGCCCAATGTCCAGCGTTTGCAACTGTACAACTCCAAATTTTGACCTGTTGTGGTCTCCTTCTTCCTTTATCCTTTAGTATTTACCCTTTTAGGTAAATTCCCTTTGGACAAACACCTTTATACATTCTCTTTCTTCCTTTTTAGAATCAAACTCCTTCGTTTTGAATATTCTTCCCTTTGAAGATTTGAATATCCTTCAAGAACAAGATGAAGACCCAAAATTAAACCCCGAAGATTTTTAGCTCGAAATTTTACGAAATTTGAGATTCAAGCTCTCCTAGATATAAGGAACAACCCCAATATTTTTTAGCACTCAATTCCTTGCCAAAACTTCTAGATTTCAAAACCCACTTCTCTCTTCAAAGCTCCTTCAACCAACTATGGTGGATTCTTCAATAGTGAACCAAGGCCTTTCGAATCTCAGCTGGAACACTAATCCAACCTTGGAAACTTCAAACAAGACACAAATCAACCAAACCCATTTCTGAAATTCTTCAAAAACATTTTGAACACTTTTCTTTTTGTAGCGATAAAACCCAAGACAAGATTCATAGGAACGAATCTAGACTCGACTCTGATACCAAATGATACGATTCTCACAAGAGAAACGACGATAATTGCAGAAACAAAAGAAAGATAGAATAAAAGACACAAGATAAGAAATAATTGTCAACTAAAGGATGTATTAAATCCGATAACCTCCAATCTAGATCCTAACAAGCACCAAATCCAAATAAATAGATAGACACAACAAGAGGAAACAAAGAGCAACCAAAGGGTATATTAAACCCAAAGACCTCACCTCGTTAATCCAACAAGAAACACCTAACTCTTACGAAGACCTCTAGGGAATCGATATCCTAAGCAACCTCGAAATCTAAACAAGAATCAACAAAAGCTTATACTAAGCTTTCAAACACTCACACAAGGAGTTTAGGTTTACAACCACAATAATCAAAAGCAGTCTTCTTAAAATGAACCCTAAGACACCTATTTATAGTGTTAGGCATTATTTCATAGATGGGCCCAAAAGTGACCCGAAAATAGGCGAGCCAAGTTGGGCTCGCCAAATGGCTCGACGATCCTCCAAATGGGTTCGGCGAGAACCTTGCTAATTGGCTTCTTCTTGGATGGCTTGATGTAACATTCGGAGGTCTGGGGTTCAAATATCGATGTGGTGAATGCCCTCTCTGCCCGCCGAATGGGCAACCTTTCTCTGCAGCTAAATGGATCAGTCGGCGATTCTGGAACCCTCGCCAAAAGGGTTCGGCGAATCGCCAAAGGGGTTCGGCGAATCGCCAAAGGGGTTCGGCGAATCGCCAAAGTGGCTGGTACCTCACCGAATGGAGAAACACTTTCCTTTGATCATTCTTGCCTCGTTGGATCTCCCACACTCCAACCTATCATCCACACAGGGTGTTGCTCAGCTAGGAGCTCCTTTAAAGTGCATTTCCTAAGCCCACGAACCTCCATCCTTGAGAATGATCCATCAATACGTTGAAATTCGTGAATGAATGTTTTGGGGGTAATCTGTATTGCATCACTATGGAAAGGAAAGAGCTAGCCAAAGATGTTCACCGGCTTGCTCGCTTAGGAGTTTGCCTTACAGACACATCAAATAGTGGGGTGATAGTTCAGAATGGATCAGAATCTTCATTGGTAGTGGAGATTAAGGAAAAACAGGATAGTGATCCTATATAACTTCAGTTGAAAGGTGTAGTTCATCAACAAAAAGTTGAGGTTTTCTCCCAAGGGGGAGATGGTGTGCTTCAATACCAAGGTCGCTTATGTGTTCCCAATGTGGATGAGTTGAGGCAACAGATCCTTACAAGAACTCATAACTCCAGGTATTCCACTCATCCAGGTGCAACTAAGATGTACCGTGATTTACGGGAAGTCTTTTGATGGAACGACATGAAGAGGGACATAACAGACTTCGTGGGTAAGTGTCCTAATTGTCAAGAGGTTAAGGTAGAACATCAAAAACAAGGAGGTATGACTCAAGAGATTAGAATTCCTACATGGAAATGGGAAGTGATAAACATGGACTTCATTATAGGTTTACCTCGTACTTCAGAAATCATGACTCCATTTGGGTAATAGTGGACAGAGTTACTTAGTCCTCTCACTTCTTGGTTGTCATACCTACAAATTCAGCAGAGGACTACGCCAAACTCTACATCAATGAGATAGTCAGGTTGCATGAGGTCCCCTTGTGTATCATCTCAGATAGAGGTCTTCAGTTTACCTCTCATTTATGGAAATCATTTCAGAAAGGTCTTGGTACTCAGGTAAATCTCAATATAGCATTTCATCCACATACTATTCAGACTTTAGAAGATATATTGAGAGCTTGCATGATCGATTTCAAGGGTAGTTGGGATGATCACCTACCTTTCATAGAGTTTGCCTATAATAATAGCTTCAATTCCAGTATTCAGATGGCCCTGTATGAGGCACTATATGGCCATAGATGCAGGTCCTCGATTGGTTAGTTTGAAGAAGGTCAATCAACCTTGATAGGGCTAGATTTAGTTCATGAGGCTATGGAAAAAGTTCATCTCATTAGAGATAGACTAAAGACAACTTAGATTCATCAGAAGTCCTATGCAGATCTGAGGAGAAGGGACTTAGAGTTCGAAATCGATGATTGGGTTTTTGTGAAGGTGTCACCTATGAAGGGAGTGATGATATTTGGCAAGAAAGGGAAGCTCAGTCCTAGATATGTAGGTCCATACAGAATCATGAAAAGGGTTGGTAATGTGGCATATGAGTTAGAGTTGTCAACAGAATTAGTAACAGTGCATCAAGTCTTTAACATTTCCTTATTGAAGAAGTGTGTGGGTGATCCGGCATCAATAGTACCATTAGAGAGTGTGGTTGTGAAGGATAATCTCACTTATGAAGATGGGCCAGTTGAAATTCTTTACCGTCAGGTTCGTTGGTTAAGAAATAAAGAAGTCGCTTCAGTGAAGGTTTTGTGGAGGAGTCAGTCCGTAGAGGGAGCTACTTGGAGAACAAAAGCAGTCATGAAGGTCTAGTATCCTCACCTCTTTCCTTCTGATTCCATATCAGCATGAGGTAATAGTTCCTCTCCAGTCTTTCAATATACTCTTGCGTAAATTTATTCGAAGTATCTTGTTCATGCAGTTGTTCTTTTATTTTAGCATATTTGAATGTTCTTGGAACTCTGTTGAGTTAGATATCAGTTTCTAGTACTTAATGGTAGGGTTTGCAACTCCTTCCCTCAATACTTAGCTAGTTTAGACTTTATTCGAGGATGAATGTTCCCAAGGGGGAGATATTGTAACACCTCAGACCTAACAGACCTGGACAGTAGAAAATTTGGTGAACCACAGAAGGGTTCACGGACCAAGGGAGGAACCACGGTCCGTCGAACTCCTCATGGTTCACACCCAACCAAAAGTGATGGACCACGAAGCCCTTCATCGTGGATCCCCACACGAGCCATGGTATGAGTCATGGAAATGAGGTAGGACCACCAAAATTTAGGAATCAAACAACGGAGTCCACCACGAGCCGTGGTCTCAATGATGGGCCGTGGATAAGTCCATTGTCTTGAGCCAGTAGACCCTAAGCCCAAGTGAAGAACCACGTTGGCCTTCACAGTCCGTGGTCCTTCAGACGGTCCGTGAAGTGGACCGTAGTTGGGTACCAGGGAGCAGTAAGCACTGGCTAAGAACCACGACCCACTTGACGCCCCGTGGTCCCTTTGACGGTCCGTTAATGGCTCCGTGGAAGGGCCTCGTCAACTTTTAAGTAAGGGTCGTGTTGATCTTTTCCCCTATGCATTGGGAATCTAAATTACGTTGTTTAATACCTAAAGTACGTTGATTTACTCAATTGAAGCCTAATAATCTAGTCAAAACCTACCCAAAACCAATATTCATCAAAATTAATAGAAATTAGAGAAAAAATAAGAGGAAAGTTGACCAGCCTATTAAGAAAAAGCAGAAGGTTTTCTTCAAGTTCCATCCCCGAAATTGAATGATTTCTCCGTATATTTCGTCACCAGGTATGTGGGATTTTACTAGTTTGTTCCTTATTCACTAGGTCCCTAGAAATCAGACAGTTCCTTGATTCTCCATATCTTGTTTAGACCTAGGGTTTCTAAAACCTTGAATATTTACTGTGATTTAGTTGTTATAGTATCCTAAATCGAAATAGCTTGTTTCTTGGAAAGTTTGCTTAATTGCTTGTATGAAACTTAGAACCCTAGTTTGTATAAATTCTCTCAGTTCATGAATTATACTTTCTAGGTCAGTTAAACATATAATCATGCTCCAGGTTTTGAATGTTACATTATCAGTATATAAATGTTGCGTTCTCAGACTATATGTCACTATTTTGAGATATTCAGTATTTCAGTTACAGTGTGTCATATACATATTCAGTTGGGATTAGACTTAGCACCGAGTTGTACTAGGGTTTTGTATACCCTTATAGTCCTAGAACTACGTGCCCCCGTAGGAGTATAAGTCCCCTCTGTTGGGCATCAGATTTAGTGATCACTCCAGTCATGCATTTATATCCAAAGCAAGGTATATTGGGTCCTCTCGATGGGGCGTATACATCGGACTCCACATTTAGATCTCGTGGTTTTATGTCGGTTAATAGTAGCTCCCATAGTTAGACTCCTACTGCATTTGACCATGTTTTCAAGACATACTTCAGTATTCAGTTTAGCATGTCATGTTCATGATTAGCACTTGGTCATTGCATTCAATTTAACTATTTAGTTATGTTTTAGTATTTTCATTCCTGTTCACTTTATGTCATTTCTCAGTTGTGCTTGTTCAACATATATATATATATATATGATCAACTTAGTATCTATATTCTGCATTCTCAGTACATTCCAAGTACTGACGCATACTCTGCGCTACATCCTTTTATGATATCGATTTAGGTACTCAGCATCCAGATCACGCTTAGATCGATTCTCGGTCCGCATTCAGCAGCTTCAGTGGTGAGTCCTCATATTTCAAGGATAATAGATATGTTTTCATTTTAGTCTTTACTTTCAGTTTTTAGTTTTGTTAGAGTTAGCTGGGGCATGTCCCAGCAACTCAACTCAATTTGAGGCTTTTAAGACATAGTAGTAGAATTAGCTTGAATTGCTAAGTTTAATCTTTCAATTGTTATTAAACTCTTAGTATGTTTTATACAATCAGACTAGTTGGGTATTCCCCACTTTTAGTTATCCATGTTTTAGATTCCGCATAGTACATGTTTTATTCAGTGATTCTCAGTATGCTTGATATATGCCACACACAAGGTTAGCTTGAGGTCACTCGTGATCCTAGGTTCCGTGTTACGTCAAGGGGGTAGCCTCGGGGCGTGACATATGTAAACTTCCTTAGATAACTCTCTCTTGTCTTCCTTGTCATGAGCAATACTCCCCATGGAAAACCTGCTCAAGGCAGCAACAACAATGTTAGCTTTACCTGGGTGATAGAGAGTACTCACGTCATAATCCTTAAGAACTCTAACCATCTTCTTTGTCTGAGATTAAGCTCATTCTGACTTAAAACATATTGGAGACTCTCGTGGTCGGTGAACACATCCACATGAATTCTATATATATAGTGACGCCATCTCTTGAGAGAAAAAAATATTGTTGCCAACTCAAGATCATGAGTCAGATAGTTCCTCTCATGAATCTTAAGCTGCCAGGAGGCATAGGCTATAACCTTACCATTCTGCATCAACATACAACAAAGTCCCACTCATGATGTATCATTATAGATGACAAAACCCTCTGTACCATATTGTACGGTCAATAATAAAGCAGTAGTTAACTGAGTTTTCAATTCTTAAAAGCTTTCCTAACAAGCTTTAGACCATCAGAACTTAGTTGTATTATGAGTCAATTTAGTCAATGGGGATGAAATAGATGAAAACCCCTCAACAAACCTTATATAGAAACCCGCCAACCCCAAAAAACTCCTTATATCAGTTGGGGATGTGGGTCTTGGCAAATTCTGCACTGCCTCAATCTTCTGAGTGTCGACTCAAATTTCTTCACCAGACATGATATGGACTAAGAACACCAAAGATTCAAGCGAGAACTCACACTTACAAAACTTGGCATATAACTCTCGATCTTTGAGGGTTTGGAGGACTATTTTGAGATGACTGGTACGATCCTCCTCATTCCTTGAGAAGATCAGGATTTCATCGATGAATATGATAATAAACATATCAAGGTACTACTTAAATACTTTGTTCATGAGGTACATAAATGTTGCAGGATCGTTAGTGTAACACCCTAAATAATTCTAAGTTAAGACTCACATCATTCTTCATTTGCGTATAAGGTCGTATCAACTGATTCTTAAGACTTCTTGTGTGTCTGTTGGCATGTGTTATAGGCTAGGGGTGTTGTTGTATGATGAAAGTGAGGGAATGGATTAGTGAATTTTTTTCCAAGTGTACAAATTGTTTTTTCGTATTGTAGTGTAGGGTGTTTGTGAATATAGGGAGAGTGAATTGCTTGAATAGTTTTTGGACTTGGGGGAGTATTCTTTTTTTTTTGGTTGTATGATATGTAGGTATTATAGATAGTGGGTGTTGTGTTGATATTGTTGTAGTATAGGGATGTAGTACGTAGGTTTTTGAGAGGAGAGTTACGTGGGGAAGGGGGGATTAGAGGTGGACATAATATGGTTGAAACAAAAAAAAACCAATCAAACTGAAATTTTTTTAATTTTGGTTTCGATTTTCGGTTCGGTTTTTGGTTTTTAGCTAATTTAAGTCTGTTAACCGAAAAACTGAAATTATATATATACTATTTACTTAAGCCCACAACCCATATACATTGTTCACTTCTCAATTTTTGCAAGCCGCTGCTCAGTGCTCGCATGCCCCTGCTCAGTGCTCACCAAGTCACCGGTTGATAATCGTCGGCTCATCTTGTTCGGCGTCACAACTCATGGCCTAATGGGGCAGGCCGCAGGTTACTTGTCAATCACAACTCACAAGTGAAGTTGCAACTTTATATACAATGAGACGGACTTCCCATAGGGGAGGTCTTTTGTGAATTTCTACCATCAATTTTTGAACTGTTCTTAAATTGCCAAAATATTTCCAAAGTAGTAGAATTGGATGCGACTTATAAGAACTTGATAGGTTGTAGAAATTAAACAAGAGTGATAGAATTCTAAAAATGTGTCACTGTTTATTAAATTTGGTGAAACCAAACACCAAACAAAAATTGTGATAACCAAATTGAACCGAATTTACTTCAATTTGATTTGGTTTCACATTTTTACCTAACAAAAAATCGGAAGACTGAAATTGTTTTTACAAATCGAACTGAACTGATCGAACGCTCAACCCTAAGTGGGAGGGTTGGGTAGGTTTGAGGGAATTTAGGATAAATAGTTTAGGTTGTTTAAGGTTATTTTTTTCTAATTAAATATAATCAAAAATCATAAAAATATTGGTTATCTATTTGATATAAAAATATAAGAATAGTCAAATAGCTAGTCTAAAAATATACTTAAGAAACACTATCTTATTTATAAAACTCTAAATTTAAAAACAAACATTTTTTTAAAAATCTCTTTTCTTTTGATGAAATTTGATACAAAACTCAGCCGACAACATGACACTATTTTTTGTGGTTTTCAAATATTTTACAACAAACTTACCAAAATAAGATAAAAATAAAAATATCTAATTAAGGTATAAAAAAATATTCATGCAACCAAAAATGGTGTGAAATGATATACTGTGAATTTACGGTATTTTCTATACATTTCACTTAAGAGTTGTGTGTGTCGAGGGCCATTTTGTATTGAAAATAATGTTTTATGTTTTATGTTTATAAGAAATAGGCTTTGACGCGGTTGAGTGAGATGACAACTAAAATTCTGCAGAAGTGACCACTCACGGAGGGACCTACGGACCATAGGTCTTGACCAACGATGGGTAGACATAGATAGGAGCATCAGGGAATTCTAACCAAGTGTGGAACTACAAAGTGATCCACGAACCGTAGGTCGACCTACAGACCGTCCTGCACATCCGTCAAATGAGAACTGGGTGTTGATGTTCCAGTACTTGATGAAAATCCTAAGTGTGGAGCCACGGAAGAGGACCCACAGATCGTAGGTCAGCCTATGGTTCGTCCTACACGTCTGTCATTGATGAATTGGAAGTTAAAGGTTCCAGCCTCTGCTGAAAAAGTTCTAAGTGTTGACCAACACAGGGGACCTACGGACCGTAGGTCGACCCACGGTTCGTAGGTCGAGTCGTCTATCAAAGTCGCATCCCAAAAGTTTATTTCCTTATGTTGTTTCCTTTTTGTTTAGGACATGTTTTTCTATACATAGGGTATGTAAACCTCATTTTTGTGTGTGTGTGGAGGGGGGGTTACTCTTTACTTTTACTTCTTGATATCTTCTTTGGGAATTAACTTACAAACTTTGGCAATTTGATTTCCGGATTTCAGTTTATAAGATTTTTGCTATGAAATTCAATTGGAGATTTCGGGTTTCTTTTACTCTAATCGTAAGTTTATGAATTCTTTCTTCTTAAACATGAATTGTGATCTTGCAACCATGAGTTGCTAAATCCACAACTAGGGTTGTGGGAACCATGAACAATTAACTAAGTATGAATAATAACTAAATATTTCTTAAATAGTGTTTATGAATGTATTGTCAATTCTTTTGTTCAAAAGTCTTTTTAACGGTGTGCAATAGTTAATGAGAAAGAATTATCAACAGATATTTAGTGGGATACTATCTAATAGTCTAATGTCAATTGGTGCGAGGGTGAAAACTAAGTTATACATTGATGTGATGTCTAATCTAAGGTAAAGGTAAGGGTTAGTAAAATATACACTCGTAGCCGGACCAAGGTGCGTAGTGAAATTCCCTACTTGGAAGACCAATCACTTAGGGATACCTATCTTACAAACATTGCATGTAAACCATTGGGAAGGGATATAAATAGGATTACCTTGTTAAGAGCTCATGGGGAACACATACGCCCTAGTTTCTCTCTCATATTGATAACAACAAAGTTGAATCATGCCTACTTGTTATTTAACAATTAACAATCTGTTACCTATTTCCAACAATCCCCCCCTTTAGTTTACTTGTCTCGAAAATAGTTTGACTAAACGAAAATAATCGTGAGTTAAGTTTAAGTCTGAACCATAATCCTCGTGGGATCGACCCCAACCTACGAGTTAGGTTCTTTATTTGACAACGATCGCTTATAGTCTCTAGGGAGGTGTAATTTCAGCGCATCAATTTTTGGCACCGCTACTGGGGAATAATGCTTTTGGATTCAGTTTAAGTACATTATTGAACTTTCGTCAATTATTTCTTGATTTTACTTTTTCTTTTTGTTTTTGCCTTCTACAGGTTTCTACTCTAGTGTATGCCAAGTACACGGATTTGAGGCGAAACATTGACCCCATACGACCCTAAACTAAGTAAAACTTTGAGAAGAATTAATAATCAAGGGGGCCAAAATAATCCAGTCATAGAGGAGCATGAGGAAGGTGTTGGTAATGAGAATGCACAGGTTCCTGGGGGTAATCTACTTGGGGATGCGTTGAGGGTACAAAATCCGCCAGAACCGAGACTACGTGATAATTACAGGGTCGACTTCAATACCCTTGAATCTGAAGGACCTATTATTCTCCCTCCTCTACCTCTAGGGCATACATTTGTGTTGACCAACATTCTGATGCAGATGCTTATAGTAAGGGGGTTGTTTTCTGGTATCACTTCAGAAGATCCACATGGGTACATGGCCAAGTTGAGGAGTGTCTGCAAGAGTTGTGTGGAGTGATCGAAGTTGGATATGAACGTCATAGGGTTGAGAGTCTTCCCTCTATCATTGACCGGAGATGCTGCTTTATGGTTTTCTGAGCTTCCGTATAATTCAATTCATACATGGGACCAATTGCACAAGATGTTTATGGCAAAGTAATTCCTTTTGTCCAAGAAGCTGAATCACAAGAACAAACTAAACAACTTTGTTGCATTACCTGGAGAGTTTGTGAGTAGTTCATGGGATAGGTTCATTGCATTCATAAGAAGTGTTTTGAATCATTGCATAGATGATGAGTCAATGAAGGAGTACATCTACAGAGGTCACAATGACAATGGTAAGGTTGTGCTTGATACTATCGCTGGAGGTTCATATGGTGGGTGCACTTTTGAGGAGATCGCTGAGAAACTAGAGAAGATTTCCTGAAATAATAAGGCATGGAGCACTAGAAAGTAAGACACTGGTAGAAGCACATTTGCAGTTCAAGCCACACCTAGTCAATCCAGTGATGATATTCGTGAAGAAATGGATCAAATGAGGACATAATTGGGTTTGGTATTAAAGCATGTGATCAGAGGTGCATAGAAGGTGAATGCAGTAAACTATCTGACTAGAACTCCACCACCACCAGTTGAGGAATGCTACTATGAGGAGGATGCTTATTTGGTGAATGATCAGACGGGGGGTTTCCGAGCAAACACCCAAGGTTCCAACTCGGGTAATTGGCACCAAGGTCGGAACTATGGTAACTATAATAGAGAGGGTAACTATGTTTGGGATGGGAACTACAATAGCGACAACAACTACAACTGGAAGAACTATGGCAACAGAAACCAGAGAGTTGGGCCTTATGTTCCACCTGCAAATCAGGAATCTGGCAATAGGAAAACTGGGTGTAGTATGTCACACATTGAGGATATGATGCAGAAGATGATGTAGAGGTTTGATACGGCTGATGAGAATGTGAAGGATATGCGAAATGACTTGTCTGGAATTGGTCAAAAAGATGATGCCCATGCAGTGTCGATCAAGCAACTTGAGCAGCAGATGAATCAGTTGTACACTAAAGTAAACCCACATCAGCCTGGCTTACTTCCGAGCAACAACATCCAAAAAATGAAAAATGATGGGCATTGCATGCCAGTCACTACTAGAGGAGGTAAACAGACCATTGATTCCCCTATGTCGTCTAAGGTTGAAACTGTGGTAGGAAAAGATGTTGATGAGATTGAGGTTGCTGGAGAGTCCAAGAATGCTACAGAGAAGGAAGCGAAGGTGACCCAAAAAGCTATTCCCATGCCAAGACCTCTACCGCCATTCCTACAGAAATTAGTGAAGAAGACTAAAGAAGGAAAATACCGCAGGTTCATTACTATGTTGAAACAACTTTCCATCAATGTCCCGTTGATAGAGGCTTTGGAGAAAATGTCGGGTATACGAAGTTTATGAAGGATTTGGTGACCAAAAAAAGGGCTATAAGTTTTGAGAATGATGAGAGGTTACAACATTGTAGTGCTATTGCTACTAGGTCACTTGTGCAGAAGAAAGAGGATCCTGGTGCTTTCACTATTCCTTGTACCATTGGGTTGTTGCATTTTGCGAAGGCATTATGTGATTTGGGTGCTAGCATTAATCTGATGCCATTGTATATCTACAAGAAGTTGGGTTTAGGGGCTTCAAAACCGACTGCGATGCGACTACTCATGCCCGATAGAACTGTGAAGAAGCCCATTGGTGGTCTCCAAGATGTCCTCGTGAAAGTGGAGTCATTTATTTTTCTGGCGAATTTTGTGATACTTGATTGTGAGGTTGATTTTGAGGTCCCCATCATCTAGGGAGAGTATTCCTTGCTACTAGACGTGTCTTGGTTGATATGGAGAGAGGGCAAATGAAGTTCTGATTGATTAATGAAGAGGTAACTTTTAATATCTATAGGTCTATGGAGCAGGAAAGCTATCTGAAGTTAGTATCAGTGGTGAATCATATTGTGGATCGAGGTTCTGATGTGTCTATTGAAGAGAGGTTGGGTGTTGATGCACTGGCAGTGGTAATAATGAATTTTGAGGGTGATGGTATTGAAGACTATGATGAATTATTTGCTACACTTGATAGGTTCGAATTTCGTTCCAAACCAAATAAATTGGAGCTAGATATGAAGAATTGGGAATCTCCGCCCGCAATACCGTCTATGGAAGAAGCATTGAAATTGGAGCTCAAGGCTCTACCATCGCACTTGAGGTATGTACTCTTGTGGAGAGAAGGTACTTTACCGGTCATCATTGTGGTAGATTTAAGTGAGGTACAAGTTGAGGCATTGGTTTCTGTGTTGAAGAGGTTCAAGTGGGCTATTGGTTGGACTATTGCGAATATTATTTGGATTCCTCCTGGCATTTGTTCTCATAAAATCCAACTCATTTCGGACAGCAAGCCTAGTATCAAACACCAGAGGAGACTAAATCCACCTATGCAAGAGGTCGTGAAAAAAGATATCATCAATTGGTTGGATGCTGGAGTCATATACCCCATTGCAGATAGTAGTTGGGTCTGTTCTGTTCAGTGTGTACCTATGAAAGGTGGGATTACTATAGTTCCTAATGTGAAGAATGAGCTTGTTCCGATGTGGCCAATGACTGGATGGAGGAGTATGCATGGACTACTGCAAGTTGAATGCTTGGACAGAAAATAAACACTTCCCGATGCCGTTCATGGATCAGATGCTGGATCGCCTTGCTGGTAAGGGTTGGTATTTCTTTCTTGATGGTTATTCGGGCTACAATAATATCTCCATTGCTCCGGAAGACCAAGAGAAGACCACCTTCACATGCCCTTATAGGACTTTCGCCTTCAAAAGAATGCCATTTATGTTTTGTAATGCTCCAGCAACCTTCCAGCGTTGCGTGATGTCGATATTTTCAAATATGGTGGAGGACACTATTGACGTATTTATGGATGATTTCTCTGTGGTAGGTGACTCGTTTGATGGTTGTCTGATGCATTTGGTCGAGATACTGAAATTGTGTGAAGAGTGCAATCTTGTGCTCAATTGGGGAAGTGTCACTTCATGGTGAAAGAGGGGATCGTTCTGGGTCATCGGATTTCTGAGAAGGGTATTGAGGTTGATAGAGCTAAAGTTGAGGTAATAGAAAAGCTTCCACCATATATCTCCGTTAAAGGTGTTAGAAGTTTTATTGGGCATGCATGCTTTTGTAGGAGGCTTATCAAGGATTTCTCCAAAATTGTACACCCATTGTGCAAATTGCTCGAAAAGGAGTGTAAGTTTGGATTTGATGATGCTTGTCTGAGAGCATTCACAGAGTTGAAAGAAAAGCTAATTTCCGCACCTATCATTATTTCACCAGATTAGGGCAACCTTTTGAAGTGATGTGTGATGTGAGTGGAGTGGCGTTTGGTGTGGTATTGGGACAGAGGCGATAGAAGATTCTTCATCCTATTTACTATGCCAGAAAAGCTCTGAATGTGGCTCAAAAGAACTAGATGGTGACTGAACAAGAATTTCTTGCTGTTGTTTTTGCATTTGAGAATTTTCGATCCTACTTGCTTTGTACTAAGGTCATAGTGCATACTGGTCATTCTGCATTGAGGTATCTGATGGCTTAAAGGGATGCAAAACCGAGGTTGATTAAATAGATATTGTTGCTGCAAGAGTTCGATTTTGAGGTGAAAGATAGAAAGGGGACAGAAAATCAAGTTGCCGATCATTTGTCAAGATTAGAGGAGGAAGCTATGCTTAAGCTAGGTGATGGGGCTGAAATTAATGATGCATTCCCAGATGAACAGGTTTTGGCTTCTTCTCATGATCTTATTCCTTTGTTTGCAGATTTTGCTAACTACTTGGCAAGTGATTTGGTGCCATCGGATTTGTCACTCCATCAAAGGAAAAAGTTTATGCATGATGTGAAGAAATTCTTTTGGGATGAGCCTTACTTGTTTTGTATTTGTGCTGATGGGATTATTCGTCGATGTGTGCCCGAGATTGAGATGATGAGTATACTAGAGGCATGTCATTCATCTCCTGTTGGTGGGCATCATGGTGGTATTCTGATTGCGCATAAAATCTTGTAGTGTGGGTATTACTGGCCTACCATTGACCAAGATGCTCATGATTTTGCCAAGTCTTGTGATCGTTGCAAAAGAGAAGGAGGAATTTCAAAGAGGCAAGAGCTACCTATGAATCCGATATTGGTGATTGAGTTGTTTGATATTTGGGGCCTTGACTTTATGGGTCCATTTGTGAGTTCACATGGGATGAAGTATATTCTTGTTGCAGTTGATTATGTGTCGAAATGGGTGGAAGCAATAGCGCTTCCAAACAATGAGGGGAAAAGTGTCACCGCATTCCCAATCAGTTACAAGGTGCCAAGTGTTTTTCAAAAATTGACTTGAGAACAAGTAATCACCAAGTGAGGGTGAAGGAGAAGGATATACCCAAGACAGCTTTTCGAACACGGTATGGTCATTTCGAATTTCTCGTTATGTCATTTGGGCTAACAAATGCATCGGAAATTTTTATGGATTTGATGAATAGGGTGTTCAAGTCATTCTTGGATGTATTTGTGATAATATTTATAGATGATATCTTGGTGTATTCAAGATGAGAAGAGGACCATACAAATCACTTACGACATGTATTACAAGTTCTTCGTGATCGGCGGTTGTATGCCAAGTTCTCCAAATGTGAATTTTGGTTAAAATCAGTGGCGTTCTTGGGTCATATTGTATCTGATGAAGGAATAAGGGTTGATTCACAAAAGATAGAGGCCGTAAAGATTGGCCAAGACCAACAACACCCACAAAGGTTCGCAGCTTCCTAGGGTTGGCAGGTTATTATAGAAGGTTCATTGAAGGATTTTCTTCTATTTCTACACCTTTAACTAAGCTAACACACAAGGCAGCTAAGTTTCAATGGAATGATGCATGTGAAAGAATCTTACAAGAGTTGAAAAGTAGGCTAACTTCCTCACCTGTATTAGTATTTCCGGAAGGCACAGAGGGGTATACAGTATATTATGATGCTTCAGGGGTTGGTTTAGGATGTGTACTCACGCAGCATGCCAAAGTAATAGCTTATGCCTCAAGACAACTGCGGCCACATGAAAGAAACTACCCAACACATGATCTTGAACTAGCAGCGATTGTATTTGCTTTAAAGATATGGCGTCACTATTTATATGGAGTTCACGTTGACATATATACAGACCAAAAAAGTTTGCAATACATTTTCAAGCAGAAGGATCTGAATTTGAGGCAGCGAAGATGGTTAGAGTTAATAAAAGATTATGACGTTGATATACTATGCCATCCAGGGAAAGCAAACGTGGTAGCCGATGATCTCATTCGCAAGACAATATCAAGTATTAATGAGCAGACATGGAAAAAGAAGGGATGGCGAAGGATCTACGTCAACTAGCTAGTTTGGGAGTTCGTCTTCTTGAAACCCCCAAAAGAAGGAATTATAGTGCATAATGTGGCAGAATCTTCATAAGTAGTTGTGGTGAAAGAGAAGCAGTTCAAAGATCTTACTCTACAATGACTCAAGGAGAAGGTAAATCAAGGTACGACAAAGGGATTTGAGCTTACACAAGATGGAGTACTTTGTTGTCAAAACAGATTGTGTGTACCTAATGTTAATGGGCTAAAAAGGAGGATAATGACAGAAGCACATCATTCAAGATATTCCATCCATCCAGGATCAACTAAAATGTACCATGACTTAAAAGGAGTGTATTGGTGGAGGGACATGAAGAAGGACATTGCAAAATTTGTGGCTCAATGTCCAAACTGCTAGTGAGTCAAAGTAGAGCACCAAAAGTCGGGAGGTTATATGCAGTGTATGGAGCTTCCAACTTGGAAGTGGGACATGATCAACATAGATTTTGTCACTGGTTTGCCTTGCTCATTTCATAAGTTTGACTCCATATGGGTAATAGTTGATAGACTCACCAAGTCAGCACATTTCTTGCCAATTAGGACTGATTATACAGTTGAAGAGTATGCAAAGTTATATATTAAAGAGATAGTTCGGCTACACGGGGTTCCAATCTCTATTATATCTGATCGAGGAGCTCAATTCATTGCAAAGTTTTGGAAATCATTCCAAAATAGTTTAGGAACACAAGTGAATTTTAGTACAACCTTCTACCCTCAAACGGATGGTCAAGAAGAATGCACAATCCAAACACTTGAGGATATGCTTCGAGCTTGTGTCTTAGACTTCAAAGGTAGCTGGGATGATCATTTGCCACTTATTGAGTTTGCCTACAATAATAGTTATCATTCTAGTATCAAAATGGCACCTTATGAAGCTTTATATGGAAGGAAGTGCAGATCACCAATTGGCTGGTTTGAAGTAGGCGAAACTGCTTTATTTGGACCAGACCTTGTCCTTGAAGCTATGAAAAAAGTTAAGGTGATACAACAACTGCTAGCAACATCTCAAAGCCGACACAAATCATATGTAAATGTTAGAAGAAGAGGATTAGAGTTTTCTATAGGAGATTGGGTGTTCATGAAAGTAGCGCCAATGAAAGGGGTAATGAGATTTGGTAAAAAGGGAAAGTTGAGTCCACGCTACATAGGGCCATATAAGATTATTCAAAGAGTTGGCCAAGTTGCTTATGAGTTAGAGCTACCTCAGGAGCTTTCAGCAGTTCATTCGGTGTTTCATGTCTTAATGCTTCAGAAGTGCATAGGTGACCCATTCTATATCACTCCTATTGAAGATGTACAAGTTACAGGGGATCTCGCCTATGAGGAAGTACCTATTGCTATTCTGGATCATCAAGTTAAAAAGCTAAGGAATAAAGAAATGGCATCAGTAAAGGTGCTTGGGAGAAACCAACAAGCAGAAGAAGTAACGTGGAAAGTTGAGGAAGCGATGAAATCCAAGTACCTTATTTATTTGAACCTAAAGGGGAAGTCCAAGGTGCAGAATAGGGGCATTAATAGGTATGGATGAAAGGGTATTTATTATGTGGTTAACAGTTGATTTAAACTAAGGTTTGAACTTATTTAAGCTATCTGATTATTCTAGCATTCGAGGACGAATGTTCCTAAGGGGGGGAGGATGTAACACCCCACATTTTACGTGTACACATTCTACACATATGGAACTTGATTTAGCTTGGTGGTATAAGTAATGAACTTGATTTCCTAGATGAATGGTGACAATAAAGAAGCTATAAGGGTAACTCCCGTACATTGCAATACAGCACGATCGAGTGAACGTTAAATTTTAGAAGTATATAAATTCTGGATCGAAGGGCTATATGTAAGTCTAAAAGTTAAGGTGATCAAGTGTATATAAGTTTTGAGTTAAACTAAGGAGATTACGCTCGGAAAATGAATAAAAGAATTAAGGTGCTTGTTAGACTTTATAAAGCTAGCAGGTGTCACGTACTTGCTAAGGTCAAATGGGCTAGGTAGATGGGGAAGATTAGCTCATGCATTAGTGGGCTCACTTGAGGCCCAAATTGAATAAAAAGGAAAAGGGAATTGAGATGAGGCCTCACACCAATCTGTCCTAGTCCAACTACTTGAGCCCAATAAAGATTAAGACCCAAATTAAGGGTATAATTCTGCCCATGGCTTAATATTAGAAAGGGGAAAGATTGCAGCCCAAGATGAGTACATAAAGGGCCCATTTTGTGTATATATATTTCCAAGAAGATGCATCACCTACTTGGACCACTTTGACAAATTAGTGGCTGATATTAAAACTTAAGAAGGTGGAGAAAAATAAGACCTTAATAATCCCCAAGTTGCTGGCCATTTCCTCACTTTTAAGACTAGATAAAAAAAAATCAGATTTCTCTCTAAGCTTCTCCTCTCTCTTTCAAAGCATAGAAGCAACCACAAGTTTCCTAGGGTTCTTGGATAAACCCAAGCCCTTGCAAGGGAAGCTCAAGTTATTAAAGAGTTAAAGTTAAAAGAAAACGAGTTATAAGAATTAAGGTAAAGTGACTGCCCTATCTTTGTCGTCCTTAAACACGAGTCTAAGTATGATATTTTAAGTATACTCTTGATAAGAACTCGTGGGATGATGAAGGGAAATGATGGTTTCACGTCCTCTATTGTATGTTGGATTGTTAAGACTGTTTTGGGACAAGTTGATGTGTAAACATATTGGGGATAGCTTGGTTGATGTCTGGAAATGGGGTAAATTGCTGATATTGAAATATAGATATGTAGTGTACAAATGCAATAAAAGAAGGCGGGGATTGAAAGCACACCCTTAGTTTGGTAATTACGGGTTTGCTGCCCGAGCATTATTGTTGAGTGAGATTGGACTGCCTAAGCATGTTTAGTAACTACTAATACTAGTTTATCACCTACTGTATTGTAGATAAATATTTGAAAAGAAAGGAAGGTACTTCAAGGTAACTACAAGGTGGTACAGCAAGGTATGTAAGGCTTTACAATTTCCTACTAATTGACATGAAATCTAGACTCGTCCTCATCACATAGAGGCAGCCTACCAGCTCAAACACGACTTATGACCTTGTTCTCACTCTTTAACATGTCTGCACGTTCCAATACATGTTCATTGTCAAATATGTACATATACATTGAATACCCTGTATGAGTTCTCCTTTTAACTAAATAAGGTCCATATATTATTTCAGCTCCTATGCATTTCATTAATTGTGTAACTACTTTCTACGTTGTTGTTCCTGCATTATATGATTATTACACATCACTTGTTGACTACATAGTCCCACAAATCAAAATGCTATGACCACCAAAAGAATCATCTCAAATGTTAATGGAAGTATATTAAATGAATCTGCTTATTGATGGGTGGTATCCCAGGGGTGGAAGACTCACCTAGCATGGGTCGATCCCAATATTACGGGTGGTATCCCAGGGGTTAAAGGAAAGCCTAGCATGGGTCGATCCCGATTTATATGTCTACAACTGATTAGCTGGTCATTTGTATTATATGTTGTGCATAAAGTGTAAAGTAAAGAATGATAAAGTAAGGAAAAGAATGTAAAGTACCTGATTCCATAATATGAGAAAAGGTGGTCTTGTATCCTTACATTGGTATATGATTTCATTTGAGTTCTTATTTCACATACAGTACTTTATGCCTTACATACTCAGTACATTCTCCCGTACTGACGTCTCTCTCAAAGGACCTGCAATTCATGTTGCAGGTACAGGAGCTAGTAGATTTCTCCAGTAGGAGAACAGGACATCTAGCGGCTATTGGTGAGCTCTAGGTTTGTTCGGGGCTTTCCGAATCTATAGCATGTATTTTGTTATTGTATAGTAGTTGAGTGTACGGCGGGGCCTGTCCCGACCTTAACCCCATATTGTTTTATCATTTAGAGGCTTTGTAGACTATGTATAGTGAAGTGTGGTTGTGCCTCGTGTCTTAGACATCATGGTCCCAACGGCCAAGTCATGTGCACTTTCTTTTGGCTTGTTAATACTGTCTACTTTAATGAAAACATGTTATCCACTTTGGCAGCACCTTTAAATGTTCATAGATAGAGCAATGATTATAGGTTGGTTCTCCCAAGCCTTCTCGGCAATGGGTGCCGGTTCGACTTAATGGGATTTTGGGTGTGACACATATTTCCCTCCCAACCATTTCAAGTTGGTTGTCCCGAGCCTTCTCGGCAACGGGTGTCGGTTCGCCTTAATGGGACTTTGGGTGTGACACATATTTCCCTCCCAACCATTTCAAACCTTACATATACCTGCTATATTCACTACATATCCCCCATATCACTCCCCTAATCACCCCATATATTCCATATCTCCCCTCTCTCTCTCTCTCTAAAACTCAGTCCACCACTTTCGTCTCCCCTCATAGTAATTTCTAGGTCCGGGTTCGGTGTTCAAGTTGGTCAAGGCGTCTTTGGAAATCAATCACACACTCACCATTGTTGTATACTTGTAAGGTATGTTGATTTCTCCTGAACTTTGAATTTTTTCATACTTTCCATTTGAAATCACAACAATGAACTTGACCTTGGGTTGTTAATTTTGTGTTTGTATGTGAAAGTGTATGTTATAAACACCCTTGGTATGATGGTATGTGAGTGTGTAATTACTTAAAACCGAATAAACCAAGTTATTAGGCCGAATTGGAAGTTTTGACTTAGGGTTCATGGGTGTCGATGTGATAAATTGTGAAATTTTGTGAAATTGGAACCCTGAGGATAATTAACTACCATATTACTTGTTGAAATACATGCATACGCCTAAGTTGTTTTAAATTGTTAAAGTAAAAGGATTGAAAAAAAAGTGAGTCGTCTGAAAGCTGGCACAGACTAACCCACGAGACCCAGTCTACGGACCGTAGGTCAGGTCTGTGGGCCAGAACCAGACCAAGTTTTTGCTAAGTGTCAAACAACGGTATGGACTACGATCCGTTGTTCCATCAACGGACCGTTCTGTACATCCGTGGTTCCCACATCAGAGACCCAATTTTGGGTACTCTGACTTACGGAGGGGACCCATGGACCGTTTTTCCATCGACGGACCATAGGTGCCCACCATTGGTCGGCAGTTCAGCTACTGCACATAATTTTTTTAATTTCTCATTTATTTCGTTTCTTGTTCTAAAATTTTTCCATGTGTTTTATTTGCTTGTTTTGGTACTAACTAAGCTTCTACAGATACCCTGGCCCCGAAGAAAGCTCCGACCTATGCCACTAAGGGAAAATCCAAATTTGTCACTCCTTCACAACGTATGATCATTGAGAAGGACATTGAGTACATTCCTCCCAACATCAGGACCTCCCCTACTACCCCTCGCACTATGAGGAACCGAGCCAAGTTGGTGATTTCTGATGTGGTTACTGTCCCCAGTCTGAGGTGGGGGCCACACCGATCGGTTCATCGGCTAGCTCCGAGTCACCATCTAGCTCCAACTCTAAAGGTAGCACCGCCTCTTCATACGAGTCTAATAGTACAGAGGATACTATAGTTCCCCCCATTCTGAGCCTCCATCTGATGCTACAAAACCTAACTAGAGGTGTGTGGATGACCAATACCAGATCTACAAGGATCCTCGTATGTTGAACGAGAATGATAAGTTGGCCAGATTGATCACAGAGGAGCGTCGGGTTCTCACAGATAGCCTCCACACCGCTCCGATCATTGAGGGGCTCTTCCGTAGACACAAGTGTGATTGTATGGCAAGGCCCTAGGCACATATAGCGAGGAGATAGTCAGGGAGTTCTACCTTTCTTATGCCACCACCGTTAGAGGGTCCATCTCCAAGTGGGCCAGAAAAATCCTGCAGCTCAGCCTCCACTTGAGGCTACACTAGTCCGGGGTTTTTCTATGGTCATCTCTGAGATCACTCTTCGCCGGTTAATCTATGGCCCGGACCAGACTCTACTCATCATTACTGTCACGACTCAAATCCCATTACCATGGACAGGCACCCGATGCCCTAAAGGCCCGAGAGAACCAACATGTAACATGTGCTGTAAATGTATATAACAATCACAATCTTGTGACAAGTTCACATAGGATGCAGCGATACGAACCAACAAAGTAGACCCAAAACTTATATACAAGACTTGGTCGTTGAGGCCACAACTTGTTAAGACGCAACTGAACCATATACATAAGTCTACAAAGCCTCTAAAATATAGAAAACCTTGGAGTAGGTAGGGAAAGACCCCGCCTTACCCTTAACTATGATACAATACCAAAATGAATCTACTAAGGACTCAGTAAAGCTCTGAATCAACTTGGAGCTCACCAAAAGTAATGGAGTGTCATGTGCTCCTATGGAAGGGGTCTGCTAGATGGAGTACATGTGCCTACAACATGAAATGAAGTGTCCCCCGCGAGGGACGTCAGTACAAAAAAATGTACTGAATATGTAAGGCAACAACATATATAGAACAGGGCTCAAATCAAATCAAGTATCCATATATAAGTGCATAGATCAGAATAGAGACCACCTTTGTTACTCTTGTGGGAGCATGTATGTTACATTCTTTTCTTTACTTTTTTATACTTTATAATTTTTGTAGGGCATGTGATATAAATGACCGGCTGATCAACAGTAGAAGAGAATGACCCGTGCTAGGCATTTTAAGAGTCTTTAATCTTTGAGATTGTTGTTTTGGTGGTCATAATCATTTTTGGGATTCGGAAATACATACCAGTAGTAGAGGACATGAAAATAATACTTTAAGGCAGTAACAATGACATAAGGAGCTATGTAACATCNTGTTTTGGTGGTCATAATCATTTTTGGGATTCGGAAATACATACCAGTAGTAGAGAACATGAAAATAATACTTTAAGGCAATAACAATGACATAAGGAGCTATGTAACATCAATGCATTACTTGTGAGTTTAAATGACACAATTGACTTCAATTAACTTCAATTGACTATAGAGTATTGAACATATAACGAAGTAATTCTATACACTAAGGATAGGGGGAAATATTGTTAGCTATTTCGAGATCGTACGCTGCCACTGTGTTTCCTTTACTAGGAATAGAACTTAGGAAATTTACTTATTGATATTAATCGCAAGTATCAAATTTAATACCAATGAATATGGGATCAAATAGCCTAACATACCTTGCTGTATAACTCAGATATTACACAGAATTAACCTCCTCCCTATCAGATTATTAATCTACAATGAAATAAGTAAAACTAGCATTAGTAGCTAATCAATACATTTGGCTAATTAACATCACAAAAAAGAGTAGCCCGGTATCAGGCCTACACAACATTCAATTTGTTGGTGTATGGCCATACCCTCCTATATTTCCATAAAAATTATTCATACCTTCCCCCCAACATCAACCATGCAGTCCCCACATATACACATAAAATAGCCAAATATGTTCCTTATCATAGCAACCAAACCATCCCTTGAGTTCTTAACATCAACACACATGTAATTCTTCATCCAAACGTATGCATAAGGAAGACAAAAATAGAGTAGTCACCTTACCTCAATTTATGCAACTTTCCCTTTTAACTTAGAATCTTCAAGAATTTCAACTTCCCTTCACACTTAAACCAAGGAAGAAGAGAAAATTATCTTAATAATTAAGAAAAGTAAGCAGTAGCTTGTGGGAATTCTGCCTTGTACTTATAATTAAGCATGAATACATGTTTTCTAGTCTTCCATAGGAGACTTAAGCTAAACCCATAAGTGTTTTTCTTACCTTGGTTTGCAGATATAAGGGTTTCTTCAAGAACCCTAGAAGGAATTCTTAGGCTGATCTTGAGAGAACAGAGAGAGATAGCTAAAGTAAATTATCAATATTGTGTTATAAATGTGTGAGAATAGCATCCAATATATCTTATATTGAGCTTTCTTCACCTTTAAGAATTCCTTTAGAACTTCCTTCTTATTAGATTCATTTTCAGCAACTAATTGGTCAAGTAGGTGATGCACCCACTTATGTACATCAAGCAGGTCAAAAGGTCAAACTAGGTGATGCACCTACTTTCTTTCACTTGGGCTTAAATATATTGGGCCTTGGCAGATTTGGCTGCTGGACTTTAATTTCATTTCTTTTTATTTAACTTAGTATGGGCCTCAAGTGAGTCCATTAGCTTAGGCCCAAATCTGATCCATAACCTTGCACTTTTTAACTAGATCCATATAGCTCAAGTAGGTGATGCACCTACTTGGTCCTTTGGACTGGTCAATAAGTCAAAGTAGGTGATGCACCTACTTGTCTCCTGCTAGCTTAGTTAAGTCAAGCAAGCAGCTCACTTATTTTATTCCATTTTCTAAATATTAATCATTTTTTCTTTAACTTAGCACTTAACTTTCAACTTTAAGCTCAATTACCACCTTACTGTCTCGAGTTTAAATACTTTCGTTGGAGTTAACTTGTAATACACACGCTGAAATGTGCAAAACATCACATCACCTTCCGAGCTAGTTTAAACCAACGCTAATCATATAAGAAACAATGTTCCTCACCTATACTATAGGGCTATATCAGGTATCATAAAAAAGAGCAAGCATATGCATAATACGGGTTGTTACATCCTTCCCCCCATTAAAACATTCGTCCTCGAATGTTAGCATGGTTATCCAGCCCAAACAATTTCAAGCCTAAGTTAGTACTACTATTAATCACATTGAACATATAGACTTATACTTATTTGTTAATGCCTCAACTCAACATTTTCATCTTTCTCATCGGTCTGGAAGAGATGAGGATACTTCAATTTCTTTGCTTCTTCCGCTTCCCATGTAACTTCTTCTACTTGTTGCTTCCTCCATAATACTTTTACAGAAGCTACTTCTTTATTTCTTGACTTCCTAATTTGTCGAACCAGAATTACAATGGGTACTTCTTCATAAGTGAGATCTCTTGTAACCTATACATCTTCTGAAATGACTTCCAAAAATTTGCAGTGAATTGGGCTCCTCTATTAGATACTATAGAGATTGGCACTCCATGTAGTCAAACTATCTCTTTAATATACAACATTGCATACTCTTCAGATGTATAAGTAGTCTTCACCGATAAGAAATGCGCTGATTTGGTGAGTCTGTCAACTATTACCCATATGGAGTCAAACTTCCGAAACGAGCGAGGTAAACCAGTGACAAAATCCATGTTGATCATGTCCCACTTCCAAATTAGAAGTTCTATACGCTGTATATAACCTCCAAGCTTTTGATGCTCTACTTTTACTTGTTGAAAATTTGGACATTGGCCACAATTTTGCAATGTTCTTCTTCATGTCCCCTCACAAATACATTTCTTTCAAGTCATGATATATTTTAGTTGACCCTGAATGAATGGAATATCTTGAATGATGTGCTTCCATCATGATCCTTTTTCTTTGTTCATCTACATTAGGTACACACAATCTATTTTGACATCGAAGTACTCCCTCTTGCGTAAGCTCAAATGCCTTTGTCATACCATGTTGTACATTCTCCTTAAGCTGTAATAGAATAGGATCAGTGTACTGCTTCTCCTTCACTTCCACTACTAATGAGGATTTTGCCGCATTTTGCATAATAACCCCTTCGTCTGGAGATTCAAGAAGGCAAACCCCCAAGCTAGCTAATTGGCATATATCCTTAGTTATTCCTTGTCTTTCTACAGACTGCCCATAAGTGCTTGCAATCGTCTTACAACTTAAAGCATCGGCTAACACATTTGCTTTCCCAGGATGATACAAAATATCAATGTCATAATCTTTTAATAACTCAAGCCACCTTCGCTGCCTCAGATTCAGGTCCTTTTGCTTAAAGATGTATTGCAAGCTCTTGTGATCAGTATATATGTCAACATGAACTCTATACAAGTAGTGGTGCCATATCTTCAAAGTAAATACAACTACTGCTAGCTCTAGATCATGGGTTGGATAATTTTTCTCATGTGGCCGCAGCTGCCTTGAGCCATAAGCTATCACTTTACCATGCTGCATCAATACACATCCTAATCCCACTCCTGAAGCATCACAATACACTACATACCCTTTCGTGCCTTTTGGAAGCACCAATACGGGTGTAGAAGTTAATTTATTCTTCAACTCTTGGAAGCTTCTTTCACATGCATCACTCCACTAAAATTTGGTTTCTTTGTGTTAGCTTTTTTAAAGGTGAAACAATGGAAGAAAATCCTTCAACGAACCTCCTATAATAACTTGCCAATCCCAAAAAACTACGAACCTCTTTAGGCGTTGTAGGTCTTGGCCAGTTCTTCACCTCTTCTATCTTCTGGTTTTCAACCCTTATTCCTTCATCAAATACAATATGACCTAAGGATGCCAGAGATTTCAACCAAAACTCAGATTTAGAGAACTTTGCATACAACTTACGATCATGAAGAATTTGTAAAACCTACTGCAAGTGATTAGCATGGTCCTCTTACAATCTTGAATACACCAGAATGTCAGGAATACTATCACGAACACATCTAAAAGTGGCTTGAACACCCTATTCATCAAATCCATAAAAGTTGTTGGTGCATTTTTTAGCCCGAATGACATGACTAAAAACTCAAAATGACCATACCGTGTTCTGAAAGCTGTCTTGGGTATATCTTTGTCTTTGACCCTTACTTGGTGATAACTCGACCTCAAGTCGATCTTTGAAAAACACTTAGAACCTTGTAACTGATCAAACAAATCATCAATTCTAGGGAGGGGATATTTGTTCTTAATCGTTACCTTATTCAACTGCCGGTAGTCAATACACATTCTTAACGAGCCATCTTTCTTGCCTACAAATAAAACGGGTGCTCCCCATGGGGAAATACAAGGCATTATGAATCCTTTATCTAATAAGTCTTTTAATTGCTCCTTCAACTCCCATAATTTTGTCGAGGCCATTCTATATGGAGGGATAGAGATAGGTTGAGTATCTGGAATCACATCAATACCAAACTCTACTTCTCGTTCTGGAGGCAAACCCGGAAGATTTTCAAGAAATACATCAGGAAATTCATTTACCACTGGAGTGGATTGAAGAGTTGGTGACTCCGCATCTATATTTTTCACTCTCACTAGATGACATATGTATCCCTTCGACATCATCTTCTTTGCCTAAAGGTACGAAATAAACTTACCTCTTGGTGCCCCGATATTACCTTTCCATTCAAGAACTGCCTCTTTTGGAATATGGAAATGGACCATCTTAGTTCGGCAATCTATTGTGGCATAACAAGAAGCTAACCAATCCATACCCAATATAACATCAAAATCTACCATTTGTAGCTCAACAAGGCCAACCAATGTATCACGACCACAAACAGTTACAATGCAATTACGATAAATCCTTCTAGCTATAATAGACTCACCAATCGGTGTAAACACTTCAAGTGGCTTCACTAATAATTCTGGTGTTCTTTTGAACGTTCCCGCAATCAATGGAGTAGCATATGACAATGTAGACCCCAGATCAATTAGTGTATATACAATATGTGAAAAGATGGACAATGTACCTGTAACCACATCCGACGAGGCTTCCAAATTTTGTCGATCCCGTAGAGCATATGTGCAATTATGACCTCCACTAGAACTAGCTGCTCCCCTAGCTCATCTACCACGACCTGTAGGAATCTGTAGTCCCCTACCTAAAGAAGGTGTTGATGAGGACGATGCAACCACTGATCTAGTAGGCTGTGCAACACCACCCATGCCCCAATGAGGGCAGTTTCTCATCATATGCCCCGGTATACCACACCAAAAACAAACATCTGTCCCAAACCTACATGCACCTAGATGATTTCTTCCACATCGTTTACAAGGTTGTCGAGGAGGCCTTGCTTGGCTCGTACTTCCCTGCTCTTGATGACCCACTATTTGTGAACCTTGGCTTTCACTTCTCTGCCCAAACGGACTACCCCTAAACCCTTGAAACGGTGGTGGAGCACTAGTTATAGAGTAAAAAGATGATGGCCTAGGTGGTCTGTTAAAAAACCGAGGTTGAATCTCACCTTGGGATGGTGTAAACTGCCCCATGGATCTGAACCTCTTAGAATGCCCTATTTCCGACTCTTGTATCCATCTTTTTTGACTTTGATCCTCCAACTTTTGCGCAAAAGCTTGCATCCTTGCTATATCCATATCTTTATTCAATGAAGTAATAGTACAATCTCTAACCAGGTATGAATCTAATCTATCCACATATCGATGAACTATATCCTTCATAGTAGCTACTACATTAGGAACATATGTGGCCAATGAATTAAATTTGAGACTGTACTCTCTCACGCTCATACTTCTTTGATGGAGATTTACGAACTGATCCACATGGGCCTCTCGGATCTCCAATGGAAGGTAGTGGTCAAGGAATGCCTTTTTGAACTATTTCCATGTAGCTGAAGGTGCATCTGTTCCCCTAGATTGCTTCCAAGCTTCATACCACAATATACCCACACCCTTTAATCTATATGATGCCAGCTCGAGAGCTTCTTTTCCACTTATGCATAACATCTAAAGTGCGTTGGATCTGGTTTATAAAATCTTGTGGATCTTCGTTAGGATCTGACCCAGTGGATGATGGAGGGTCCAAATTAAGGAAATCATGTATCCACGTGCCAGCTGCTCTATCTACACCACTAGTACTTGTAACTGGGTCTTCTTGCCTTTGGTCGTGGCCAGCAAGTATACGAGTTGACTGCATTCTTTAAATCTTGCTCGGTAGCATTAATAGGGGGTTCTTGAGGTGTAGCTTCCTTTCTTAGATCTTTTGGAGATGGAGGGGTCGGGGATGTTTGTGATAGAGATTCATCTTGAGCCTCACATTGAACAGCTTCATTAGGTAGTGGTTGGTTGGTCCCTTTTTCGGCAACCACATCCACTTATTTACTTGTACTTTTACTCTTTCTCGTAATCGACATCTTTGCTATAATAAAACAATTTAGAAATTAGATATGATTCACCTATAACACTAGTTTTATCGCAAGATCTAAGAAATGGAAGAAAAGAGACAACTCATACATGTCCCGTAACCTCCTGTTTATAAATGTGGTGCACAACACATCCATAAGCAAGACTCTACACAGACACGGCTTTGTAAACTTCCTAGGATGACCTGCTCTAATACCACTTTTGGCCCGCCTCAAATCCCATTAAGACGGACAGGCACCCGATGCCCTAAAGGCCCGAGAGAACCAACATATAACCTGTGCTGTAAATGTATATAACTGTGACAATCTTGTGAAAGTTCACATAGGATGCAGCGATACGAACCATCAAAGTAGACCTAAAACTTATATACAAGACTTGGCCATTGAGGCCACAACTTGTTAAGACGCAACTGAACCATGTACATAAGTCTACAAAGCCTGTAAAAGATAGAAAACCTTAGAGTATGTTGGGACAGACCCCGACTTACCCTTAACTATGATACAATACCAAAATGAATCTACCAAGGACTCATTAAAGCTTCGAATCCACTTGGAGCTCACCAAAAGTAGCGAAGTGTCGTGTACTCCTATTGAAGAGGTTTGCTAGCTAGAGTACCTGTACCTGCAACATGAAATGCAACGTCCCCCGCGAGGGACGTCAATAAAAAAAATGTATTGAATATGTAAGGCAACAACATATATAAAACAAGGCTCAAATGAAATTAAGTATCTGTATATAAGTGCATCGATCATAATAGAGACCACCTTTGTAACTCTTGTTGGAACATGTATATTACATTCTTTTCTTTACTTTTCTGTACTTTATAATCTTTGTAGGGCATGTGATAAAATGACCGGCTGATCAGCAGTAGAAGAGGATGACCCATGCTAGGCATTTTAACCTATGGGATGATGTCCTCATAATTCCACAAATTGGGATCGGCCCATGCTAGGCTTTCGCCCCTGAGCTGCCACCCTCTTATACCAATTGGGATCGACCCATGCTAGGCATTTGCCCTTGGGCTGCCACCCACAACTATACAGATTGCTTCATTTAGATTATTTAATCTTTGAGATTGTTGTTTTGGTGGTCATAATCATTTTTGGAATTTCGAAATACATACCAGTAGTAGAAGACATAAATATAATACTTCAAGGAAGTAGCAATGACATAAGGAGCTATGTAATATCAATGAATTACTTGTGAGCTTAAATAATACAATTGACTTCAATTGACTATAGAGTACTGAACATATAATGAAGTAATTCTATACACTAATGAGAGGGGGGAATATTGTTAGCTATTTGGAGATCGTACGTTGCCACTGTGTTTCCTTTACTAGGAATATAACTTAGCAAATTCACTTATTGATATTAATCGCAAGAATTAGATTTCATGCCAAAGATTATGGGATCGAATAGCCTTACATACCTTGCTGTGTAACTCAGATATTACAACGAATTAACCTCCTCCTTTTCAAATTATTAATCTACAATGAAATAAGTAAAACTAGCATTAGTAGCTAATCAACACAATCGGCTACTTAACCTCACAAAAAAAAGTAGCCCATCAGGCCTACACAACATTCAGTTTGTTGGTATATCACCACACCCTCCTATATTTCCATATAAAATATTCACACCTTTCCCCCAACATCAACCATGCAGTCCCCACATATACACATAAAATAGACTAATATGTTCCTTATCATAGCAACCAAATATTGAGCCCACCATCCCTTGAGTTCTTAACAACAACACACATGTAATTCTTCATCCAAACTTATGCATAAGGAAGACAAAAATGGAGCAGTCACCTTACCTCAATTTATGCAACTTTCCCTTTTAACTTGGAATCTTCAAGAATTTCAACTTCCCTTCACACTTAAACCAAGGAAGAAGAGAATAGTATCTTAATAATTAAGAAAAGTAATGAGTAGCTTGTGGGAATTCTGCCTTAGTACTTATAATTAAGCATGAATAATGTTTTCTAGTCTTCCATGAGAGACTTAAGCTAAACCCATAAATGTTTCTCTTACCTTGGTTTGCAGATATGAGGGTTTCTTCAAGAACCCTAGAAGGAATTCTTAGGCTTCTCTTGAGAGAAAAGAAAGAGATAGCTGAAGTAAATTCTCAATATTGTGTTAAAAATGAGTGAGAATAGTAGCCAATATATATTATATTGAGCTTTCTTCGCCTTTAAGAATTCCTCTAGAACCTCCTTCTTATTAGCTTCATTTTCAGCCACTAATTGGTCAATTAGGTGATGCACCTACTTATGTACATCAAGAAACTCAAAAGGTCAAACTAGGTGATGCACCTACTTGCTTTCACTTGGTCTTAACTATATTGGGCCTTGGCAAATTTGGTTGCTGGACTTTAATTTCATTTCATTTTATTTAACTTAGTATGGGCCTCAAGTGAGTCCATTAGCATAGGCCCAAATCTGATCCATAACCTTGGCCTTTTTAACTAGATTCATATAGCTCAAGTAGGTGATGCACCTACTTGGTCCTTTGGACTGGTCAATAAGTCAAAGTAGGTGATGCACCTACTTGTCACCTGCTAGCTTAGTTACGTCAAGCAAGCAGCTCAGTTATTTTATTCCATTTTATAAACATTAATCCTTTTTCCTTTAACTTAGGACTTAACTTTCAACTTTAAGCTCAATTGCCACCTTACTGTCTCGAGTTTAAATACTTTCGTTGGAGTTAACTTGCAGTACACACGCGGAAACGTGCTAGGCATCACATCACCATCCGAGCTAGTTTAAACCAACGTTAATCATATAAGAAACATGGTCCCTTACCTATACTATAAGGCTATGTCAAGTATCACAAAAATAGAGCAAGCATATGCATAATATGGGTTGTTACTACTACATCAGAGTTAGACTATCGCATGGGCATCATCAAGAGTGGGGCCTTTAAGAGGAATGCCAAGTAGCGGGAGTCACTTATTAGGTGGTTAGCACAGCATCTTGCCATTGATGGGGAGCATGTATATTGGGTCATTACTCCGAGCCTGGGCATTAGGAAGGCTACCCCAAATTTTACTGCAAAATTTTTATGGCTGCTGATGCAAAACAGACTGTCCCGCACTCAGGCGGACAATGTGGTCACATGGGACTGTGCGGTGATAGTTGCACCTATGGTGGCAGGACTTGAGGTAGATTTTGTCCACATACTGATCGCAGAGATCCACGAGAGGGCCTTCAAGGCCACCACCACTTTGCCTTTCCTCTCCCTTATCTTCCAACTTTGGAGGGACTCCAGTGTACCAGTATGGCACTATGACAGGTTGCTTCAAGCAACCAAGACTCTGGATATCGGAGTGATCAGAGATGATGCCAATGTAGCCGCACCTCGTGGAGAGCCACAGGTTGAGGTACCACCGTTACGAGATAACCTTCTGCAGATGTAGAGCAGATGCAAGTTGATGAGCCTGCCTCTCCAGCCACTACATCAAATACCCAAGCTACTCCATCACCGGCTGCCAGTTAGTCCCTAGCTCATCCAGAGCCACGCCTTCTTCAGGGTCCACCACCGTCCCTCTAGCCCGAGACCAGAAGTTGAATGCATAGATGGCCACTCTACTTCAGCATGTGAAGCTATGGATGCAGCAGCTGATAGCACAGTCTGAGGCGAGGGTTGAGTAGAGGATGGAGCAGATGACGGGCCAGAAGGTCCAGGCCATTTATAAGCACATAGATCCCTTTGAGTTGCGAGTCCTGGAGAGGTCGGCCCCGACCGTTCATGTGACCATCTTCCAGCAGGAGTTGGCTAGCCTCCATGCCGATATTGATGCACTCTTAGCTTCCCTAAAGACTGAGCCAGAGTCCTCCCCTATGGCCATGGAGAGTGATGGGGTGTTGGCAGTCCTCTTCGGCGATGTTGTACCACCACCTGATTCTTTACGTGATGCTAGGAAGCGCCCCCACTCCGATCGTACTTTTAATAATGCTAAGGCTCAGAGATCGAGGAAAAGGGAGTGACAACAGACTGAGATGGCTTAGAGGGCATTCATACTTGATGAGGAGCTTAGACAACAGTGGGTCAGAGAGATAGGAGTTGGCCCATCTAGTGGTGTAAGCACTACTGAGGGTGTTGTGAGAGTTGATGAGAGTACTAGTGAGGGTGTTGTGAGATTTGATGTGAGCACTACTGAGAGTGCTGGGGTAGGTGATGGGAGCACTAGTGATGGCCTTCCAAGTGTTGATCCAGTGGGCTCTAGGAAATTGGACCCACCCTCTTCTTGAGTGGTATTCGGCGCATATGCGCCATAGGTTTGCTTCACCCGATCATTTACTCTTTATATTTTTTCATGCATTGGGGACAATTGAACTTTATTTTGTGCCGGTTCAAAACTCTTTCGTGTTGAAGTGAGAAACAGAAAAGAAAAAATGTGACTTTGCGCAAAAGAAGCAAAAGATGATATACCAAAGTGCTGAAAGAAATAAAGAAAAATAGTGAAAGAAAAAGAAAAAAAGTGAAAAATAAGAGCCATAAAGTCAAAAGTCACATCTGTGTTGAAAAGAGTCAAGGGAAAGAAAGTAAAATGAAAGGATGTCAAAACTAGGTTGAGAAGAAAAAAGCCAAGGTAATGCCATGGAGGGCATAAAGTCACTACAAAGTACCCAAATGTACCACACATGATCCTGAGCCTATATTACAAGATAAGAAAGTCCTATAGTGATCCTAGCAACTAGTTTGGAGAGTCTAAGCAGTGAAAATAAGGGCAAGCCTATGGTATTGAGCAATAATTGTACTTGAAGTCACTTCTGAGCGTGAGTGTTGAACGAATCCTAAAAACGTGAAAGTCATATCTCTTGTGAGTGAAAAAAGTATTTCTTTTGAAGTGAAGGAACTAGTTACATTGTTGGAAAATTGTTACCTTGGTGATTGTGAATGGTGTATGTTGTGGTGTCTGTTGGTCGATCTATGTCATGTTTTGATCCATATGAGTTGTCTTGTTGAGTCTAAGAGAAAATATTTGCACTGAGAAAATGGAAAGGATTGAAATGGCCATGTGATTGCTTGAGTTTGTATGTCTGCTTCTACACATGTGTCGTTTAGAGTGTTATTGTATCGCCTGAGGACAAACAACATGTTTTAGTTTAGGGTGTTGATATACCATGAGTTTACGGTACTTTCGATACATTTCACTTAAAAGTTTTGTGTGTCTAGGGCTATTTTGTATTGGAAGTAATGTTTTATGTGTTATGTTTACAGGAAATAGGCTTTGATGCGGTTGAGTGAGATGACAGCTGAAATTCTACAGAAGTGACCACCCATGGAGGGACCTACGTATCGTAGGTCCTGTGACGGTCCATCGATAGGTAGGTGTAGATAAGAGCATCACGGAATTCTGACCAAGTGTGGAACTACAAAGTGATCCACGGACCGTAGGTCGACCTACGGGCCATCCTGCACATCCGTCGAAGGTGAACTTGGAGTTGAAGTTCCAGTACCCGATGAAAATCCTAAGTGTGGAGCCACGGAAGAGGACCCAAGGACCGTAGGTCAGCCTACAGTCCATCCAGCACAACTTTCATTGATGAATAGGGAGTTGAAGGTTCCAGCCTCTGCTGAAAAAGTTCTAAGTGTTGACCAACGGAGGGGACCTATGGAGCGTAGGTTGACCCATGGTCCGTAGGTCGAGTCGTCAATCAATGCCGCGTCCCAGAAGTTTATTTCCTTATTTTGTTTCCTTTTTGTTTAGGACATGTTTTTCTATAAATATGTAAACCTCATTTTTGGGTGGTTAGACATTATTGTTTACTTTTACTTCTTGATATTTTCTTTGGGAATCAACTTGCAAACTTTGGCAATTTGATTTCCGAATTTCAATTTTTAAGGTTTTTCCTTTGAAATTCAATTGAAGATTTCGGGTTCATTCTACTCTAATCGTAAGTTCATGAATTGTGTTCTTTCAAGCATGAGTAGCTAAATCCACAACTAGGGTTGTGGGAACCATGAGAAATTAACAATGTATGAATAATAACTAAATAATTCTTGAATAGTGTTTATGCATGTATTGTTAATTCTTTCATTTAGAAGTCTTTTTAACGGTGCACAACCTTAGAACTCGCCTCGTTGCTACTTGCCAGACTAATGAGGTAGTTATTGAGAAAAAAATTATCAACAGAGATTTAGTGGGATACTATCTAATAGTCTACTGTCAATTGGTGCGAGGGTGAAAACTAAGCCATACATTGATTTGATGTCTAATCTGAGGTAAAGATAAGGGTTAGTAAAGTATACACTTATAGTTGGACAAAGGTGTGTAGTAAAATTCCCTAATTGGAGGACCAATCACTTATGGATAACTATCTTACCAACTTTGCATGTAAAATACTAGGAAAGGATTACTATTATTAAGATTACCGCGTTAAGAGCTCGTGGGGAACACAATGCCCTAGTTTCTCTCTCATATTGATAACAACAAAGTTTGAATCCTGCCTACTTGTTACTTAACAATCAACAATCTGTTACTTGTTTCCAACAATCCCCCCCTCCCAATTTAATTTATTGTCTCGAAAATAGTTTGACTAAATAGAAATAATCGTGAGTTAAGTTTAAGTCTTAACCATATTCCTCATGGGATCGACCCCAACCTACAAGTTGGATTCTTTATTTGACAACGATCGCTTATACTTCTTTAGGGAGGTGTAATTTGAGCGTATCATGAAGCCTTATGTTTGATGAAAAATTACGTGTCTACAGTTTGCCACTCTTTTACTGGAAACACGAAGAGTTTGCATACAAAGAAGTAGACAACACGACAAGTTTTGACCAGACTCTTATTCGAAAGGGAAAATATTCGACCGAGTCCATGTTTTGGATAGCCTACATATCTCAGGTTTCAACAAAATCAGGTCACGTTTAGTTCAAGGAGATGGAGTGATGAGTTGAAGTCAAGTGAGGCCCCATCGAAGCTCCAGTTTGGAGCTCATATTTTTACACAAAAATGAAATACAAAAAATTACAACAAAAAATAAGTATAAGATTGTATCTATGTAGCTTCTCTCGAATCTTGACTTGGGTCCTCATGTTTCTGAAGTTGTGAGATATTGAGTTTCATCTCGAAAGAGCTTGAAGGTGAACTTGCTCTCTAGTTAGGCTTCTGATAGACAAGATTGGAAATCAAACTTGTTCTTAAGGGGAGCTCCAGCTACTTAAATTGAAAATAGTCTTGAAAATTTACACCTTTCCAGATTAGATCCTGAGCTTGAAATATGGATTGACCTTATTCTACAAGAATATTCCTGAAATTAAAAAACAAAAGTAATAACACAAAATATTTTCCCCAATATACTCTAACAGAAAATTTTGTGAGAAAAATAAATTATGGTGCTTAGCTTTGAATCGATACTGTGAATGACCCGAGCTTTGTTGAGATATATTCATCAAATGGCTTCTTAATATTTAAACCAACTCCATTCCTCACGATGATCTAGATGAATTAAATTATGCCAGTCTAGTATAATTATCCAGGAGGGTCCTGTTATACTACGTCCCATTAACGAGGAAGGTCCTGCTAGTCCCAATATCGAGAAGAGTTATACTAATGTCTATTATTCAGGAGGGTCCTACTATAGTACGTCCCATTACCAGGAGGATTCTGCTAGTCCCATTATCCAAGAGGGTCTTGCTAATGCCTATTACCTATGATGATCTTGTTATACTACGCCCCAATGTCCTGGAGGGTTCTGCTAGTCCTATTAACTAGGACGGAACTGTTAATGCCCATTATCTAGGAGGGTCCTTCTATATTATGTCCCATTATCAAAGAGGGTCCTACTAGTCCCATTATTCATGAGGGTCTTGCTAATGCCTATTATCTAGAGTATCCTTCTATACTACGTCACATTATCCAAGAGGGTCGTGCTTGTCCCATTATCCAAGAGTCCTGCTAGTTCCATTATCTAGGATGGTCTTGCTAATGCCCATTATTCATGAGAGTCCTGCTATACTACGTCATATTATCCAGGAGGCCCATTATTCATGAGGGTCCTGCTATACTACGTCATATTATCCAGGAGGGTCCTGCTAGTCTTATATCCAAGAGGATCCTGCTAAAGCCTATTATCAAGGGGGATCCTACTATACTACGTCCTATTATCCAAAAGGGTCCTTCTAGTCATATTATCTATGAGGGTCCTGCTATTGTCCATTATCCATAAGGGTCCTCCTATACTACATCCCTTTATCGAAAAGGGTCTGGCTAATTCCCATTATCTAGTAGGATCATGCTATACTACGTCCCATTATCCAGGAGGGTCCTGCTAGTCCCATTATCCAATAGGGTCCTACTAATTCCCATAATCTACGAGGATCTTGCTATATACGTCCCATTGTCCAAGAGGGTCCTGCTAGTCTCATTATCTAGGAAGGTCTTGCTTATGCACATTATCTAGGGGGTCCTTCTATATGACTTCCCATTGTCCAGAAGGGTCCTACTAATGCCCATTATCTAGAAGGGTATCTATACAACGTCCTATTATTTAGGAGGTCTTGGTAAGCCCATTATTGAGAAAGGTCCCACTAATGCTCATTATTCAAGAGGGTCCTCCTATACTAAGTCTCATTATCCAAGAGGGTCCTGCTATACTAAGTCTCATTATCCAAGAGGGTCCTGCTATACTATATACCATTATCTAGGAGGGTCCCATTAGTACCATTATCCATGAGTGACATTATATATTGTAACCCATTATCAAGAAGGGTTGTGCTAAACTAAATCTCATTGTGTAGGAAGATCTTGCTAAACACAATCATCAAATATAATTACAACAACATAACTTTTTTGCCCTAGTTTGCACCAGAAAATTGTTTTTATGAGCTACTAATATGAATGAAAATTACTTATACCAAAAGAGAAATGCAAGACATCTATTGTAGTACCCGACTTCCTAAGTCATGATGGCTACTACTAAAATCCACCAGTAGGTATGCTGACCCGTACCCAAAACTGCAAGTAGTGAGTACAAGGGTGGAGCTATAAAGAAAATAACACTAACAATAAGAAAAGACAGAAATGAAAGCAAACCAAAAATATATAAAAAGGATACCCTCTCAGAACATGGAATTCACGAGTACAGAGTTGTCTAACAAGATAAATACAAGTCCCAAAAGTGGCCACATCAAGCCGTCTCAAAGGCAAAAGACTAGATAATAATGAGATAGGTTGGTGTAGGATGCCAAGTGCTCACCCTCGTTTCCAATATCTACAAGTTGCAAAAGATGGCAATAACAATCAACGTTGGTTGGTAGTACTAGGACCTGCATCATGAAAAGATGCATAGTGTAGCATAAGTACCAAAAAAGGTATTTAGTAGGTATCATAGGCCAACTGACCAAGAAAGGTCAAGAAAATAAAAAATGATAGAATCTAGACGCCACAGAAGTTAAAGCGGATATGAAGATAAGGCACACGAGCATACCGAAAGTAAACCTACATAAAACTAAACTAAACCTAACTAGACCCATAAGCCTATAAGGTACTCTCATGCACAAGTTTAAGTAAAAACTTGAACAGACAAACATGTACAAAAAATAGGTAAGCCTACAAGAATAAGGTACTCAAACCAAGGTCCAATATATGTCAATTGGGCCTAAAAACCCCAATTGATAGCCTATGGTACTCGAACCCAAGTCATTAGTATCAAGTTGGAAATAACGGCCACAAACTGTAGAACATTAGCCTCAAACTAGAAATAATGACCTCGAACCGTAATACATCAGCCTCGAACAAAAAACAATCACCGTAACCAACGAACTTATAACCCTACTAACAAGAGTCTCAAAGGTGTGTCAATTCAAACAAGAATCCCAATATCTAGTCAAGTCACCATGGAACGCCATTCACCCCAAAATATTAAAAGAAGGCTATGATCTTAGGCGTATGTATATACCTAAGTAGTCGAAATTGGCCTATGAAGTGATAATGTTTGATGACGATCTTGATTTATTAGCTTGAATTCTAGTTTAACTTATGATGCACTTACACACATGATTAATTGTTTCAGGAAATGCTAATGGAATATGAATGGGGAAGATGGAAGAATGAGCAAGGAGATGCAGGAAATTGGCTAAGGCAACAATCACCAGTGGTTGGCGCAGCGCGCCACTGATGGTACTTCAGAGAACCTGTTGAGGCGTACTGAGAGGCGCGNTTTGATGACGATCTTGATTTATTAGCTTGAATTCTAGTTTAACTTATGATGCACTTACACACATGATTAGTTGTTTCAGGAAATGTTAATGGAATATGAATGGGGAAGATGGAAGAATGAGCAAGGAGATGCAGGAAATTGGCTAAGGCAACAATCACCAGTGGTTGGCGCAGCGCGCCACTGATGGTACTTCAGAGAACCTGTTGAGGCGTACTGAGAGGCGCGACGCGCCAGAAGGAAAACCTCAGAGGCATTGTCCAGGCGCTTTACTTGGCGCGGCATGCCAGGAGCTAAATGAGGGAAGATACGTTGTGCGATAAGGGGTGCGACATGCCACATGTTCTCCGACTTTAACAAGTTTTTAACATAAGATAGGATTTATTATTTGAGTAGGATTGGTTACCAACTTTTCCTACTAGTATAAATAGATCCTTTAGGGCTTCAAAAAGGGGGTTTGACTTTTGATTTAGTCTGGAAGGGCAAGGATTCAAGTTTGTAATAGGTTTTGATCCTTTAACTCTTCTATTTTTCGGAAATTGCATGAACTATAGTATTTTCTTGTTTTCTAATAGCATGAGTAGCTAAACGCCTTAGTTCTGGGGCTGTAGCTATGAATTATGTGTTGAATGTTTGAGGCTTTATGAATTGATTTTCGATTGTCAATCCAAATTACTTATATATTCTTGTATTACTAGTTTATGCTTGCGCACCATAAAATAAATCTAGTGTCTAATCTTAAAATCGAAAGATGAGGGATTAGATAGACCAGAAAATATAGAAAGCTCGGTCCACCCATTAAATTGAGGTGATTAGTGTTCAGGAGTGACGCCCAGACGAACACCTTGCTTGGTTACGAAATAGGATGAAATATACATGCTCGCCAGTTAGTTTATTTATCCCCGCTCAACGATGTAGTTAGATGGCTAACTGGGGTAGGCGGCGAGAGGCGAATCACCCGGACCATACCATCAACCCTATAAACCAGTAATTTGACAACTGAAGTGAATTCTAAGCCGATGATATGATACGTGATATTCAATGTATGCTGCAGCCCTGGAATTGTTTTTAAACTTGCTTGAACCATATTATATCAAAGTTGTTCACAATTAGCTTTTTTTATTTAGTGCATAATTATTAGTAGATACCTAACTAAATCAACAACTATTAAGGAGGTTACGTGGTTTCCTTTAGTTGTAGAATTGAGTGAATATAATTAACCATCTTGTAAAGAATCTTCCTGCTAAGTATGGTATTCGTCATAAGGTTGCTACAGCTTACCATCCTCAAACCAGTGGTCAAGTGGAAGTTTCAAATAGAAAGGTAAAGCAAATTTTACAAAAAATGGTGAATGTGCAAAGGAAAGATTGGTCTGATAAACTAGATGATGCATTGTGGGCATATAGGACTGCGTACAAGACACCAATACGGACTTCTCCATATCATATAGTATTTGAGAAAGCATGTCACCTTCCGGTGGAATTGGAACATCAAGCCTATTGGGCGATTAAGAAACTGAACTTCGACCCCGAACTAGCCGGTAAAAAGAGAGTGAATCAGCTGCATGAACTTGAGGAGTTTAGGCTCCATGCTTATGAGAATGCCAAGCTATACAAAGAAAAGATGAAAAGGTGGCATGACAAGCACATTGTAGCTCGTACCTTTAATCCAGGAGATAATGTACTACTCTTCAACTCTAGACTAAGGTTATTCCCCGAAAAACTAAGGTCGAAGTGGAGTGGTCCATTCAAAGTGGTTAGAATGACTCAACATGGGGCAGTTGAACTTCAAGGTGTGACTGGCCCTACGTTCTTGGTCAATGGGAAAAGAGTGAAGCACTATTTTGGTGAGGATTCGGATCATGATCGGGAGGTTCTTGAGTTGACTGATGAATTATCCAAGCTGAGTCGTGCCGCGACGTTAAATCAAGCGCAACGTGGGAGGCAACCCATGACCAATGTGGAATAAATAGGGAGTTTGTTTGTGAAATTTTGCTTTATAGCATAATTTTAATTCATAGAATCTAGGAAGTTCTTTTAGTTTTTAGTTTTAGATAAAAAAAAACTGGAATCAGGCGCGCTGAGAGGCGCGCCACGCCTGGCTTCAAACGTCAGAGCATTATCTCAGGCACGCTGAGAGGCGCACCGCGCCTGGCGTCAAATGTCAGAGCACTATCTCAGGCGCGCTGAGAGGCGCATCGCCCCCCCCATCGCCCCACTGCCCATAAATTATTATTTTTTTCAGGTTTTTACCCGGTTCTTACCCGACCCACTCCCCTTAAAACCCCCAAATCCCACATTCTTCCCCCATTACACTACCTACTAACCGACCCAACCCCTTAAAATCCCTCAAACCTTTCTCCATTCTTCTTCCCCAACTCTTCTCCTTCCTTTCCACTCCCATTTTCCCCATTAAATCCTTCACCACAACTCTTCTTCTTCCCCTCCACCACCTATAAACTCTCCACTTCCCCACTTCTCCACTACTTCCTTTTAAGATTCTTCATCCCCCGTATACTTACTAATTTTTTTGTTTTCTTTAGTTTTCTTGTCTTAACAGGTGGAGATGGCTCCAAAAGCCAAAAATATGGCAGGTTCAAAGCGGAGTAGAAAAGGGGAAGCTTCCGGATCCTCTGGCAGTAAGGAACCGGTACAAAAATTTGGCAAAAAGGCTGTGAAATGGTATGGGTGAGAATGGTTCGATTGCCAGAAAGAAGTAAAGTATATGGGTGACGAATTTGTGAATGAGGTAAGGTTACAGTCGCAATTTCCTGATATATATCGGACTATTCATGAGTTGGGTTTGTAGTTTATATTTGCTAATCCAGGGGATTGCAATTTGACGTTAGTCAGGGAATTTTAAGCTAATTGGTTAACTGAAACTAAATATAAGACTGTGCCTATTAGGGGGAAAGATGTCAAGTTTTTTGCCCGAATTCTGAATGAGCTGTTAGGTACCCCGAATTGTGATCCTGAGGAGTTTAATAACTTGAAAGATACACCTCCTTATAGGATATCTGACATACATTGTGTGGGGTTGATTCGACTGCTAGGTGGGACCGGAGTAAGGATACAGGGAGGCATAATACCCTCTATTTTGCTAACTTTAATCAAGTTGCTCGGGTGTGGCTGAAGATAATTTGTAGTGTGTTGTTGCCTGCTAAACAAATGACTGGTGTGACATGGGATAGGGTGGTATTAGTTTATATGCTGATGAAGGGAATGCCTATTAATGTTGGGGCAATCCTGAGGCAAAATATGATGAAATTTAGGAACAATTTGAGGTGGAGATTCTGTTAAGGTGGGTTGATCACCAATTTTCTTAGGGCTGAAGGTATTGAAGAGGAACCACTGGACATGACCGTTGCTTATCACCTGGATCTGACGGGTAAAATGGTTGATGTAACCCGCACAAAGGCCCTCGACACGTCCCATGGACCTGTCTTGTCTGCCCCGGAAAGGCAAGCATCTGATGACAGTATCATGGCCCGCATGTTTGGGATGGCAGAATTGCAGCTGCGGATTGGTGGCCGACCAGTTACAGATGCGGAGATGGAAACCATGGCGGAGCGCTACCCATTGACTGAGAGTCCCGCTTTCTTATGCCGGACTAGTCCCGCATTTTTAGAACCTTTGGATGATGATGAGGCCACTGCTAACGAAGAGATGGATGATAATGTGGAGGATGATGTTGTGGATGAGGAGGCGAATGCCTTGATGGCGTTTGATCACGATGACGGCGAGGCCTAGAGGCACGAGGGAGTATTCCTAACTCTATACTTTACTTTCTTTGTGCACTGAGGACAGTGCTTATTTTTCAAGTGTGGGGTGGGGTAATATATCTCTGTTGTTTATAGTTATTTACTGCTTTATCGAGTCTAGTAGTAGTTTTTTTAGTTTTTAGTTTTTGGGTTCCTCAGCGTTTGTTTTCGGTACTTTTATTGAGGATTGTCTCTTTGAACCGAATAGGACTAGTTTATTGTTTTATCGAGTCATAGAGTCGTCATAGGAGTGACAGTTCCCAATGATGGATGGATGACAACCGTCTTAAGGGAAAATTAGTCACATAGAAGAGTAGGATTGAGACAACAACCTTGGCCTTTTGAAACTATGTCAAAAATTGTTAGTCAAACGCCATGGGTAGTCATATTTGGAAGAAGGCGATAATTGTGACCTTGTAACAAGCATATGCTCTTATTTTTTACTCAAAATAAAAATATATGGGCTTAATTGTGTAATGATACCGTAATGCAAGTTGTAGAAGCATGTTGGTTGATATATCTTTATATGTGTCAGAATGACATGTGTGATGAGAATTGATTGGTTCTTTCTTAACTTGATATCTAGAACTTGCCTTATGTGTGTTGAATTAGTAGTTTGTATGACTTAAGGAATGTGATTGAGGCGCTTTCTTTGAAATAGCCAATTCTTACCCCTACTTGTATGCCTACCATTGAAATCATCCCTAGTAAAGCCCCATTGAGCCTTTAGCCTTGTTTATTGATAAACCACATGATAAGCCGAAACCCATTGTTTGAGACCAAGCCTTTTGATCCTATGGAAAATCCTTAATGCACTATGTTGAGAAGATAGGGTGGAAATGTTGGTTGATATAGCCAAGGGAGAATTGCTAAGTTGTGTGGAAAAAAAAAAGAGAAAAAAAGTCTATATTGGCCCTGGTTCTTAGTGACAATGTGCACCTCAACTAACATTGAGGGTGGGCTAATTTAGAATTATGCTCGAGACATTGACCCTGATCCTATCAAGGATAATGTGTACCTTACTCGGTTGTTGACAATCTACAGTTTGGGTGGCCAGTGCAAAGGCATATATATAAAAAAAAATAAAGGGTAAATATTGAGTAACAAAAAGGGTAAATAATCATGAAAGATGTACTAGGACGAAAGAAGAGCTATAAAGAAAATTGTTGGCAATACAATGGCATGTGCATTAGGGAGGTGTAGTCACTAAAATGATATCTAAAATATTCCCTCCTTTACCTTAAGCCGACATTACAACCAAATGAAAGTCCTCTTGATGCCTTCAGAAATATAATGCGAAAGTAAGAATACACTATGGGCAAGCTTATGGTATGTTAAGGAAAGTGAGAATTTCTTTGTGAGAGGGAGTGTTTGTTAGAAAGATAGGCCTTATTGATTTTGAAAGTGCTTGAGTGAAAGGCTTAACTAAGCATAAACAAGTGAGGGCATTCATGGCATGTGTAGGATTATCTAATTGATTTGTGATATGAATTTGCATTAGCCTGAAAAAAAATGACAAAAGACTCATTCTTTGAGCATGTGGGTACTTGGTATACATGTTGTGAATTGTTGCATCTAATGTGAACTACAAGATGATTAAATATGTTTGGTTGGTTTTGAGGCGAGTTGATAAAGCCAAGGATTGTGAAAAAGAGTCCATAGTTTAAAGATTGTTTGAGGACAAACAAAACTCTCTAAGTGTGGGGTGGTGATCTTAGGCGTATGTATATACCTAAGTAGTCGAAATTGGCCTATGAAGTGATAATGTTTGATGACGATCTTGATTTATTAGCTTGAATTCTAGTTTAACTTATGATGATTGCATACACACACACGTGATTAGTTGTTTCAGGAAATGTTAATGGAATATGAATGGGGAAGATGGAAGAATGAGCAAGGAGATGCAGGAAATTGGCTAAGGCAACAATCACCAGTGGCTGGTGCACTGGTTGGCGCGGCCCGCCACTGATGGTACTTCAGAGAGCCTGTTGAGGCGTACTGAGAGGCGCGACGCGCCAGAAGGAAAACCTCAAAGGCACTGTCCAGGCGCTCTACTTGGCGCGGCGCGCCAGGAGCTAAATGAGGGAAGATACGTTGTGGCGCGATAAGGGGCGCGACACGCCACATGTTCTCCGACTTTAACAAGTTTTTAACATAAGATAGGATTTATTTTTTAGTAGGATTGGTTACCAACTTTTCCTACTAGTATAAATAGATCCTTAGGGCTTCAAAAAGGGGGTTTGACTTTTGATTTAGTGTGGAAGGGCAAGAATTCAAGTTTGTAATAGGTTTTGATCCTTTAACTCTTCTATTTTCCAGAAATTGCATGAACTATAGTATTTTCTTGTTTTCTAATAGCATGAGTAGCTAAATGCCTTAGTTCTGGGGCTGNCTCAGAGGCACTGTCCAGGCACTCTACTTGGCGCGGCGCGCCAGGAGATAAATGAGGGAAGATACGTTGTGGCGCGATAAGGGGCGCGACACGCCACATGTTCTCCGACTTTAACAAGTTTTTAACAGAAGATAGGATTTATTATTTGAGTAGGATTGGTTACCAACTTTTCCTACTAGTATAAATAGATCCTTAGGGCTTCAAAAAGGGGGTTCGACTTTTGATTTAGTGTGGAAGGGCAAGAATTCAAGTTTGTAATAGGTTTTAAATTGCATGAACTATAGTATTTTCTTGTTTTCTAATAGCATGAGTAGCTAAATGCCTTAGTTCTGGGGCTGTAGCTATGAATTATGTGTTGAATGTTTGAGGCTTTATGAATTGATTTTCGGTTGTCAAACCAAATTACTTCTAATTCTTGTATTACTATTTTATGCTTGCGCACCATAAAATAAATCTAGTGTCTAATCTTAAAATCGAAAGAAGAGGGATTAGATAGACCAGAGAATATAGAGAGCTCGGTCCACCCATTAAATTGAGGTGATTAGTTTTTAGGAGTGACGCCCAGACGAACACCTTGCTTGGTTACGAAATAGGATGAAATATACATGCTCGCCAGTTAGTTTATTTATTCCCGCTCAACGATGTAGTTAGATGGCTAACTGGGGTAGGCGGCGAGAGGCGAACCACCCGGACCATACCATCAACCCTATAAACCAGTAATTTGACAACTGAAGTGAATTCTAAGCCGATGATATGGTACGTGATATTCAATGTATGCTGCAGCCCTGGAATTGTTTTTAAATTTGCTTGAACCATACTATATCAAAGTTGTTCACAATTAGCTATTTTTATTTAGTGCATAATTATTAGTAGATACTTAACTAAATCAACAACTATTAAGGAGGTTACGTGGTTACCTTTAGTTGTAGAATTGAGTGAATATAATTTGATCATAAGTTCCTCGGGAACGATAACTCATTTCTTGAATAATCTATACTGCTTGCGCGACCACGTACATTTGCGTGTATTTTGGGAGTAACAGGATACCAAGCAAGTACAACTCAATCATTAATTGACGCAATAATACATCCCTCTGGTAACATATCAGAGCTAAAAAAAAATAGGGAGAGTGAGGATAGAAGAGTTAATAAGCCATGACTTCACCTAAACTAAGGCTCACATTATCAGATACAATTCTGCTATTTTAGTCCAGAGGGACCTAATCCATCCGAACAACATTGGAGACGTACCAAAGTCACAAGGTACATGGGTCTAAGGCAGTACTAGTTTATCCTAGACTAAGGAAAAAACATGCTCCAAAAATAAGTAACCAAACAAGTAGATCACATAGCATGCTATAACATACAAACAACCCTCTACCGACATGGTATTATCCTCAAAACCATAGTAATCAACCCTAAATCATGCTTTCTAAAAGAAACTTAGGAATAACAAGGTCTCTACCCCCAATTCACACTAATCAACATGAATTTACTCCCTCATGCTCAATCTAAATAGAAAGGAAGTCGTAGCCTACATGTAGGCGGACAACGCGAACTCCAAATCACAAGGCTGGAGATTTTCCCTTCCGAAAAGACTCTAAAATCTTCCACACTATCAAGAATAGGATCACAACATCAATATTGTCGTTTAGACACTAAAATCATCCAAAATGAAGATGGACCAATTTTTAGAGTCAAACAAAATCTGTGGGATGCGTACTAGAAATTCTAGAATTGACTCTATCGAAAGGTCCTAATATATTCCTTGAACTTATGTCCCAAAATAGTACACAATACGAGGCTCAAAGATAAGCTGACACAACAACACCATGAAAACTCAAATTAAAAGAGAAAAGGCAGCAACTTACCGAAGAAATTCACTTCAAACAGAGTATTACCGACACAATACAATCCCTCCACCACGTAGCCCGGACAACTATGAACACATGGCATTTCAAATCACCTAAATCGGAGTTAAAATAAAGGAAAAACCACAAAAATACTAATGACGCCAAGGCTGCCTTACGACCAGCCTTAAATAGAGAGGCCAGGTTGGTGGCCGGTCGCGAATGCGAACGACAGCATGCATATACACACACCCATGGTGTGAGCCTGTCATACCCAAAATCCCATTAAGGCGGACCGGCACCCGTTACCGAAAAGGCTTGGGAGGACCAACCTGTAATCATGCTCTATCTATGAACATTTAAAGGTGTTGCAATAGTGGATAACATGTTTTCATGAAAGTAGACAGTATTAACAAGCCAAAAGAAAGTGCAGATGACTTGGCCGTTGGGGCCATGATGTCTAAGACACGAGACACAACCACATTTCACTATACAAAGCCTCTAAATGATAAAACATTATAGGGTTAAGGTCGAGACAGGCCCCGCCTTACACTCAGCTACTATACAATACCAAAATACATGCTATAGACTCGGAAAGCCCCAAATCAACCTGGAGCTCACCAATAGCCGCTGGATGTTCTGTTATCCTATTGGGGAATCTACTAGCTCCCGTACCTGCAGCATTAATTGTAGGTCCCCTGAGAGAGAGACGTCAGTATGGGAGAATGTACTGAATATGTAAGGCATAAAGTACTGTATGTGAAATAAGAACTCAAAAGAAATCATATACCAATGTAAGGATACAAGACCACCTTTTCTCATATTATGGAATCAGGTACTTTACATTCTTTTCTTTACTTTATCATTCTTTACTTTACACTCTGTGCACATCATATAATACAAATGACCAGTTGATCAGTGGTAGACATATAATTTGGGATCGACCCTAAAATGACCCAAAAGGTTCTTAAAAATGTGCTTCGGAAGTTACCGGAAACTTGTTTAGCTATATCAAAAAAAAATCCGTTTCGTTTTTTGAAAATCCGACTTCATATTCTTGTTTAGGGGGTCAAATTGAGTGGGAAATGGGTCTGACCCAAATTTTAGAGCAACCGTATCGAAATCTGAAATTTCCAAGTGAAGCCTTTTTCGAGGGTCTACTTTGGAGGGTCATATCTCCTAGCACACAAATAATTGGGTGGACCATAACATATCCATGGAAATCCCTTTGAGTTATCTACCTAACGCACTTCGTTTCACCTCATTCAGAGTTCGGACGAAGAAATTATGCTCATTTTCGTAAAATCTGTCCGGCAGGAAATGCAATTTCCAGTGAGCGTTTTTACTGTTCACCCGCCTCATTTTTTTTTCTAAGTGTTGGACCATTTTTCCTAAGGGCATATGTTATTTCCTATATACCATTAGTTCAATTCCCATCTCTAAAACATTTCCCAAAACACCTCTCCCATACTTAGACACATTTTCTCTCAAGTTCTCTCAAGAACCCTAATCCAAAACCTTCCTCAAGATTGAAGAGACTCTTGCTCCAAGTTCCAAGCTTCCATTGAAGACACTCTCAAGACCTTCATAAGAACTCAAGGTATGTGGTGTTGAACTCATGGGTCCTTCCACCCATAGTGCCTAGACTCTATTCTACTCACTAATTCATGGTTTAAGTTAAGATTCATAAATTAGTCTTGTTCTTTGTAATAATTTCCTGCACATTGAATTTTAAACATGAAAAGTGATTGTTTTGAGCATGTTGTGACTCTAGAACTTGAATCTAAATTTGGAATGGATGTGGAGATTTTCATGTGGTATTGTGGGTGTTAAAAGGTGTTGTTGTAGGTTGTTCACTGGTTTGGCTGCATAATTACTACCCTATTTTCCATGCTCTTTGATTCCATTACATGCCTTCAAGGTGTTTGACAAAATGTCCAACTATGGAGAATTGATGAATCGATGCTTTAAAGCTTGAGTTATGAGATGTATGGCAATCCAGAGATGTGTTGATGACAAACTAAGCTTGTGTATATGTTCATTCCATACGTGAGATTGCATTAGAGCCTAATGGGAATTTCCTATATAAAGTGTTGCATGACCATGCCCGGTCCGGGGGAAAAGAACCGGACAACCATGTGAGAGGTTTATATCTCACCACCTAGGATGCTTGGGGTGTGACCAACATCAACCATGTGAGAGGTTTATATCTCACCACCTAGGATGCTTGGGGTGTGACCAACATCAACCATGTGAGAGGTTTATATCTCACCACCTAGGATGCTTGGGGTGTGACCAACATCAACCATGTGAGGGGTTTATACCTTGCCACCAGGGTGTCCGGGTGTGAACGGCATCCCCCATCCTAAGTTGGGGTTATAGATTGGTTGGATCATGCATACACATATGATATCTACTATTAGTATAGATTTACTTAAACATGTTTTGACTTCACTTTGATCATGCATCCTCATATTGTTATTCATAATGCCTATGAAACTATTTCTTGTATTTCGATTGTGTCCTTGTCTATTGTTGTGTTGCACCCCGCATACTTAGTACATTCCAAGTACTAACGCATATTTTGCCTACATGATGTCACCATGTAGGGACCGGAGCTACTCTTGATCCTTCTCTCCATTCACGTGGCTAGTACGGTGCTTATCCGAGTTTGTTGGTGAGTCCTCAATGATTCGAGGGCTATGTTATGTTTCCTACTCCTATGTTTTGAGACTTTAGCTTGCAATTGTATTTTGACTATGAGGGGAGCCGGTAGTATGTCATGGCCCCCGTCCTATCTATGTATGTAGAGGTGTGCGTTGGACAAGTATTTTGTAAATGAGCTTGACTCTTGTTCTATGATGTCTTTTTGAAATGGTTTGCCCTTAGTCCCTATTTCCCGTTAATTAATGTTGATTGTACTTCCGCGACCGATGAAGTGTGATGACAAGTTTGAGAGGCTTGTTTGGGGTTCCTTTGGGTTCCTCATTCACCATGTCACGTATAGGCCCTAGGCTTGGGTCGTGACAGACCCATGCTAGGCTTTCCTTTAACCCCTGGGATACCACCCGTAATATTGGGATCGACCCATGCTAGGTGATTCTTCCACCCCTGGGATACCACCCATCAATAAGCAAATTCATTTAATATCTTTCCGTTAACATTTGAGATGATTCTTTTGGTGGTCATAGTATTTTGAGTTGTGGGACTATGTAGTCAACAAGTGACGTGTAATAATCATATAATGCAAGAACAACAACGTAGAGAGTAGTTACACAATTAGTGAAATGCATAGGAGTTGAAATAATATATGGACCTTGTTTAGTTAAAAGGAGAACTCATGCAGGGTATTCAATGTATATGTACAGATTTGACAATGAACATGCATTGGAACATGCAGACATGCTAAAGAGTGAGAACAAGTTCATAAGTCATGTTGGAGCTAGTAGGCTGCCTCTATGTGTCGAGGACGAGTGATCAAACAATCCGTACAAGTAGGCGAGTTACACAAGCGTCTTTAACGTCTTAAAGGATACCAACACGACATTGTAAAGTGACAAGAGGTAACCAAGGTACCAAGATCAACTTTCAGATATACCAGCAGTTAAAAGAGTGCAAGTACAAGTTTATACACAAACCTCAATGCTTTAGCAAAGAAACAGTCCAACACAACTTCGCGAGTTCAGACCGTAAACCAACCAATGCTTCAAGGGCCTTAACTTGTTCACGAGTATATACAACCTAAAAAATACAATTAAATAACTTATTTAATTCCTAGCAACTCAATAATGTTGATGTAAAATAGGATTATCATCACAAGTAAGCTTGGCCTGTACAAATACGACTATGCTCCCAAAACAGTAATTCTTGCCANCGTTCAAGTAGGCGAGTTACACAAGCGTCTTTAACGTCTTAAAGGATACCAACACGACAATGTAAAGTGACAAGAGGTAACCAAGGTACCAAGATCAACTTTCAGATATACCAGCAGTTAAAAGAGTGCAAGTACAAGTTTATACACAAACCTCAGTGCTTTAGCAAAGAAACAGTCCAACACAACTTCGCGAGTTCAGACCGTAAACCAACCAATGCTTCAAGGTCCTTAACTTGTTCACGAGTATATACAACCTAAAAAATACAATTAAATAACTTCTTTAATTCCTAGCAACTCAATAATGTTGATGTAAAATAGGATTATCATCACAAGTAAGCTTGGCCTGTACAAATACGACTATGCTCCCAAAACAGTAATTCTTGCCAACCTAGTACCTCATGTTACAACTTAGATTTGAAAAGGAAAACGGCAAAACTAGACTTTATAACCTTCTTGAAAGATGTAGATACATCTCTTAGGGTTGCAAAAAAACAAAAATCGCCAAAAAATATATTTTGTATAAGAAGATATATTCAAAACACTAACAATTGTTCATATAGGATTTGTAATTTCAAAATCTGGACAAAACTTGTCCTATGTTGCGTCCCATATTTCGAATTAATAACAACTAAATTAGAGTTTTACATAAACATAAGAGTTGTAGGACTACGAATTAGCTTTCCAAATCATATTTATTCACTGTAAAATAAGTTCTAGGGAAAGAGATATGCATAAGATGCCAAACACTACCCAGCTCAGAAACAAATTTCGTCACTTACCAAAAGAAGTGTGTGTCTCGAATTCCAGCCAAAAGGGCCAAGTTTTTCTCTTGTGATTTTGAAGAGCAACTTGTTAGATAATGTTCTAAGGTTATTATACTTCAGGTGAGACGAATTTTACTAGAAGAGGTGTCAAAATATAGTCTCAAAAGTGAGTCTAGTCACATGTACAATTGTCACTAAAAGGGCTGGCCAAATAAAAGTAGGCTGCCCAAAAAGAATACATATATACCTATATGTATATACCTAATACCAACACTTTCAATTTATATGTAATTATAATTAGAAAATTACGTAAATACCCCCATACAATACCTTAAATTACAATCACAATTATGTTAAGCAAGGTTGCAAATATCACAAAATTTCAAGTTCCTAAAATGAGAATAAAACATATTCTAGTAATTAAGCAATAGTGTATCGACATGCGAATGTTGGTCTAGTATTTAGGGGTATTACAATCTCTCACCCATTAAGAAATTTCATCTCGAAATTTACCTTAAACTAGTCCTGAAACAAGTGCGGATACTGGGTTCTCATGTCTTCTTCTCTCTCCCAGGTAGCTTCCTTTCCAGAATGGTTCCTCCAAAGTACCTTTACTAAGTAGATTCTCTTGTTTCTAAGTTGCTTTATTTCTCAAGCTTCAATTCGGATAGGTTCTTCATTATAAGTCAAGTCAAGATTAACCTCAATAGATTCAACTGGAAGAACATGCGATGGATCAGAACAATATCTTCTGAGCATAGAAACATGAAAGACATTATGGATCATGTCTAACTCCGGTGGCAATGCTAATTTATATGAAACTAGTCCAACCCTTTCAAGTATCTCATAAGGTCCAATAAATCGGGGACTAAGTTTTCCCTTTTGGCCAAATCTCATAATCTTTTCCCATGGAGACACCTTTAAGAATACTTTATCTCCAACTTGATATTCAATGCCACGCCTTTTAAGAGCAGCGTACGACTTTTGTCTATCCGAAGAAATCTTTAGACAATCCTTGATAATTTTTACCTTGTCCTCTGTTTGTTGCACAATTTCAGGACCAACAAGCTATATTTCACTAACTTCACTCCAACAAAGAGGGGTCCGACATTTTCTTCCGTATAGGGCTTCATAGGGAGGCATTCCAATACTCGATTGGTAGCTATTNTCAGGACCAACAAGCTATCTTTCACTAACTTCACTCCAACAAAGAGGGGTCCGACATTTTCTTCCGTATAGGGCTTCATAGGGAGGCATTCCAATACTCGATTGGTAGCTATTATTATAAGCAAATTCAATCACAGCCAAGTGTTTGAATCCCAACTACCCTCAAACTCCATAATGCAAGCTCGAAGCATATCCTCCAAAATTTGTATCACTCTTTCCGACTAGCCATCTGTTTGAGGATGGAATGAAGTGCTAAACTTCAACTTAGTACCCAAAGCTTCCTGCAAGCTACCCCAAAATCTAGATGTAACCCTTGGGTCTCGATCAGATACAATAGACACAGGGATCCCATGTAGTCTTACAATCTCATTAATGTACAACTCGGCTAAACGCATAAGTGAGTAATCCATTTTGATTGCTAAGAAGTGAGCACTCTTGGTTAGCCTGTCCACAATCACCCATATTGGATCATGATTTCTCTGAGTGCGAGGAAGTCCAGAAACAATGTCCGTAGTTACTCTCTCCCATTTCCATTCCAACATTGACAAGGGTTGTAGTAAACCAACTTGGACTTGATGTTCTGCCTTTACTTGTTGACAAACCAAACATTTGGAAATGAACTCCGCAATGTCTCTCTTCATACCATTTCACCAATAATGTTCTTTGATGGTCTGGTACATCTTTGTACCTCCAGGATGCATTGCATATGGTGAAGTATGTGCTTCATTCAGTATTTTTCTCCTCAATTTGTCATTATTAGGGACGCATAACCTGTTCTGATAAAATAAGACACCCTCCTCTATTAATGTAAAATCAAGCTTTTCCCTATTTTGAACTTCCCTGGTCAGTTTTACAAGTTTCTCATCTAACTTTTGTGCTTCTTTCACCTGTTTAAGTAATATTGGCTTTACTTGTAAAATTAGCAATAACTGAACTATTTGAATCAAGTGTGAAACAAACATTCATGGTTCTTAACTCAAGGAGCAAGGGTAAAGGACTCAGAGAAATGCTTGCAAAGGATTCTCGACTTAAGGCATCTGCAACCACGCTGGCTTTACCTGGATGATAATCAATCGTGCAATCATAATCCTTGATGAGTTCAAGCCATCTACGTTGTCTTAGGTTTAGCTCTTTCTGAGTACCCAAGTACTTTAAGCTCTTGTGATCATTAAATATATGATATTTCTCTCCATACAAATAATGCCGCCATATTTTTAAAGAAAAGACTATAGCAGCAAGTTCAAGATCATGAGTTGGATAATTCAATTCATGCGATTTTAATTTTTGAGAGGCATAAGAAATAACCTTCCTTTCTTGTATCAAAACGCATCCTAGACCATTGTGAGAACCCAAAGGACTTTCAACCAGCACATCATAATTAAGTCTTATAGATTTCACATTTTCAGGAAGAACAAGTGATGAACAAACATAGGAATGTGTAGAATCAGGATCAAACAGTGTAAACACACATAAGCCAAATAACTGAAATTTACCGACAACCACGTCTTCTCCATCTTGCTCATCCCTGTGCCTCATAGCATAAGCGCGTGCAGTAGTCATTTGTCCACTAACTTGATTAACTCCACCTGTACATGCTGCTTGGGTGTCTTTAGGTCTTGCACCTCTATTAGTTTGAGAAGGATTAATAGAAGACTTATGAACTGAGCCTTCAATTTTCAAGGAAGAAGCATTATTAGGATTAGGGCAGTTCTTCACTTTATGATCAAAGCTCCCACAATTGAAACATGCACCAGAAGCTCTCCTGCAAGTACCATTATGATTCTTTCCACATTGCGTACAAGTGGGAACACGAGGCTTGCCTTGGCTATAATTTGGAGTGCTAGCTGTAGAAAAATCTGATATGTTTTGCTTTTGTTGCGGTGGTCTGTTATCACTACCAGCCTTAGAATTATCAAACCTTCCCCTTTTTGATGGACCCCCAAAATCTGGTCTAGGCTTTCGGAATTTGTTTTAATTTATACTAGTTTCTTCTTTATCAAGTCGTTCTCAAGTAAAAGTAGCAGACACTAACTTACAAAAGTTCTTATGTTGCAGGATCGCCACATTCTTCATAATGGAATCATTTAAACCATCTTCAAATTTCCTGCACTTGTCTTTTTCCTCTTTAATAATATCTCCAGCATAGCGAGAGAGTCTTAGAAACTTCTATTCGTATTCAGCAATAGATATGCCTCGTTGCCTTAGATTCAAAAACTCCTCTTTCTTTGCATCACAATAAGCAGGTGGGACATACTTCATACGAAATTCCTTAAGAAAATCATCCCAAGTAAGAACCGGAGGTTTTACCTTGGAATTCGAAACACTTAACCACCAATCATAAGCATCCTTTTGTTAAAGTGAAATAGCATACTTAAATTTGGCAAACAAGTCAAACTTGAGTTTTATTTTCGCAGATTTCGTTGGGAAACAAGTTCGCGACGCGGAGGTGTTTCCATAAATTTTCTGGAAATTAAATTCGAGACAGTAGAGTCTGCGACATGTCCGCGATGCGGACCAAACTTTTGGCCCTTAGTGGAGCTAGTCCGCGACGAGGACATGCTCCCTCCAAGCACAACTTCAAGCTGCCTTGGCAGCTTGCTTGGCAAAGGTTGGGGTTCTCCTCGGGGACCCTTAGGGTGGCCCCCGGGGCGTCGTATCCGAAAGTTTTGACCCTAAAAANCAGACACGCTCCCTCCAAGCACAACTTCAAGCTGCCTTGGCAGCTTGCTTGGCAAAGGTTGGGGTTCTCCTCGGGGACCCTTAGGGTGGCCCCCGGGGCGTCGTATCCGAACGTTTTGACCCTAAAAACATTTATTAAGACACTAGGGTCACCTCCACTGATTTTAGACGCCAAACAACACATAAAAACATGGACAACATACTAGAACACACCAATACGTAAAAGGCTAGTTTTCGAACGTCTTGGTCATCCCTTGACGTTTGACTTCCAAACTCTTTACAGCTGACTAAAAAGGCTATTCTTCATTATTTTAACAAGTTATAAATGCATAGAACCCATGTGAGGCTCTACTTTATCCTACTTTATTTTGAGGGTTGCTACAAAATTGATAATTTTTTAACGTGGAGTGGTGGGATGCTTATGAGCACAAGTGTGGTGACATGAGGGGTGTGGTTTGATGTGTAATGGTAAAAAAGAACAAGAATCAAGGTAAAATCCCTAAAAATGTGTAAGAGATAATTATGGTAAATTCTTTATTTATATTGTTTAATAATAAATATAAAATTATAAAATACTAAATATTTAATAAAATTAAATTAAATTGATTTATAAATAAAAAGTGATCTGTTATAACTCGTAATTAAACTGTTATAAACAATATTTTAAAAGTAGATTTAAAATCTGTAATATTATCTTTAATTATATATGTCGGGTGATTTTTCCGAAATAAAGATGGGTATATAAGTAATTTTTCGTATAAGATTAGCCCACCCCCATAGCTTCCGGAAAGGCCCAAACCTATTCTAATTTTTGTGGTTCCTGCCGGCTGGTTCGGGTGGCGCCACTGTCTCCGCAACGGTAACAACAATCACTGCCAAGACTAACGGTGTCTCCCATGGCTGCGTCTGCTTGTACAGTTCACAGTTTCTCTCATCCCCATGTAGCCTCCACATCCCAATGCATCCCAACCCTATCTACTCCCAACAATAAAACTTTGAGTTTTCCCAGATACAGAAGCAACACTGTTGCTGTCACAGTTCGCCTTTCGACTAGAGCAGCAAAGAGTGACAGTAGTGACAAAAGGAAAGAAGTTTTGGAAGAAGAGGAGGAAGAGGAGCTGCCATGGATACAAGAGAAAGCATTAGACCTGGTTGAGTTTACCGGTTCTGTGACTCAGGCAATTCCTGGCCCTAGGATTGGATCTACCTCTTTCCCGTGGATTCTTGCGGTGCCCTTGACTTACTTTGGCATCACTTTTGTCATTGCCTTCGTCAAAACCGTCCGCAAGTTCAATTCACCCAGGGAGAAGCGTAAAAAATTGGTATCACAACTTCCCTTGTTTACTCATCCAATTATATTATCACATTTAATATTTATTACGATACATAGACTTGTATTTCCACCATTTGTCCTTGAAATTTTAAGTTGCTTCTCACTGTCTTCTGAGTTTTAGCTAGTTACTTTTTGGAAAATTAGTACACCCTTGTCTATATGGTCAAACCCTTGATGAGTCTTCTTGGAAGCAAGATGTTGATTATATTATATTAGAAAGGACTAAGTTGGAAGCTATTGTAAGGAACAGAATTATATACAAACATTTCCTTCTCAAAAGGAAGAGGTTAATATCCATATCTACCTGGCTAAAGTGGTCCAAAGGTCCTTTTGATGACAGAAATGAAATGCCAGCCTTGCTGATGCACATTTAATCTTTGTATTTTCTCAAAGTATATACACTTCTTGAATATAGTACTGCAAATCTGAAGTTTCTTATTACCAGTTTACCTACTGGGAAGATATTCTGTGTTTGCCATAATATCATAGCTTAAGAATATAATGTGTGAATGTGATCAACTTCTCTTATTATAGAATATGGTCATTTCGTAGAAGGGGAAGTATTGTGCGTTTCTTGATGAACAGCCTGACAAGTACAATTTTTTAGGTAAACAAAAATGCTGAGCTATGCAAGTCAATCGATGAGTTATTTGAGAAAGGAAAAGATTATGTTGAGCCTTCAACTTTGAAGGGACTGGCACAAAAGGTATGATGTGTTGTCTATATTGCTATCTTTAGCTTAATTTGACATGACATCAAGTCCTTCTCCCTACAACATTTAGCTTTCCTTGGTTTTAGCAGTAGTCTTTTAAAATCTCATTTATTCCTTGTATGTTCTGGATTCGGAGTTATGTCTTATCTAGTTGTGACACAGAGATCCTGCCTGGACTGGTTTAGAACATTATTTTGGTTTAAGCTTAAGAATATTACATTTTAACTAATGTACTGTACTATTGTCAATTAGAAGTTTCTAGTTCTAGGTCATAATTACCAATCAAAATAACTAAGTAAAAATTTGATTCTAGGTCATAAACTTATCTTGTAGTTAGTGCTTGTTTGGATTGACGTATTTTAAGCTCTTTTAAGAAAAAACAGTTCTAGGGAATAGGGTCTAATATGCCCTTCAATTTTGCTATTTAGAGCTAATATACCTACGTTACAAAAATGACTCATATACATCCTTACCGCTGCAAAAGTGGCTCACGTAGACTCCTATTGTTACAAAAGTGGCTCACGTATATCCTTTTCATCTAATGGGGGTGAAAAAAATAACTTTAATTGTCTTTTGATTGTAAAAAAATCCATGTAGGGATATATATGATCTTTTTCACACATGAATTATTTTTTACTTATTTGATTATCATTATTTGAGTTTCTTATTCTTATTTCATTTTTTTAATTTCATTCTTATTGTAAAAATACGAGAAATAAAAGAAAGAAATGTGAATGGAAAAAGAGAAAAATATAAGAATTTTTTAAAAACTAATATTTTTTGTGGCAATATTGTGATTTTAAACTAATTTTTGTCTATATTTTAATTTAAGTTTTTGTATTTGGAAAAAATATTGGGCCATCTATAATAAATTTTAAGAGAAAATTGGTGAAAAATAAATTTGACCATTAAAATAAACCTGTTGAATCAACGAATTAAAAATAATACGTGTTAAAAGTATCAAATATACCCCTATATGGATTATTTTTTAAATAAAATTATTAATTTAAAATTATTTTTTTCACTCCCCTTTGAGGAAAAGGGTATATGTGAGTCATTTGTTTAACATTAGAGGTATATATGAACCATTTTCATAACGAGGGTGTATCACCTCTAAATGACAAACTTGAGGGGTATATTGGGCCTTTCCCCCTAGTTTTAAGCATTTCTTGAGTGTTTGGGTAAATTAAAAGTGCTTATAAGCACTTGGTTGGTTTTAAGCTAAACTGATCAATATAAGCCAAAAGCTATAAGTTAGAAATTCTAACTTATGGCTTTTGACTTATAAGTGAAATGCCAATCCAAATAGGCACTTTGTTGCGGATTATTACTTGTAATTCTCTCTTCATGGTCATGAAGGGTATACTTTGATCAATTGTTCAACACGGACCTGGACTATAACATTTTCGATATACACACGTTTGTGAATGATAGAAATTGTAGCTATTCTCGTAGAACTAGAACGTCAGAGGTAATGAATGCCATGAAAATATATGAATTAGAAAAGCTAGTGGCCTAGATAGTATTAGTATGGAGGTTTGGAACAATGTTATCAAAGGTGCGCTAAAGCCTAGAAGCGAGACTCAAAACGTATTGAGCGCTTCGTCTCGTTTAATGTGCACTTCAATTTCGTCATCAAGGTTCTAAGTCATAATTTTCCTTGCCAACATTCATACTTGGTCTAAACATATAGATTTGTATTTTTCTCCCTTTGCTCACTTTTTCTTTAATGCCCACACTTTATTTGCGCTTAAAGCCCCAATAGACCTTAGAGCTTTTTTGCACCTTTTGCTTTTGATAGCACTGGTTTGGAAGTGCCTTGGAGGTTAAGGAGTGGAACAATTTACCACGTTATTCAATGCTATACTAAGAAGTGGTAAGATGTCCAATGAGTGGAGGAATAGTATCTTGGTTCTGATTTGTAAGAACAAAGGAGATATTCTAAGTTTTGCGAACAACTGAGCCATTAAACTCATGAGCCATATGATGAAGCTCGAGATATATAAGTAGAATGTGTCATTCATGTCTTTAAATTAAAATTGGTGACATTTACTTGGTCAAATGGGATTAATCTTCTTTTTCTCTTTTTGGTCCTTTTACGAACTATTTTGCTTTGATTTTGAAAATTTTGAAGTTTGTTTAAAGTCATTGAAGAAAATCTACAGAAAATTAAGCTACTGTGATAGTTATTGCAGCAACTGTTGAAGTTGTTGCAATAACTACGATAATTGCTACAACAACTAAATAGTTGCTATGATAATTGTTGTAGCAACTATTGTAGTTGTTGCAACAGGTATCATAGTTGCTGCAACAACTTTAGCCGTTGTTAAAATTGTTGCAACAACTTCAACCATTGTTTGAATTGTTGCAGCAATTGTTGAAATTGTTACAACAACTTAAGTATAGTTGTTGTGACAACTTCAATAGTTTAATTTTTTGACAAAAAGTGAGGTGAAGGAGAGGCTGGTTGTGGCGGTGAAGGAGGTGTTGGTGTTGGTAGTGACAACAAAGAACGAGGTGGTAGTTGTTGTGGTGGTGGTGGTGAAGGAGAAGGAGGTGGTAATGGTGGTGGTGAAGGAGGAAGAAAAGGAGGAAGTGGTGGTGGTGGAAATGGAGGAAGAAGTGGTGGTGGTGGGGGAAGAAGAGGAGGAAGTGGTGGTGATGGAGGAAGAAAAGGAAGAAGTAGTGATGGTGGAGTAAATGGAGGAGGCTATGGTGACGACAACGGTAGAAGGGGAGGGGATGTGGCGGCAAAAGGGTGGGGAGGGGGAGGGAGGGGTAATGGGGAAGATAGGTCTTTTGTGTAAACAATAAAACTTGCGAGTTTTAAAATTAGTGTCATTAGCACTAATCTTAAAATTGTCCACTTCACTTATTAAGACTCGTGTCAATTTTTCTTAATTTTGTAACTCTTTTGTCACCCTTAATTATTTTTCCCATGGAATTCTGGGGAAATGTGATAGAGTATAGACTTTGAAACACAACAAGAGTGAAAGAGAACCGGTTTGGATTAATGTCTGCTAAATCTACAACAGAGGCTATATTCTTACTAGTAAGATAGATGGAAATCTCTTGCTAAAAAGATAAAAGACCTACCCATAATGGTTATTTATCTAGAGAAAGCATATGATAGAGTACCATACAAGGTCCTTTGATGTGTGATGGAGAAGAAGTGAATCTATGTTAAGTATATGAATGTCATGACATGTGTGACAGAGCTACCACTGGAATGAAAACAGTGGTAGGTGATACAAAGTAGTTTCCCATAATAGTTGGTTTACACCAGGAATCGACATTGAGTCCCTACTAGTTTTGCCGTAGTTATGGACGAACTAATGCTTGAAATGGAGAAGTGCTACCATGGTGTTATGTGATAGAAGGATACCTTTCAAAGAGGACACCTTTCAAAGTGAAATGTAAGCTTTATAGAACAACTATAAGACCGACTATGTTATACATGAGCGAATGTTGGGCTGTTAAAGTCCAACATATCAAGATGAGTTTGCGGAGATGCGAATGATAAGATTGATTAGATAGAATTAGAAATGGCCACATTCTACTAATAGTGCAAGTAGCGCACATTGAGAATAAAATGAGGGAAGGTCACTTGAGATGGTTTGGATATATTTTGCGTCGACCTATAGATGCACTGGTCCATATGTGTGAAACTATGGTAAGTTAAGGTGTTAAAAGGGGATGGGGTAGACCTAAAGTTACACGGAAGGAATTGGTCTCAAAAGATCTGCAATTGCTTGGAATCAAATCAGACTTAGCTATAGATAGGGAACAATGGAAGAAAAAGATCCATACAGGTGATAGCTACTTGTTGAGGATATATTTTAGATTCGTACGAAACTTTTATTATTATTGTTGTTGTTGTTGTTGTTGTTATTACAATTAATATCATTTATATATATATATATATATATTTAATTTATTTCTCACTTACTTTTTATTTGTATATATATATTTATTTTTTTTGAAACTGGTAAATGTGTATTTATTTGTGTATATATATATATAACATGTCTTTTTCCACCTTTATTTATTTGTTATTATGGTGAAATGAGCTTAAATGACAACATGAGGATTCCTATAGTCAACCACAACTTATTTGGGACTGAAGCGGAATTGTTGTGGTTGTATGTTTTTCCTTCTCCTTCTTTCCTCCCTTTGCTAAAATGGGTTGTGTTATCTTATAATTTCATGTAGATATGTCTTACCACGAAGTAGTTAGGAGAGCTTTTGTAGAATCTGACCAACTAGTTTGCACTTTTGACAATCTTCTTCTGCTAGGAGCTAATCATTTGGATTACTTTAACTTTCTAGTTAACTTTTACTCTATTTTTTTTCCTGTTAAGGGTAACAGTATGTTAATATCAGCTAAAAGGCTGTGCTGGAGCCATATTTACAATTCAAAAACCTACACAGAGTAAGCCAATAAATTGTTTAGTTATTTTATTTGACAAGGTTGTAAATTTCTGACTTGAAGCTTAATGCTTCTGGAAATTTCTGTCTGGGAAGTTATTGAACAGGATGATAGAGTAGAATCAATCCCTTTTACCTTTTCCTACCCTTAGCGGTTGTGATAAACTCTTTCTTGGCGCAATGCCTCTGTAACTTTTCTTCAATATCTTCAGTAATATACTTCCCTTGTAAAGTGACTGCTACTTCTACCTACAACTTGGCATCTTCTCAAGGTACTTGATCGTTGCTTGTGGCATTGAATTTTTGAATTAGAGATTTGTCTTTACTGGTGGGCAGGGGTATTAGATATTTGAATTAGGCATCTGCCTTTAGTGGTGATGAAGATAGGCTGCTGCTTGTTGTCCTTTTCTAAAGTGCAATTCTTTTCTTTTCTTTTAATATATCTAATCTAAATTTCCATCTGCCTGTTATTGATTATAGAGTCTTGAATTAAACCATGTAAAATTTGCAGACAGGTTTTGATATGGAGGAGATTTTCCGAAAATATATTCGGTACTCCTTGAATGAGAAGCCATTTAGCCCGGATTTAATAGCATATTTAATTCAGTTGAGGAAAGCATCAATGCTGACTGATACTGAAGTAGCTGGAATACTGAACGAAATTTCACGTCGAATTGTTCAAGACAAAGGTTAGGTTTACTGGATTTCTTGTGAGCCCTTCATTCCATCTCTCCTCGAATGATCTGTTGTATGTTCTTCTAGTTTAGAAATAAGGTCTGACTACACTAGAGAAGGCCTGCTTACACCCTCTCACACTGTGCACACACCCCAATGGGGAAGAAGTAGCAAAAATATTCTGTCTCATTGACCAAGAAGAAACTCATGTTGTTATATAGCAAATGAAGCTACCCTACCTTTTGGCTTATGGTTGGACTTCTTGATTGAGAACCTGCACTTCCAAGTTCCAATGGTCTAGTGTTCTTTCTATTGGTCAAAAGTACATGGACATCAACAACAAAAGATCTATTAATTTCTGTCTGTGGAAGGATTTGAACCCTTGAAGTGCGCCCTAACCTATACAGCACATGTTGCACACTTACCACTAGACCAAAGCCCTAGACTTCATCTACTATTTCAAGGACCGACCTAAGGTCAAAAAAGATTATCATTGCAATGTGGATGTTCATCTAGGTTTGGTTTCAAATCTGTCGAACAGGCAACTCAATATTGACATCATTTGTTAGTTATTTCACCATTTAGCCGAAAGGACTTTGTGTCATGGTGTTGAGTTGTTTCCTTAATAGAGTTTTCCCCTCCCATATAAACACTTATAGGGTGTGTTTGGTATGAACGAAAAAAATGTTTTCCAATTTTCCATGTTTGGTTGGTTTAATGTTTTGGAAAATGTTTTTCAAATCAACTTTTTTTCCTCAAATTTAAGAAAAATGACTTCCCTTCAAAAATTAAGGAAAACATTTCCAAAGCTCTATTTCATACTTAAATTGCAATATTTTGTTTTCTTATTAGACCCTATACTCCGTACCTGACCCTACCCATCCAGAAAAACGTAAATTTTTTTTAATTTCAAATATTTTTACCCCTATCCCCAAACCAGCCCCTTACACCCAAACAAAAAAAAAATTAAAATTTTAAAAATTATTTTTTAAAAATATTTCAAATTTTAAGTTTTTTTTTTTACCTCACCCAACCCCTACCCCCTCCCCCCGCAAAAAATAATGATTTTGGAATATTTTAAATTTTTAAAATTTCATTTTTATCCCACCCCATACCTGACCCCNCCCCCCCCCTCCCCCAATCAATATATTTTTTAATATAATTAATTTTTTTTCAAATTTTTAAAATTTCAATTTTTACGCCATCCCTACCCCGGCACACCGTCAATTTTTTTTAAAAAAAAATGGAAATTGAAAAATATTTAATGGCCTGATTTTGGAATGGTCGTCGGGTTCATGTCCTAGTTCGGATGTCAGGGTTGGGTCCTAGATCGATTATCGACTTAGAAATTATTTTCCTAAAGAGTAGTTTGTAGTCTCAAGCCAAAAATAAAAGATATTTTCTGGAAGATGTTTTTCATTCACCCAACCAAACATTAAAAAATATTTTCTACTCACCAACCAAACATTAGAATATAAGTTAGAAATCCACTTGTTTTCCAAGAACATTTTCTAGGAAAACATTTTCCTTTCATACCAAATACACCCAAAGTGTGCATAATCTGCTAAAACTTTGTATCTCTTCAACAGTTTATTTGTTGTAAACAAGTCTCTCAACTTTCAGGTCCAGTTGTTATGGATATATCAGGCTATTCCGAGAAGGGTTTGAAGAGAAAACTTGCTGTGCAAACTCTTTTTGGGAAGATATATTATCTCTCTGAGGTAAGGGCCCCCTATCAAATGAGGACCTCATCCTACTTCTTAACATATTTTGCATCAGAATGATTTCAGATGTTCCTTTTCCTTTTGTTGTGATTGATTATTTGATATCTAGATCACTTCATTCTTGAATAACAGTCTTAGTAATTCTTTTTTCTTTACTATTTTGACTTTGAAGAGTAGCTTCTCCTCAAGTTTCCAGTTTCAAAAATGAAGAGAATATCTTCTCCTCATCTCTCATATTTAATACCCTCCTTTTGAATCTGTCATTGTATATTTTCCCTCACTTTATTGACTATGAAAAGTATATCCCCCTCAGTTTGCTTATTTTCCAGTTTCAAAAGTGTTTCTTTCCAAGCTGGTTTTTATCTTTACAGAATGATCTAATGTCATAATGAGATGTAGACAAACTAGTGACTCTGGATACAATAGCATTTGCATCTCAACTTGCTTGCCCCCAGTTTTTTATCATTTAAAGCTTAAGATTCTACGTTTACGTTTAAGTAGGACATGTGAACTGCCACCGGTCGTCATAAAAAATGTAACTTGTTAGCATCAGGTCCAAGTCAAGGCAGATCGTTGCTGACCCACATATAGAAGTACTTTCTCTATCCAAAAAAGAGTCTTCATTCCCTTTTGGTTGATCACAAAATGGTTTTCATTTTTTCCCTTATACAAGAAAAGAAAAAGCTTTCTATATAACTCGGAAGTTACCTAAGATGTATTTCTACTCTATAAAATACCACTTTGACTTTATTGTATTTTCCTAAATTCAAAATACGTATATTTCCCACATTTTCCCCTAGAATTGCTAAATAACTCACTTTATTTTAGCAATTTTATTAGTATCAGTCGGGTCAAACTACGATTAGTGATTCATCTGAACTAACTTTCTTGGTAATTTCTAGAATATTGAGTTGTTGCATCCAACTTTTGTAGTGGCTCTGCATTTTTGTGGGTATTCCTACTCTAGCTCATCTTGGTTAAAGATGTAGAATTTAGTTTTACCACTGTGGACTGTAGAATTTCACTGTGATGTTTACCTCAATTGCTCTATTTGTTAAACAGCTTCCAGAATTCTGCTCAAGGGATAGCTCCTTAACTGTTAAGGAAATATTTGGAGTGGCCGAGTAAGTGACTTCTTCCAAGATTTTAGCCAATCATCGTGTGAGAAAGTAGAATTTAGCTAATCAGTCTCTGTGTGTAATAATTGTCAGTGAGGATGCTGAAAAGCTTCGGTTACATACCATCCCAGAAGCTGGGAACATGGATTCACTTGAGAGGATGGTGAACGGGCCAGATTCAGAGTAATGATTCGGCTACTGTTTCTTGATTGACGTACACTTGAGTGTAGAGAAGTTGTAGGTGTGGAGAGTATTGCAAGAGAAGTGTATTCCTTCTGCAGTGCCCAAAACAGCGGAAAAAGAAAAGTCAGAAGTAAGTCGGAACATATACCTAACCACCATGAAGCTTGTCTAGAATTGCTTCAATTTTGTGCCCACAACACTTGTGATACAAAATGCTTGTGTTTGTTGTTTCCAGGGAAAACTACTTTTTGACATATGGAGTAGTTTGAAAAATAATCATCTTCAGTTTCCATACTAGATATAGTTTGAAAAATAATCATCATCTTCAGTTTCCATACTAGATATAGTTTGAAAAATAATCATCATCTTCGGTTTCCATACTAGGTATAGTTTGAAAAATAATCATCCAAAAATATATTTTCTGCTAATTGTTTCCTAAAATATCCTCACCGTTAATACTTTTGTAATTACAAGTCATAACAAATTAGGATTATTTTGGGAAAATTTTCAAAATGTCAATATTTTGACATTTAATAGGATCTCTAGCCACACTTTCAATATTTATTTAAAATTCAATATTTTAGTTTGGTATGCATCTACTTTATGTATTTTTTTATTTGTTTGATTTGCAAGAATACAATTATTTAATAACATAAAGGAGAAAATTTGAGGAGAGAATATTTAAAAAATGAACATATCACTTAAAATTATCATCAGTTACAATTTCAAAAGAGTATCCTTTATTATTCGATTGGATCAACAATTTCAATCTCCATTTTTCTTCCTTATCAAGATCTTAAACGTAGATGGTGAAATTAAGAACATCAAGATGTGGAGCATATTGCCAAATATATTTTTCTTTTACTTGTATTAGAAAAATATTACTAATTGTATCACAATATAATCTAATCATAACACATGAATATGATTTATGAAATGATACATGATTCTGAAAAAAAATGGCGTACATGATGGAAATAATACAATCTGTTGAGGAAGGATACAATATTCTAAAAAAAAATACAAATTGACTATGAAAGAAATAGGGATACAAGATTCTTGAAAAAAAAAATGCATACATAGTGGAAATAAGATAGCATGTTGAGGAATGATACAATATTCTAAAAAAATAAATATAAATTGACTGTGAAAAAATAGGATACATCTAACTTAAGAAACACAAATCCATTTGACATACCTATTGGAATGACTACAACAACAACAAAAAAAATACAATATTCTTGATAAAAATACAAATGCTTGAGTAAAAGAAAAACAATTGATAAACAAAAATTAATATGAATACAATTTTGGTACAAATACAATTTTTGCAATTTTCTTCTCTTACTCTCTTTCTTCTTCTTCGTCTGCTATGTTCCTTTTTTCTGAATTTTTGTTCACCAAACTCAAATCTGAATCTGTATTCACTTGTGCATTAGTGACCCTTTAAGCAAAATTCAAAATTATTAAATATGGATATATAAAAAATCAAACAATATATGATGTATGAATGTCAATGTAAATTACTACAATCTACTAAATCTCAAATATGAAAACAAAATCACAAAAAAATCAAATAATAGTGTTTAAAAGACGAAAAATCTGAAATACATAAAAGAAGGAAATCTCACAAAATACTTGGTGAATATGAAAACATACTCATAAAAAATAGAATAATATAGTTTAAAAGAAGGAAAATTCGAAATACAAAATACTTGGTGAATATGAAAACAAAATCACAAGAAATCTCACAAAATACTTGTTGACTTCGAATTTACCTTTATCAATGGGTGAAAAATCTAATTCGAAGAGATAACAATGGTGAAAAAGGGAAGAGAGATAAATTAGTGATTTGGGGTAAACCTAGAAAGAGAGGTAAGTGGCTAATGAGGGTATTTTCTAATTTTTTTTTACCGTATAACAGAGTAAAAAAGGCCGGATTTGAGAAATAAAAGGAAAGAAGATTAGTTATATTATGATACAATTTATTTTCTAAAATATTGACATATTGACATTTTTAATAATTATTTTAAAATATAGATATTTTTAATAATTATGTTAGAGATTGTGACTAGTTTGTTAATTTTTCCTATTTTAAATTAGAATATTCTTTATTTATTACTATTTACTTTTCGTATTTAGGCCTAATAAATAGAGGACAAATATGAATGACTACTAAGTTGTGACAATTTTAGGGCCCGTTTGGCCATGCAATATGAAATCATGATATGATATCATAATATGAAATCATGATATGAAGTTGAAGTTTTGTTTGGACATGCGATATGAAATTTTTATGTTGTATATTTTCTCATAAACATGAGAATCTCATAAATTGTAAAACTATTAAAATAGTCCAATTGTTGATTCAATCTTATCAAATAAACAAAAAATTATAAAATCGCATAATAAATTATTACAAAGCTATTTGTTCTCTATTTAAGTAACTGTTTCATCTAACTTTAATTGATTAAACTTTAATTTAATAAAAAAAAATGAACATAAATTGTAGGGTACTAGTCTTTAATATAATCCTCTCACATAGTACGCACAATCTCTTCACGTTGAACTTGCATTTCTCAACCTTATGACGGAGAAGACGAACCAACATTGTTCCTTTGAGCCATTTGTTGATCAATATCATTCGCAACTATATCTTCATGCTCATAGACCATAAAAATTTCATAACTCTTTTGGTATTCTCGCAAATAATTATATAACACTGTATAAGCTATGAATTCACTTGTGTGTCAATATCATATGGTTCATGTTTTGTTTCACTTTTGTGGAATTACACATTTTTAGTGCATTAATTTCATGTTAAAATCAAACATATTGGAAGTAGTGATTATCAAACATACATCATCAATTTTGTCCCTTTTTTCATATTAAATTGCTTTAAACATTTTCATATGTAGCCGAAAGAGAATTCTTTTTTTTATGAGAACCCAAAAAGTATTACTGCCTCAGTTCTTATTTATATTCACCAAAACAATTCCTACGTTATTGTTTATATTCACCAACTTTAAAGTATAATAAATTTTATGTTAGTGAGAATAATAAATTTTAAAAAGTAATGATGTGATTATTAATTTTATTTACATATAAAAAAAATGGTTAATAGATATAAATATGAGGTTGTTTTAATAAAATATAAACTTGTGGGGTTAACTTTTGTATTTAAAAAAATCCCAAATCATGATATGAAATTCCCAAATCATGATTTTGGTGAATATGAGATTCCATCTCATGATATGAAATCATAAGATAAAATCAATGTGAAATCGCATGTCCAAATGTTGATTCCATCTCATAATTTCATATCGTGATATAGTATTGCATGTTCAAACGGTAACTTAAAAATTGAGGAGCAAATCATCCATTTTCAAAAGAGAACAGTTTTCATATTGTCTCTCCTCTGTTTTTTCAAAAAATTCGTTGTTAAATAACCTCTCCCCTTTTTCTACTTCTAATCAATTTTCTTGTGTAATTGTGGATTTTTCAATCCTATTTCGTGAATTTATTTGACGCACGTCTTCTCATTTTTAATTTGGTATTTTTTTTGAGGAATTCTCCTCCTAATTGACTTTCTACGAAAATATGAGTAGAAAATCTCTATTGAAATTTGCTCCTCGAAAGAGCCCAAGAATACATGTGTTTACTAGAACCTTTCATCGTGATTTCCCTGTCTGCCCCTAAAGTCACGATTTCATTCACATAAATACACTTTTCATCATTGTTTGCCCAATCATCCTAAATGAAGAAGATTGGATGAGTCATCTAACATTTGCCATTAGAGTGTTTAATAACTTTTGAATCGAGAAAACATCATTGACAATAATTTTGAATCTCAAGTTGAAATTTTAGAGTTTCAATCGAAACAGTTATATGGAATTATGACTGGATTGGAGTGTGATTTTTTTCGATTCAATCTCACCCAATTCTCCATCAAGTTGAGATGAGTGTATGAATTTGCGTATAAATTTTGTATAGATTAGTAATAAAAGATTTTTGAGAATTGACATGTATATTTCATGTGTATGAAACTGATTTTATTCAACTATGTATTGTATTAAAATACTATATAATATGGTATACTTTTTTTTATATCATTGTATATACAACATATATTAGTGTATGAAATATGTATGTATATATATGTATGAAATGGATATATAATGTGGTATATAAATGGGAAAATTGTATATAATAGCAAACTATTAATTCAAATTAAATGCTATAAATATAGTTTGATTTAATTGTACCCCATAGCAAATTATTGCTATTTAACCTCTCTCCTGGTGAATCTCGCTCGCCACTCTCGTTCTCTCCCTCGCCTCTCTCGTTTTTTATACAAACGCAAGTGTATAAAGTGTGTTTGTGTTTGTATAAAGCGAGAGAAAATTGTATATATACATATATTTTCATTCCGCTCTCTCCCCTCTCCCAGATCTCGCTCGCCACTCTCCCAGATCTCGCTCTCTCACTCGCCACTCTCTCACTTTATACAAAAACCGCAAATTGTATAAAATGCGTTTGTGTTTGTATAAAGCGAGAGAAAATTGTATATATACATATATTTTCGTTCCCCTCTCTCCCCTCTCCTAGATCTCGCTCGCCACTCTCCCAGATCTCGCTCTCTCATTTTATACAAAAACGCAAATGTATAAAATGCGTGAAAATTGTATATATACATATATTTTCGTTCTCCTCTCTCCCCTCTCCCAGATCTCACTCGCCACTCTCCCAGATCTCGCTCGCTCACTCGCCTCTCTCACTTTATACAATTGATCTTTTTGTATATGTATACCAAAACAGATTATACAACTGCTTTCTTTTGTATATGTATAGCAAAATATACATATTTATGTTTGCTATGGAGCACAATTATGCAAAGTTTGCTATAACATAAAATATGAATTTTGTGTTTGCTATATTTGAAAGTTGCTCTATATAAATTGATTTACATAAATATACCACATTATATACAAACATATATTAGTGTATGAATTGCGTATAAAATATGGTATACAAATCGGCTTACGTAAATTTTTTACCAAATTTTATACAAACATGTTTTGGTGTATGATTTGTGTATAAACTATGATAAATACAAATTAATTTAGTTAATGGAATGAATTCAATTAAGTAATGGAGTTTTGAAAAAATAAGAGAAAGAATGAGGTATGTATAGGATTTACGAATTTTCAAATGAGAGAATATGTTAAGAAAAATTTATGGAATAAATAAAGGGAAAATTACTTGCGTGTACACTTTTTAAAAAATATTTACGAGATTTGTCAATATTATTCTTTTAACCATATATAACGATTTGGTTGAATGACAGTACTGCTAAAAGTTGCGAATGACAGCACTTTTTGCTAAGTTTAAAAGAACAAAATTGTTTAAGTAAGTATTGCTAAAAGTTGACAAAAATGGTAATAAATTAAAAGTATACTTAAAAGTGGTAATTATTAAATAAAAAACCTTCACTTATGTAATTTTTCCAATAAATACCAACTAATTATGAGAAAAATTAGGGGATTGATACCTCCTATTAGTTTCAAAAGTCGTTATTTATGAAAAGCAAATTTATTTATTAATGAGATTAAATATTTATTAATTATGTTTTTCTGTTTTTTTAATTGATTTATTATTTTGTTATGTTTTGATAAGAATCTACTGACATCTATTGAAAACTAGTGCTAGATGTAATAACAACTCTTAAATGTGTTATTAAATTTTCTCTTTTTTAAATAATTTTTTTTTCTTTTTAAATACATTATTTTCATAATAAAATATATTAGTTTTTAAAAACCTTCTTTTCTTTTTAAATTCTCTTAACTAGTATAAAAGTGAAAAATAAACTTTTCTTCCTTAATATCCTTTAATTAATTAAAATAGAATTACCTCATATACTTTTTAAATGACAATATAAGTCATACATATAAGATCATAGTAGCCTCATCATTAATTTTCATCAAAACAATGATTATAAAATTCCTAATAAATAGAAAATATTTTTACTTCAGTCTTTTCTTAATTGAAGTAGAATACATAAAATTTGCCAACATATTCCTTGATTTTAAAGTTAATATAAAAAAAGGATCAACAATAGATCCATCGACTAAATTATAAAGATAATTTGTGATCTGGAAATAGTTATTTTATGATATTATGATTGTTGTATCTTAACTTTAAAATGAAAGATTATAACAACTGCTTATCCTTCTTCAATTTGCAAAAATGTTAAGAAATAAAAATATTTCATATTTTATTAGGATGAAAATTAATGATGAATCACTATAGTCTTATAAATGAATATTAATGATGGGTTGTAATATTTGTATTAGGAAAATAATGTATTTAAGTAGAAAAAAATATTTTTAATAGGAAAAAGATATTTTTTATCAAAAAATAATAGTAGGGACATTTTTGGATCAAAATATTGATGACAAGAGTATTTCTGAACATAACTATTAACAAAGGACATTTTTTAATTCAATTTTGCATAATTCAAAGACATGTTTAACCCCTTTTTATAGATAGTATTCTACATTTTTTCTCTTACTAGGCAGATAAAAGCAGAGCCAACCATTTGGGAGATTTAACTTGTCTTATAATTGAGGACTCTTACTTAACTCCTCCCCTAAAAAAAAGTAGATAAAATGACTTGGCACATCAAAATATTGATAAGACTGTTTCTACATTACTGTAGAAAATCACCCATGGCTGTTTGTGTCTTTATCATGACCACTTGATAAAATTCGAAGGGAAGTTCAATAATTTTAGATAATCTTTTTTTAATTCCTTTTTCATACAGCCGCCTTCATAAAATTGAACATTTTCAAGTGCGTTGATATCCCAAATGCTTCATCAAAATAATGTTGTTTGACAATTATAATGTTTCTACTGACAAAGCATCTGAAAAGGCATTGATTACTTTCCTCCAAATCTGGATAATGGCATTGATTACTTTACTCCAAAATTTATATTGCAAATCTTGATAATGACATTGATTACTTTACTCCAAAATTTAGCAAATCGCTAAACGTAAGCGTAGCAATTGTGACGATTTTCCATCTAAAATTTGAGGCCATTGTTAGCAGTTTTAATGTTTGTACTAAAGAAGTCAATATCGTAATATAATCTATTGTGTAACAGCCTAATTCTTTCTTTGTCGTGCTTTTCTTTGGGAAGGTGACAATGAAATGGATTGACATTTTATGGATTAAATGGGTGGGTAAAATATTTGGCATTAGGTATAAATTATAATAATTAAATTAAGATGAGATATTAAGTGAAATGATGTATATCCATGTATGCATGCCAAGTAGATGCCACCTATGATGATAAAAGTTGGATTGTAGGGGTAAATATATAAAAAATTATGGTGAAGGGAAAATATAATCATTTTCTAATTGTATAGGGGTAAATATATAAAAATAAATATGGTGAAGGGCAAATATAACCCTTTTCTAATAGTATAGGGGTAAATATGACCCTTTTCCATAGTTAGTTTAAATAATTTAACTTCAAAATTTCCCTTTTACCCCTAATGAAATGGTTTCGAGCTATACAAATATCTAAGGATTGTTTAGACTATAAGTTTTAATAGTCTTCTATTTCTTATTAAATATAGCGCCAAGTGAAAAAATGCCGCATAAAATGGGATGGAGGTAGTAGTAATAGTTATGTCTAGTATTAATTTATTTTATTACTTTTATAGTAATATTGTTGGCATGTTTTAAGCATTACCAATATGATATGAATACTATCATAAGTTGTCGACATGATCATAATATCGAGCGATCCTTTCAGTCTGGATGGATGGAATATTCTTGTTACGATCCAAAAACTCAAGTCATGATGACACCTACCATAATCCACCACTAGGTAAGCTAACCCATATCATGGAACAACAAGTAACATGTATATTGGGCAAAATCAACAACCAATGAGAAAATGTGTAAACACCCTGTAGTCTAGTAGGCCAACTAGGGCTAAGCATGACGGTAACAAGCCAAGACAAGAGGCAAAGGCCAAGGGGAAGGGGCCAAGGCTGCCCAAGCTTCCCCCAAGCACTTCCCCACTCTACGACCACCGCCATGGCCAGTGGTATGGACCACGGCTTGTGGTGTGGCCCGTGGTGGCTATGGCAATGGCTTTCCTTGACGCTTCCCAAGATGGATCATCTTCACGAGCCACTTCACGGCCAGTGGCGAAGACCACGGCTTGTGGGAAGGCCCGTGAAGATGCCTTCAAATCTTGGAGGNGCCATGGCTAGTGGTGAGGACCACGGCTTGTGGTGTGGCCCGTGGTGGCTATGGCAATGGCTTTCCTTGATGCTTCCCAAGATGGATCATCTTCACGAGCCACTTCACGGCCAGTGGCGAAGACCACGGCTTGTGGGAAGGCCCGTGAAGATGCCTTCAAATCTTGGAGGCCAATGAATGGTGGCCTAGCCACTGGACCAAGGACCACGGGTGTAACACCCCGTATTCGAAAAAGACCAAATTACAAATTTTTAGAAGTTGCAGTTTCCACCAACGTGGGCCACCTATGGACCATAGGTTGAACCATGGGACGTAGGTGGGGCCCGTGGTTGGCCACCTCAACTTTCCCTAATTTTTTCAAGATAGGCACAACCTACGGCCAGACCTACAGACCGTAGGTGGGACCACGGTCCGTGGTCCAGGTCCGTGGATTGTGGATCGTGGCCCCTCAGACCCTGTCCCTGACGCCAAACAACGCCTGCCAGGATGGACCGTCGGTCAGGCTAGTCATTGGCCCCTTCAAATTTTAAGTTGGGGTCGTTTTGTTATTTTTCCCTATGCGTTGGACACCTAAACAACATCATTTAACCCCTAAACTACTATACGACGTAGTTTTGGTTAGTTTAAGCCTAGTGACTTAATTAGAACCTACCCTAATCGATCATTCTCCAAAAATTCACCAAAACTAGAGCAAAAGAGAAGAGAAAGTCGACCAACCCCTTCAAGAACGCGCAACAAGTTTTCTTCCACTAGGTCCCTATAATTTAGTCAGAATCTTGATTCCCTACGCATTGTTTAGACCTAGGGTTTCTAGAACTTTAGATAAATTGTTGCGATTTAACTGTTATGGTATTCTAAATCATATTATCATGTTTTCGTAACATTGTGCTTAGCTCCTTGAATGAAACTCAGAACCCTAGATGTGTAGATTCGTTTAGTTCATGAATTACACTAGCTAGGTCAGATATACATGCCTCAGATTTTGAATGTTTCATTACCAGTACTAAAATGTTGTATTCTACGTTAGCATGTCAGAATATTGAACTATCCAGTATAATTCAGTTATCTTATATTGTATGCATTTCTAGTTTGGAGTAGACTTAACACCAAGTGGACTAGGGTTCAGGGTACCCGTATAGTCCCATAACTATGTGCCCTGTAGGTTTATAAGTCCCCTTTGTGGGCATCATATTTAGCGATCACGCCAGTCATGCCTTTATACTCTTGGCAAGGTATATTGGGTCCTCTCGATGGGGTGTATACATCGGACTCCATGTTTTAGCTCATGTGGTCTTATGTCGGTTATTAGTAGCTCCCACAGTCAGACTTTAGTGCATTTGACCAGGTTTTCAGTTGTACTTCAGTTTTCAGTTTTGGCATGTTATGTACTTGGTCATTGCATCTAGTTCAGTTCATTTCAGTATGTTTTCGATATCTTCTAGCATGTTCAGCTTATATTATTGCTTAGTATGTTTTGTTCAGCTTTTATCTAATCCTACATGCTTAGTAAATTCCAAGTACTGACGAATACTCTGTGCTACATCCTTTCATGATGTAGGTTCAGGTACTTAATATCCAGATCACGCGTAGATCTGCTTCTGATCTCCATTTCAGCAACTTCAGTGGTGAGTCCTCATATTTCGAGGACAATAGACCTGTTTCTATATTTAGTCTTTTCATTTTAGTTTTCAGTATTTGCTAGAGTTAGCTGGGGGCATGTCCCAGCAACTTTAGTCAGTAGAGGCTTCTTTTCAGACAGTTTAGTTTCAGCTTTAGAATTGAGTTTAATCTTTCATTTGTTATTGAACTCATAAGCATTTTATATATTTAGATCAGCTTTGGGTATTCCCCGCCATTTGTTATATCATGATTTAGTTTTCACATCAGTTTAATTTTCATAGATATATTCAGTCTGCTTATGATATGCCAGCTTAGGGTTAGCTTGGGGTCACTCGTGATCCTAGGTCCTGTGTTTACGTCAAAGAGGTAGCCTCGGGGCATGACAAACTTGGTATTAGAGCATTAGGTTCAAGAGTCCTAGGATGTCTGAAAAACCACATTAAGTAGTGATCTTAGGCGTATTTATGCGCCAAATAACCAATTTATCGTATATATTTAGCTAAGTTAGAGAGCACTTTCTTAGTCAGAACTGAGATTTGAGGGTCTTTTGATGTCGTTTCCTCTAACCAATATGATTAGATATTTTAGATGAAAAACAAAGAAGAATGAGCCAAAATAGAGCACCTGGACAGAGGTCGAAAAATAGAAGACAAAGTTGCAGAGGAGAATGGTCAAGAAGCTGAAAAATACACTAAGAGGGAGCAACTCGTCACTCCTCCGCGTCGCGGAGCTGATATTTGCATGCAGAAAAGGAATTCCACTTAACAGTGGAGTGCGCATTGGGAGCGTGTCGCGGAGGAGATCTGTTTGTGTACAAATTGAGGCGAGGGAACAGGTCCGCGTCTCGGACTTGGACACCAAAATTTGGTCACGTGTTTTTATTTCAGACTATAAATAGTCTAGTTGTGTTATTTTATCATTATCCTATTTTAAAAAGACGAGAGAACATCAATTTGGGCGATTTTGCTAACACTTTCTAGGGTTTTTCTTCTACTCCTTCATTTTGGTAAACCCTTTTATGATCCATAAACATTATTTGATGATATTTTGTTCTATGAGTAGCTAAATTCTCTTATTCTAGGGTTGTAGCTACGATTAATGGTATAATAGCATTTGTTTCTAGCATGATGTGGGTTTTCTTGTGATTTATGCTTACATTCTTATTTAACTATTTTAATGCAGTTCTACATTAAAATAAATTCATTGTCCACTCTTGAATTCTGAAGATGAATAGAGGGATAGACCAAAGAATGTGAGAAGCGTGTTCATTCTATAGTAAAGTTAGAGTGTTTCGTATATAGGATAGTCTTATACCTATATACTGCGCTTGATTAATATGAAAGATGATAGCTTAATGCTTCGCCATTGGTCATGCCTATCCGCACTCAACGTTGTAGTTAGGCTGTCGATGGTGGTAGGTAATTAGAGGTCGAGAGATCATGATCGGTAAATGAACCTTGGAAATCCATAATGAGGTTAACCTGTCGAATGCTAGGATAAATTAATATTATGCTGAAAATCTGGTTATGCTACAACCCTGGAATACTTTCCCATTTTGTGAAATTCTTTTGTTTGAAACTGTTTGATTGTAGTAATTAATTTTTGAGATTGTTCAACTTAGTAGTAGATATAAACAAATATCTAAAATTGTTTGTCGCATAAGTAAATTTATTTTAGACATAAGAAAGTTGTTATTTGTTGATTTGAAGTCCTTTGGGTTCGATAATCCGGCTCGAAAGAGTCGCTGTACTACTTGAGTGACCACGTGCACTTGCGTGTGCTTTTGGATGCAACAAGTTTTTGGCGCCGCTGCTGGGGACTTTAAAATCGGCAGATATCTAATTTTTGAGTGTCTACATTATTTGTACAAGTGTTGACACCTTGATCTTGGCTCTTCATTTTGCAGGTTGTGTTAGGTTTTCACACTGGAAGACGACCAGGACTTGGTAGAGCCTCTAGCTGAACCAGAGAGATTTGTTCGTTACCGGAGAAGGCAAAGAAGACTCACTTATCCTGTTCCTCTTGTGGCTAGTGAACCAGAAACTTCAGAAGAAAGGGAGGATCAAGACCCACCTGCAGTGATGGCAGACATGAAAGTGAGAGATGTGGCAATCCCACAGACCACCAATGTTACCTCAAGTATTCAGAAACCTGCACCTCACCTAGTGGGAGGTTTGAATTGAAGCAGAACATGGTGCAACTATTGCACACAAATGGGCAGTTCACTGATCTATCTCATGAGGACCCACAAGTGCATCTTCAAAACTTCCTCGAGATCAGTGACATGTACACCCCAACTGGAGTGAACTCTGATTATGTGAGGCTCACATTATTTCCCTTTTCTCTGCTAGGGGAAGCAAAAAGATGGCTGAACTTTGAGCCCGCAAATTCCATAACAACTTGGGATGATCTTGCCTGGAAGTTCTTAATAAGGTTTTTTCCTTCCGGGAAAACAGCCAAGCTGAGAAATGATATATTAAGCTTCCGACAGAAGGGAGGGGGAAACTTGTACCAAGCTTGGGACAGGTTTAAGTCCATGCTGTTAAATTGTGCACATCATCATCAAGCTAACAGAGTGTTGGTCCATACCTTCATTGAAGGGTTGGAAACAAACACGAAAAATCTTACTTGATTCTGCTGCAGGTGGACAAGCTTTAGAGAAAACATATGCTGAGCTGTTTACATTGCTTAATAGAATTTCACAGGGTAACCCCAAGTGGAATGGAGGAGGAGCTAAACCGGTCGTACTATAACTGCTGCAGTATTGGAAATGGATGCCGTGACAGCTCTGACTGCATAGATTTTAGCAATGCAGAATGTGATGACTCCTCATTTCAACAATATATCACTAGGACAACAACAAGCTCAAGTTAATATGGTGCAACAACCACAAGCTTGGTGTGAAGTATGTGGAGGTGGAGATCACAGTGCTGAGGTATGTGGAGCAAACCCAGAATCTGTTCATTTTGTAGGTAATGCTCAGCGAGGAGGAAATCACCAGAACTATGGAAATACTTACAACCCAAGCTGGCGAAATCACCCAAACTTTTCATGGGGTGGTAATCAAAACCAACATCAAGGACAGAACCAATACATGCCACATGGTAGTGGACAATATTACAATCAGCAAAACCATGGAAACCAACAAAACCATGTTAACCAGCAGGCTGCCAAGCAAGGTGATATGAGTGTGGAGGATATGCTAAAACAAATCATGGCTGATCAAGCTAAGTTGGTAGCAGATGTGCGAAACAATCAATTGGCGACTCAGAATTTGGAGAAGAAGTTTGGGTAGTTTGCTAGTGCCCAAAATTCTCGACCACAAGGGAGTTTGCGTGGAAATACCGATCCAAACCCGAAACATGTAAATGTTGTGAGTACTCGGAGTGGTTGTCCATTGGAGGAGCTAACGCCGAAGGAAAGAGTTGTTAAAGAAAAAGGAAAACAATTAGATGACGCGGAACCAAGTGCGCAAAGGGTGAATGAGGAACCAAAAGCAAAACCACCTCCTCCATTCCCACAAAAATTTAAAAAACAAAAGGAAAAGGAATGTTTCGGTAAGTTTATTGAATTACTCAAACAAGTACATGTTAACTTGCCTTTGATTGATGTGTTGCAGGGCATTCCTAAGTATGCCAAATATGTGAAAGATGTGGTAGCCAACAATAGTAGATTGGCTGAGTATGCAACAGTAGCACTCACAGAGGAGTGCAGTTCTAGGATCCAGTACTTGATAACGTCCAATTAGAGAGGGAGTTCCCACGCATTATGCGTCTCCTACAAGAGTTGTACATGTGATTCATCTTTCAAGATCCATTAGAGTGCAATATTAGTGTGGTGCGGGAATTCTATGCAAATTGGAAACCCGATGCCCGTTCTCACTTTGTAATAGTGCGAGGCGTGGAGGTCCCTTTGATACCTTCAGCTATATATCAAATATTGGGGATTGCAGATGCCTCTTTTGATGTCCTCACGGGGATCAATATTAGTCCTCTATATCAACAGATTCGACATGCTTTGTGTGGGGGCGCAGTCCACTGCAAAATGGATTCGGCATGGGCACCGTGGCTATCACTAGTTATATCCTTATGCTCACATGAATCGGGAAGCTCGGGTGTGGTTAAAAATTGTCATGAATTGTTTGATACCACGACTGCATTTTACCGAGGTGACGAGAGATCAAAGACAAAGGGGCCAGAGAACATGCATAGACCCACCCTCACCTGAGCGAAATAGGAGGGATGATATGATCACAACGCGCATGTTTGGATTGGAAATGTTGCGTCATAGAAATGGATGTCGAGCTTCGAGTCAGGAGCAGCTGGACAAAATTGCAACGAAGTACCCCCTAAATAAACATGCTGAGGCATTGTTGGGACTCAGACCTGCATTTCTAGAGCCCGTATGGGATGATGTTCCAACTGATGAGGACAAGAGGCGAACCATGTTGGATAGTGAATTCGATTCTGATGCAGAGGAGGGTGACCTTTTGACTCTTGAGGGTACCAACGGTGATGCCAATATGGATGAATGATCAGGGAAGTACACCCGCCCTACTTTATTTTCATTTTGGATTGTGTCACACTTGGGACAGTGTTGCCTTTTTATGTTTGGGGGTGGGAGTACTATATTGATGTAAATAGTTTTGTTTTGTTGTTGCATTTTCATTTTGGGTTCCTTGGAAGTTGTTTTCGGTTCTTTGGCCAAGGACAGTCTCGTTGAACTGTATAAAAAAGATTTTGTTTCTTAGGATTGAGTCAGTGTCATAGTTGAGTCAAGCCGCCCTATGATAGATGGATGATGACCGTCTTAAGGGCAGTTTTCATGAATTTGGGTCTGTAGGGTTGGCTCTTGGCTAAGGCTGCGCAACTGCTACGAGTTAGAATGAAAGTGAAACATTGGATGACTTTGTGTTGAGATATCTAGGCTCGTTTATGTGACTCTAAATGGCGTGTGCTTATAATGAATTTGTGTCAGTAATTGGGAAGTAGTATGCAGTGATCAGTTCTGAGTTGAATGTGTGCTAGGTGTGTAAGATTTGTGTATTCCTTGGCACTAGTTGAGGTGCAGAACTTGCCTGGTATGTCTGCATAGCGAAAAAGAGGATAAGGAGTTCATGAAGTGATATAGGCATTTCTTTGATAGCCCTGATTATGCTTTTCTGTACCCACCTTGATGTATATCCTTAGTTAACCCTTTTGAGCCTTGAACTTAGTCTTTGGTAGCCAAATTTGAAGATAATGTCCATTCCTTCTCTCGCCTATAAATTTGATCCAAAAGATCCTAAGCGCTTTGTGCGAACAACTATGAAGGAAGCAGAAGTTGAGTGGCAAGCCCAACATAAGTTTGGCTAATTAAAAAAATTAAAAAAATTTGATGAATGAATTTAGAATAAAAATGGTGGGAAGAAGTGAGTGTTAAGTGCTTTACAACATAGGGCCAAATGGTTCCGAGAAAAGGGGCATAAGAAGTAGGTTATTAAAAGAAGGTCTAAAAATGAAGTTTGTCTTGTATTAAAGCACTTGGGAATGTAGTCACTATTTATATCCAAAAATAAAAAATAAAAAAATAGTTCCTACCCGTCCCCTAGCCTACATTAAAACCCTTAAAAGACCTAATTGATCTTGAACTTCTGTATTTTCAAAAGTAGTGATGCAGTACACTAAGGGCAAGCCTATGGTTCGTTGGTTGTGGCATGTGAATTCTTTCGCGTGTGTGAGTGAAATTTGCTTCCTGCACCCTTTATTGTATGAAAATTTTATGTGTAAGTAAGTCAGGGTGTTCATTTGTGGTGAGGGCACATGTTTAATGAGGTCTGATAACTGATATATCTGTGGATCCAAAAGTTGTGCATAAGTTTGCTGTATTACAAGAGTCTATTCTTGAGGCTTGATTGTCTTGCTCGAGTTGTCCTGATGAATGCATAGTATTTGCCTTGTTGATGTGAAGCTATTGTAGTTGTTGTGGCCAAAGCTGAAATGCCATTAGAGGGAAGTGTAGTAGAGTCGTCGGATGTTTGAATGTGTGGAAGTGTTCGAGGACGAACAAAGGTTTAAGTGTGGGGTGGTTATCTTAGGCGTATTTATGCACCTAATAACCAATTTATCCCATATATTTAGCTAAGTTTGAGAGCACTTTCTTAGTCGAAACTGAGATTTGAGAGTCTTTTGATGTCGTTTCCTCTAACCAATATGATTAGATGTTTCAGGTGAAAAACAAAGAAGAATGAGCCAAAATAGGGCACCTAGACAGAGGTCGGAAAATAGAAGACGAAGTTGCGGAGGAGAATGGTCAAGAAGCTAGAAAATACACTAAGAGGGAGCAGCTCCGCGTCACGGGCTGAAACTTGCATGCAGAAAAGGAATTCCACTTAACAGTGGAGTGTGTGCTGGGAGCGCGTCGCGGAGGAGATCTGTTTGTGTACAAATTGAGGCGAGTGAACAGGTCCACGTCGCGGACCTAGACACCAGAATTTGGTCACGTGTTTTATTTCAGACTATAAATAGTCTAGTTGTGTTATTTTATCATTCCCCTGTTTTAAAAATATGGGAGAACATCGATTTGGGCGATTTTGCTAACACTTTCTAGGGCTTTTCTTCTACTCCTTCATTTTGGTAAACCCTTTGATGATCCATAAACATTATTTAATGATATTTTGTTCTATGAGTAGTTAAATTCTCTTATTCTAGGGTTGTAGCTACGATTAATGGTATAATAGCATTTGTTTCTAGCATGATGTGGGTTTTCTTGTGATTTATGCTTACATTCTTATTTAACTATTTTAATGACTGATCTACATTAAAATAAATTCATTGTCCACTCTTGAATTCGGAAGATGAATAGAGGGATAGACCAAAGAATGTGAGAAGTGTGTTCATTCAAGAGTAAAGTTAGAGTGTTTCGTATATATGATAGTCTTATACCTATATACCACGCTTGATTAATATGAAAGATGATAGCTTAATGCTCCGCCATTGGTCATGCCTATCCCCGCTCAACGATGTAGTTAGGTTGTCGATGGTGGTAGGCGATTAGAGGTTGGGAGATCATGATCGTAAAATGAACCTTGCAAATCCATAATGAGGTTAACCTGCCGAATGCTAGGATAAATTAATATTATGCTGGAAATCGGGTTATGCTACAACCCTGGAATACTTTCCCATTTTGTGAAATTCTTTTGTTTGAAACTATTTGATTGTAGTAATTAAATTTTGAGATTGTTCAACTTAGTAGATATAACAAATTTCTAAAATTGTTTGTCGCATAAGTAAATTTATTTTAGACATAATAAAGTTGTTATTTGTTGATTTGAAGTCCTTTGGGTTCGATAATGCGGCTCAAAAGAGTCGATGTACTACTTGAGTGACCACGTGCACTTGCGTGTGCTTTTGGGCGCAACAGTAGAGTCCATTTCATGGGTGTGAAGTGCACCACATCTAATGAGAGGGAAGCTACAGAGTGTTTTAGGAAAAAACATCACTCTCTAGTTATTCTAATCGTGCGTGGGTATGATCTACCTTCTAACTCGTCGTTATGCATTTCAAATTATGCCTCCTCATAGAGCTAATACAAGGAACGCTAACACAGTTCCTCCAATCCCAAATCATGAGGTTTCAAATGTAAAGTTTCAAAATGCTAAATCTTGCTTTTGGCTCCTAGTGTAGTTAACCAGAACAATCAGCAGGCCCCAGTTCCTACCAATGCTAATAATGGGTTAGTAGAAATCAGGGTTCAAGATTTAATTCAGATAAATGCGCCAGAGTTTCTAGGGTCGCAGGTTGGTGAGGTTCCACAAAATTTCATTGATGAGGTCAAAGAGATCTTTGGAGTGATGCAAGTAACTGAGAATGATAGGGTAGAGTTGGCATCCTACCAACTAAAGGATATGGCTCACATTTGGTTCACTCAATGGAAAGAAAACAGGGGTACAGATGCAGCTCCTGTGACCTGGGAATGCTTTACTTGAACTTTTCTGGACAGGTTCTTCCCAAGAGAGTTGAGGGAGGCTAAGGCTCAAGAATTCATGAATTTGAGGCAAGGTACAATGTCAGTCCAAGAGTATAGACTCAAGTTCACCCAACTTCTAGGTATGCTCCACATATGGTTGTTGATTCGAGAGCACAAATGTCTAAGTTTCTGTATGGAGTATTCGACTTAGTGAAGACAGAGTGCAGGAATACTATGTTGTTAGAGGAGATGAATATCTCTAGGCTCATGACTTATGCTCAGCAGGTTGAGGGAGATAAGCTTAGGGAAATGGCTAAGGACAACAAAAAGGCTAGAATAGGAAACTATGATTACTCTCAGCAGAAATCGGGTGGTGGAAATCGCTTGCTGTTTCAACAGAAATATTCAGCCCCAACACCTTCATCAGCTAGTGCTCTATTTCCCAGGTTTTGACATGATCAGAAAGGTAGGACACCAAGCTCTAGGTTCCATGGGAGTGCTTCAGGTAGCAGGACTTTCTCAAATTGTCCAAAGAATGGTAAGAACCATCCAGACGAGTGTCTTGTAGGGAAAAAGCAGTGCTTTGGGTGTGGTCAGTCTGGCCATAGGGTGAGGGATTGTTCTTCTGCCAAACAGGGGCAAGGAGGTAACAACACTAGGTCTTAGTCCACAGTTTCAGCAGTACTAACAGGTCGCCCAGCTCAACAGGGGGTTTCATCTGGTATATGTGGTGGTTAATGCCAGAACAGGTTGTATGCTTTCCAGGCTCGCCATGATCAGGAAGATTCTCCCGATGTGGTCATTGGTACGTTATGAGTTTTTCACTTAGATGTTTATGCATTGTTAGATCTAGGGGATACTCTTTCCTTTGTAACTCCATACATAGCAGTCAACTTTGGTGTTAGTTTAGAAACTCTTTCAGAATCCTTCTCAGTCTCTACTCTAGTTGGTGACCCAGTTATAGCTAGACGAGTATACAAAAATTGGCATGTCACAGTCTCTTAGAAAGTCACCTCAGCAGATCTTGTAGAGTTTAGAAATGGTAGACTTTGATATCATTCTAGACATGGATTGGTTACATTCCTGTTATGCCTCAGTCGATTGTAGAACTAGGGTCGTTCGATTTCAGTTTCCAAACGAGTCAGTCTTAGAATGGAAGGGGTAGTAGCTTAGTGCCTGTAAGTCGATTCATGTCTTACCTTAAGGCCATAAAGATGATTTCCGAGAGGTGTGTCTATCATCTTTTTCGGGTTAAGGATTCAAACTCCGAAACCCCAAATCTTGAGTGTGTTCCAGTAGTAAATGAGTTTCTGGAAGTGTTTCCAGAAGATCTTCCCGAAGTTCCTCTCGAAAGGGAAATTGACTTTGGAATTGATCTCCTTCCAAATACCCATCCTATTTCAATTACTCCTTATAGAATGACTCCAACCTTGCTTAAGGAATTGAAAGACCAGTTGAAAGAACTTCTTGATAAGGGATTCATCATACTTAGTATTTCGCTATAGGGTGTACCGGTGTTGTTCTTGAAAAAGAAAGATGGTTCTCTCAGGATGTGCACTGACTATCGTTAGTTGAACAAGGTCACCATCAAGAATAAGTATCCCATTCCCAGGGTTGACACCTTGTTCGACCAACTTCAGGGTGCTAGTTGCTTTTCTAAGATAGACATCAGATCTGGTTACCATCAGCTTAGAGTAAGAGATAGTGACATTTCAAAGACAACCTTCAAAACTCGATAAGGCCACTATGAATTTGTAGTTATGTATTTTGGACTTACAAATGCTCCTGCAACTTTCATAGACTTAATGAACAGGGTGTTCAAACAGTATTTGGACTTATTCTTATTGTCTTTATTGATGATATCCTCATCTATTCTCGGAGTGAGGATAAGCGTGCGACTCATCTGAGGGTTGTTCTAAAAACTCTCAAAGATCACCAGTTATTCACTAAGTTCAACAAATGTCAATTCTGGTTATAGTCTGTCGCTTTCCTTGGACATGTGGTATCTAGCGAAGGAATCTGAGTAGATTCTCAGAAAATAGAAACAGTGAAACAATGGCCCAGATCCACTTCTCCAACCGATATCAAAAGTTTCTTGGGTTTGGCTGGTTACTACAAGAGATTTGTGGAAGGATTTTCATCCATAGCTTCACCATTGACTAAGTTGACTCATAAAAAGTTTAAGTTTCAGTGGTCAGATGAGTGTGAGAAAAAGCTTTAAAAAATGGAAGACTAAGTTGATACCGCTCCGGTTTTGACTTTACCAAACGGTTCATCATCTATTGTGATGCATCTAGGGTCGGCCTAGGTTGTGTGTTGATACAACGAGGTAAGGTCATAGCTTATGCTTCTAGACAACTTAAGGTTCATGAGAAGAACTACCCGATACATGACCTCGAGCTTGCAGCTGTTGTATTTGCCCTAAAGATTTGGAGACATTACTTGTATGGTGTTCACGTAGATGTGTTCACAGATCATAAGAGCCTCCAATATGTCTTCACACAGAGAGAGTTGAATCTTTGCCAGAGGAGATGACTTGAATTCCTCAAGGACTATGATATGAATGTGCTTTATCATCCCGGTAAGGCCAATGTAGTAGCCGATGCTCTTAGCAGATTATCTATGGGTACTGTAGCACATGTTGAGGAAGAAATGAGAGAATTAGCAAAAGATGTTCACTATCTTTCTCGCTTAGGAGTTGGTCTTACAGACTCATCCGATGGTGGAGTAATAGTTTAGAATAGATCTGAATCTACATTGGTAGTACAGGTTAAGGAAGAGCAAGATAGTGATCCTATATTGTTTCATTTGAAAGGTGCAGTTCACCAGTAGAAAGTAGAGGTTTTCTCCCAGGGGAGATGGTGTTCTTCGTTATCAGGGTCGCTTATGTGTTCCTAAGGTGGGTGAGTTGAGGCAGCAGATCCTTACAGAGGCTCATAATTGCGGATATTCTATTCATCCAGGTGCTACTAAGATGTACTGTGATTTGCGGGAAGTCTTGGTGGAACGTCATGAAGAGAGACAACAGATTTTGTGGCTAAGTGTCCTAATTGCCAACAGGTTAAGGTAGAACATTAGAAACCAAAAGGTATGACTCAAGAAATTAACATTCCTACATGGAAGTGGGAAGTGATAAACATGGAATTTATTATAGGGTTACCTCGTACTCACAAACAACATGATTCCATTTGGGTAATAATAGATAGAGTTACTACGTCCGCTCACTTCTTGGCTGTCAAAACTATAGATTCGACGGAGGACTACGCCAAGCTTTACATTAATGAGATAGTCAGGGTGAATGGGGTTCCTTTGTCTATCATCTCAGATAGAGGTCCACAATTTACCTCTCATTTTTGGAGATCATTTCAGAAATGTCTTGGTACGCAGGTAAATCTCAGCACAACATTTCATCCACGGATGGATGGTCAGGCAGAGCGTACCATTCAGACCTTAGAGGGCATGTTGACAGCTTGTGTGATCGATTTCAAGGGAAGTTGGGATGATCACCAACCTCTTAAAGAGTTCGCCTACAACAACATTTACCATTCCAGTATTAAGATGGTCCCTTATGAGGCATTATATGGTCGTAGATGCAGATCTCTAGTTGGTTGGTTTGAAGTAGGTGAAGCAGTATTGATTGGGCCAGATTCAGTGCATGAGGCTATGGAAAAAGTTCAGCTCATTAGAGATAGACTAAAGACAACTTAGAGTCGTCAGAAGTCCTATGCAGATGTAAAGAGAAGCGACTTAGAGTTTGAAATCAAAGATTGGGTTTTCCTGAAAGTGTCACCTATGAGGGGGGTGATGAGATTTTGCAAAAAGGGGAAGCTCAGTCCGAGATATGTAGGTCCTTACAAGATTCTAAAAAGGGTTTGAAATGTGGCTTATGAGTTAGAGTTGCCAACAAAACTAGCAAGAGTTTACCCAGTCTTTCACATTTCCTTGTTGAAAAAGTGTGTGGGTGGTCCAGCAGCAATAGTTCCATCAGAGAACGTGGCTGTGAAGGACAAACTCACCTATGAAGAGGAGCCAGTTGAAATTCTTGATTGTCAGGTTCGTAGGTTGAGAAATAAAGAAGTCGCTTCAGTGAAGGTTTTGTGGAAGAGTCAGTCCGTATAAGGAGCTACTTGGGAAGCAGAAACACCCATTAAGGCCAAGTATCCCATCTCTTTCCTTCCGATTCCGTTTCAGCTTTAGGTAATAGTTCCTTTCCAATCTCTCAGTTTACTCTTGCGTAAATTTAGTCTTAGAAGCTTGTTCATTCAGTTGTTCTTGATTTTTCAGCATACTTACATGTTCTTGGAACTCAGTTTAGTCAGAAATCAGTTTCTAGCACTTATTGGTAGGGATTGCAGCTCCTTCCCTCAATATTCAGCTAGTTTAGACTTTATTCAAGGACGAATGTTCCCAAGGGGGAGATAATGTAAGACCCCGTATTCGAAAAAAAGACCAAATTGTAGATTTTTAGAAGTTGCAGGTGCCACAAATGTGGGCCACCTATGGACCGTAGGTTGAACCACAGACCGTAGGTGGGGCCTGTGGTTTGCCACCTCAACTTGCCCCAAGTTTTTTCTAGAAAGGCACGACCTATGGCAGACCTATGGACCGTAGGTGGGACCACAGTTCATGGATCGTGGTCCCTCAGACCCTGTCCTTGACACCAAACGATACCTTCCAGGATGGGCCGTCGGTCAGTCCATGGTCCGTTGGTCAGGCCCGTCGTTGGCCCTGTCAGATTTTAAGTAAGGGCCATTTTGGTCGTTTTCCCTATGCGTTGGACACCTAAACTACGTAGTTTTGGTCAGTTTAAGCCTAGTGACTTAATCAGAACCTACCCTAATCAATCATTCTCCAGAAAATCACCAAAACTAGAGCAAAAGAGAGGAGAAAGTCGACCATCCCCTTCAAGAACGCGCAACAAGTTTTCTTTAGTTCCAACCCCAAAATCGAAAGATTTCTCCATGAAATTCATCACCAGGTATGTGAGATTTCACTAGTGAATTCCTTTCTTCCACTAGGTCCCTATTATTAAGTCAGAATCTCGATTCCCTATGCATTGTTTAGACCTAGGGTTTCTACAACTTTAGATAATTGTTGCGATTTAGCTGTTATGATATTCTAAATCATATTATCATGTTTTCATAACATTGTGGTTAGCTCCTTGGATGAAACTCAGAACCATAGTTGTGAAGATTCGTTTAGTTCATTAATTACACTAGCTAAGTCAGATAAATAGATATACTTGCCTCAGATTTTGAATGTTTTCATTACCAGTACTAAAATGTTGCATTCTCAGTTAGCATGTCAGAATATTGAGCTATCTAGTATAATTCAGTTATGTTATATTGTAGACATTTCTAGTTTCGAGTAGACTTAAACCGAGTGGACTAGGGTTTAACGTAGTTGTATAGTCCCATAACTACGTACCCCGTAGGTTTATAAGTCCCCTCTGTGGGCATCATGTTTAGTGATCATGCCAGTCATGCCTTTTATACCCTTGGCAAGGTATATTGGGTTCTCTCGATGGGGCGTATACATCAGAATCCACGTTTTAGCTCACGTGGTATTATGTTGGTTATTAGTTGCTCCCACAGTCACACTTTAGTGCATTTGACCAGGTTTTCAGTTGTACTTCAGTTTTCAGTTTTAGCATGTTATGTACTTGGTCATTGCATCTAGTTCAGTTCATTTCAGTATGTTTTCAGTATTTTCGAGCATGTTCAGATTATATTATTGCTTAGTATGTTTTGTTCAGCTTTTATCCTATTGTGCATGCTCAATACATTCCAAGTACTGACACATACTTTATGCTACATCCTTTCATGATGTAGGTTCATGTACTAAGCATCCATATTACGCGTAGATCGGCTACCGATCTCTATTTCAGCAACTTCAGTGGTGAGTCCTCATATTTCGAGGACAATAGACATGTTTCTATATTTAGTCTTTTCATTTTAGTTTTCTGTATTTTCTAGAGTTAGCTAGGGGCATGTCCCAACAACTTTAGTCAGTAGAGGTTTTTTTTTCAGACACAGTTTAGTTTCAACTTTAGAATTGAGTTTAATATTTCATTTTTTATTGAACTCATAAGAATTTTATATATTCAGATCATCTTTGGGTATTCCCCACCATTAGTTATATCATGATTTAGTTTCCGCATCAGNTTTTCTGTATTTTCTAGAGTTAGCTGGGGGCATGTCCCAACAACTTTAGTCAGTAGAGGCTTTTTTTTCAGACATAGTTTAGTTTCAGCTTTTGAATTGAGTTTAATATTTCATTTTTTATTGAACTCATAAGAATTTTATATATTCAGATCATCTTTGGGTATTCCCCACCATTAGTTATATCATGATTTAGTTTCCGCATCAGTTTAATTTTCATAGATATATTCAGTCAGTTTATGATATGTTAGATCAAGGTTAGCTCGGGGTCACTCGTGATCCTAGGTCCTGTGTTTATGTTAAGGGGGTAGTCTCGAGGTATGACATCAGGCAGAACCATAGCTCGTGGCCGTGAAGCCTGGCACTAAGCTGCCCAATTAAGGGCTTTTCGGGAAATCCCTATTTAAGTAGGCATTAAGTGAGGTCATTTTTCTTAAGCTTTGTACACATATATAAGTGATTTTAAACCTTTAAATTCACCATTCAAGATATTATTTTCAAAACCCCAAAAGAATCCCAAAGTTCATCTTCTCAATATTTCTCTCTCTAGAACTTGAAGAAGAAGATAGTGTTTGAAGCTAGGATCCAGGTCATTCCTCCAATCCTCAAGCTTTAGTGGGATTTGTGATCAATGTATGATAGCTTCATACATGGAGTTCCCTAGTTTTCCCCAATTGTGAATATGAAATCCCCAATTCTAGTTAGGGTTTCTTCCAATGTTGTGAGTATTAATGTATGTTGATCCAATTGAGTGGATAATGATTGTTTATGATTGAATTAGTTCTAAATCATTTTTTTAAGAAGAATTTACATATACCCATGCTTAAACCTTGTCTAGAAAGATGAAATTGAAATAAGTGGGTTTTGTGCCTTGAAAAGGGAAATCGAGGACTTAGAGATAATATTCTAATATTGATGACATGTATTGTAGATTGCTTGAGATTAGGGAATATAGATTTGAATTTCATGATGCTAAAGTATAGATGTTGAATCATGATTAGTAATTCTTGAGTTTATGCCTATATGATGATATATGATTAGAATTGTTTAAGAAGGAAGCATATGAGTAGAATGCCTTGAGATTTAGGCCTATGAGATGCTTATGAGAAGTATTGTTTGAGAGAAAAGCTAATGTGATGAATTATGAATGTTAGGGCTTTGATAGTGAAGCTCACATGAGAATGGAAGACTATATATATAACTCTTGGGGAAGGACTTTACCCACCTAATCTACCTTATAAATGTTTGAATGTATGAAGTGATTAATTCACATAACTTATAATGAAATTCATGTCTAATGCTAGAATTCTAGATGTGATGATAGAAAGAAAGATTTGAACCTCAAGGAGGTAAAGTACGAGATTTATGCATGTTTTATGAATTCTATATGAATCCTTTTTCTAATAAGTCTTTTAATTGCTCTTTCAACTCCCGTAATTCTGCCAGGGCCATTCTATATGGAGGGATGGATATAGGTTGAGTATCTGGAATCACATCAATACCAAACTCTACTTCTCCTTCTGGAGGCAAACCCGAAATATCTTCAGGAAATACATCGGGAAATTCATTTACCATTGGAATAGATTGAACAGTTGGTGGCTCTGCATCTATATTTTTCACTCTCACTAGATGACATATGTATCCTTTGGATATCATCTTCTTTGCCTTAAGATAAGAAATAAATTTACCTCTTGGTGTCCCAATATTACCTTTCCATTCAAGGACGGTCTCTTTTGGAAAATGGAAATGCACCATCTTAGTTCAGCAATATACCGTGGCATAACAAGAAGCTAACCAATCCATACCTATTATAACATCAAAATACACCATTTCTAGCTCAACAAGGTCAGCCAATGTATCACGATCACAAACAGTTACAATGCAATTACGATAAACCCTTCTAGCGAGGCTTCACTAATAATTCTGGTGTTCTTTTGAACTTTTCAGCAATCAACGGAGTAACATATGATAGTGTAGACCCCGGATCCATTCATACATATACAAATATGTGAAAAGATGGACACTATACCTATAACCACATCTAGCGAGGCTTCTAAATATTGTCGATCCCCGAGAGCATATGTGCGATTCTGAACTCCACTAGAACTAGTTGCTCCCCTAGCTCCTCTACTACGACTAGTAGGCATCTGTCCCCTACCTAAAGAAGGTGCTGATGATGAGGATGCAACAACTGATCTAGTAGGTTGTGCTACATCACCCACACCCTTATGAGGGCAATTTCTCATCATAGAACCCGGTGTACCACACTAAAAACAAATATTTATCCCAAACCGACATGCACCTTAATGATTTCTTCCATATTGTTTACAAGACTATCGAGGAGGTCTTGATTGGCTCATACTTCCCTGCTCTTGGTACCCCATTGTTCGTGAACCTTGGCTTTCACCTCTTTGCCAAAACTGATTGCCCCTAGACTCTTGAAACTGAGGTAGGGCACTACCTGTAGTAGGAAGATGGTTGCCTAGGCGGCCTGTTAAAGAACTGAGGCGTAAACTCACCTTGGGATGGTGTAAACTGCCTCATGGATCTGGCCCTCTTAGAATGCCCTATTTCCAATTCTTGTGTCCTTCTTCTTTGCCTTTGATACTCCAACTTTTGCGCAAAAGCTTGCATCCTTGCTATATCCATATATTTATTCAACAAAGCAATGGTACAGTCTCTAACCAGATATGAATCTAATCTATTCACATATCGATGAACTCTATCCTCCATAGTATCTACTACCTTAGGAGCATACCTAGACAAGGAATTAAATTTGAGACTGTACTCTCTCACGCTCATACTTCCTTGGTGGAGATTTAAGAACTGATCCACATGGGAATCTTAGATCTGTAATTGTAGGCAATGGTCAAGGAATGCCTTTTAAAACTCTTTCCATGTAGCTGAAGGTGTATTTGTTCCCCTAGATTTCTTCCTAGCTTCATACCATAATGTAGCCACACCTTTTAACCTATATGCTGCTAGCTCGAGCGCTTCTTTACCACTTACATGCATAACATCAAAAGTGTGTTGGATCTGATCTATAAAGTCTTGTGGATCTTTATTAGGATCTGACCTGGTGAATGATGGAGGGTCCAAATTAAGTAAATCATGCATTCGCGTGCCAACTGATCTATCTACACCACTAGTACTTGCAACTAGAACATCTTGCCTTTGGCCATGGCCAGAACTATATGAGTCAATAATTGGACTGCATTCCTCAAATCTAGCTCGGTAGCATTAATAGGGGGTTCTTGAGGTGCAGCTTCCCTCCTTAGATCTTCTGGAGATGGAGGGGTTGGGGAAGTCTGTGATAAAGACTCATCTTGAGCCTCACTTTGAACAACTTGATTAGGTGGTGGTTGGCTTGTCCCTTCTTGGGCAGCCACATTTACCTGCTTACCTATACTTTTACTCCTTCTCATAATCAAAATCTTTGCTATAATAAAGCAATTAAGAAGTTAGATACGATTCACCTACAACATTGGTTCTATCGCACGATCTGAGAAATGAAAGAAAAGAGACAACTCCTACATGTCTCGTAGCCTCCTGTTTATAAATGTGGTGCACAACACATCCATAAGCAAGGCTCTACACAGACACGGCTTTGTAGACTCCCTAGGATGACCTGCTCTGATACCAATTTTGTCACGCCTCAAATCCCATGAAGACGGACAGGCACCCGATGACCTCAAGCCTTGAGAGAACCAACATGCAACCTGTGCTTACTATGCTTATAACTATGACACTCTTGTGAAAAGTTCACATAGGATGCAGCGATACAAACCAACATAGGTAGATCCAAAACATATATACAAGACTTAGCCGTTGAGGCCACAACCTATTAAGACGCAACTAAACCATATGTCTACGTCTACAAAGCCTCTAAAAGATAGAAAACCTTAGAGTAGGTCGGGATAGACCGCGCCTTACTCTTAACTACGATACAATACCAAAATGAGATACCAAGGACTTAGTAAAGCTCCGAATCAATCTGAGGCTCACCAAAAGTAGCTGAGTATCATGTGCTCATACTAAGGAGGTCTATTAGATAAAGTACATGTGCCTGCAGCATGAAACATAGCGTCCCCTGCGAGGGACCTCAGTACGAGAAAATATACTAAATATGTAAGGCAATAGCAAATATAAAATAAGAGTTCGAATGAAACCAAGTATTAATGTATGTGGGCATAAATCAGAGCAGAAGACCACCTATGTTAACTCTTGTGGGATCATGTATGTTAAATTCTTGTCTTTACCTTTCTGTGTGTTATGATCTTTATAAGACATGTGATATGAATGACCAGCTGATCAGTGGTAGAAGAGGATGACCCATGCTAGTCATTTTAACCCCTGGAATGATGTCCTCATAATTACACAAATTGGGATCGGCCCATGCTAGGCTTTCGCCTCTGAGCTGCCATCCTTCTATACCAATTGGGATCGGCCCATGCTAGGCTTGAGTTGCCACCCTTAATTATACATATTACTTTACTTAGATTCTTTAATCTTTGAGATTGCTATTTTGGTAGTCATAATCATTTTTTATATTTGAAACTATGGACTAGTAGTAGAAGACATGAAAATAATACTTCAAGGCAGTAAGAATGACATAAGGAGATATGTAATATCAATGCATTACTTGTGAGCTTAAAATGACACGATTGACTTCAACTAACTAAGAGGAGGATTCACCAAACTTGCTTTTGCAAATACCATTTCTATACCAGCACATAAAAGGATAATTACACAAGTATAGAGTAGTGAACATATAATGAAGTAATTCTAAACATTAGGAGATCATATGCTGCCACTATGTTTCCTTCACTAGGAATAGAACTTAGGAAATTCCCTTATTAATATTGAATGCAAGTATCAGAACTTAGGAGATCATCACATCACCTTCCGAGTTAGTTTAAACCAACACTAATCATATAAGAATCATGGTCCCTCACCTATACTATAAGGCATATCAAGTATCACAAGAATATAACAAGCAGATGCGTAATACGGGCTGTTATAGAGGCATCCTTTTTGAACTGCTGAACTTGAGTTTTACTTGAGGACAGGAAAAAGTTTAAGTTAGGGGTGTGTAATGACCCTGAAAATGAAATAGGATGAACTAGAGCTTTACGTGTGTTTTAGAAGTTAGTAACTTGTTAAAATGATGATTTTTGGCTTTGAAGTTTTGTTTGAAGAGTTTTGGAGGTCAGACGTCAAGAACCGACCATGATGTTCGGAAACTAGTATTTTGGTGCTAGTGTGTTCTAATGTATTGTTGTTGAAGTTGATGTGTGGCTTTAGGTCTAAAACTTGTAGAAGTGACCCTAGTACCTAGGTGGACATGTTTAGAGGTCAAACGTCCAGGTACGACTCGCCAAAGACCAACTTAAGGATCGTTGAGGAGGACCCTGAGTTAAACCCCAAAACTGCCAAATTGTGGTGACCTACTGTTGCCCATCTACGACCAGTAGGTCCATTGACTGACCGTAGGTTAGGCTTCGTAGGTCCATACTTAGTCTGGGGAGCAAGGCTCTCATTTTAGAAGCCCCAGCCACCATTGACGGAAGACCAGTACGGTCCGTCAACCCATTCATGGTCCGTGGATGGGGTTCCATCGATCGGACCTGGGTTGCTGTCAAGTGACACGTCTTAGGCAAGGGGCTTTTGGTAAATTGATATTAAGTCTTGTTTGGTATGGGGTCTATTGTTTTATGTAATTTTAGGTATTTTAAGTATGTTAAAACAATTAAACCTCCATTTAGAATTCATTCTTTAAAATCGAAACCCCTTTATCAAAAAGGTTCTCCTTAGAACACCATTGAAGCTCAAGGTCAAGCTGGAGCTAGGGTGGAAGAGTTTAAGTGCTTTCTTGTTCAATTTCGTGGGGAATTCATCTCTAAGGTATGGTGACCCTTGATCCTTGATTATTCTTCCTTTCAAGGAGTTCATTCAAAAGGGTTTCAAAAGTCTTCAAAGAACAAAAAGCCTAATTTCTATTCTAAACATGGGTTCGTTGGTAAAATGTTTGCAAAAGCATTATATTGGTGAATTAAAATATAATTGATATTTTCATATGAAATTTCTTCAAGAATCCATGTTTTCACTAAAACCCTAAATTTGACTTATGAAGTGGGTTTATTGTTTATGAATGAATGTTGATAGAATTGTGCTTAGATTGAATTGCAGTATTGATTTCTATTGTTATCTATACCTATCTATGGTGAATTGTTGGAGAATTGAGTAATGGTGGTTTTGACTTGGATGAAGGGTAAGTTGACCTAATCTCATGGAATTAGTAGAATAGTTCTTGTAGGGGTTGATTCACTTATGGTGGAGGTGTTTATATGTTGTATTGTATTTTGATTATGGCCATGAAGGCATTATATGGGGAATTGATGTATTATTATATTATCATAAATGTGAAGGTATAATGTGAAGGTGTGCATACGGTAACAAGGTGATCTTGTATAAAGTGTTATTGTATTGTAAGCGAAAATATGTTCTCTCTTAATGTTTATATGTGCTGATGATAGATTATGAAGGGTTTCTATATGGTGATGTTGATCTTGATGTAGTATACTTAGGTGTCTCTTCTTGATGCATGAAAGCTATTGAATATGATCTCTTGACTTGGTAGGTATAGGCATTCTTCTCTTGAGTAATGAATGTATCTTGACCTAACTGCCTAATTGTACATGAATTGGTAGACCTAGATAGGTAACTTCTTCTTAAATGAATGAATGAATGAATGTCTAGGATCGGTAGACCTAAGTTGGTGGCCTTCTATAAATGACTTATGAGGCATTCTAGGCTTGTCTTGAATCGGTAGATCTAAGCATGGTACCCCTTCATGATGAATCTAGGACCCTATGTGAATTTCAAAACTTGAAGTGGTAGAACTAATGGTGGTAACCTCCTTCTTGTGTGAAATGATAGGCTTAGAGTTGGTGGACCGAAACAGCAGAAAACCCTCTCTAAGAAACTCAATAAGCTATCCTTAGTGAACCTCGATCAGTATATCCTTGTGGTATTCTTCTTGGTAGATGTGTTATGGGTCGGTAGACCTAATGATGGTGCCCTCTATAGTACACATATGTGAAGGAAATTACTCTATGGGAACTAAGGCTAAGCACGGAGTGGATATGGTTAAGATGGTAGCTCTTCCCGAGTAGGAGGCAAGAGTACAATGAACGTCTTTGGATTGCCTACATGGGTTGCTTACTAGTTCTACCCTTGGCAAGTAGAACACCTTCCACGAAGTAGGGTAGACTCCAGATTCCATGCCTAGCTAGTAAGGTCTATGTTAATTAATGCCTATTCCCATCAGGTGGGATGTGCACTATAGTTATTGGATAAGTTCTATAACGTGTAGGTAGTAGTATGGGATGTTATCTACACATGGCACGAGTAGGCTTTGAAGATACTAAAGTGAGTTCCCTAAGCCTTAATGGATAATACATGAAATTCATCTAAATGCATGAATGTGTACTAAATGACTCCAAAGAAGAATGTCAACTTGATATCCTTATAATATATTGCATGTCTCTCTTATACTAAGGAAATGAACTACTTTGCATGCTATATTGAAATGTCAAGGTTCTTGTCTATAGTAGCCTTGAGGAACACTTAGGTGTGTATGAATGAGGTTGTATGGGCGGCCACTTCATATCTCACTCAAGTGTGCTTTAGGATGACTCTAGATAGAGACCCTAGGATGTTAACTTGTATCCTGCTTGGTGTACATTTTATGTGTTGCATATTGATACTTGTGAAGCATCATTACTTGAGGTGAAGTATAAATGTGAAGTAAATGCTTTATATGTTGGTCGTGATGTAAACTATGCCTTATTTGTTCATGACTTATAAGATTTTCTCAAATAGCATATGCATGAGTTTCCAACCAAAATGTTCATTTTAAAAGCTTGTTTTTTCATAGTCATCATACTTAGTACTTATTGTGCTAATCCATATTTTTCCTCTAATTTTGTACAAAGTGTAGGTGCGGGCAAGTGATTGAGTTGGCTTAGAGTTGAAGCTTGGGATTAGAGTTCTCTCAAGATCTTTTGGTATATCCTCTTATGTTCGAGGACAAGGATTCTATATTTCTAGTTCTTTTATGTTCAAGACACTTTGTAATAGACTTTAGTATTTTCGATTGTGTAAAGGGCCGTGACCCTATCTTGTATGTTTTTCTAAGGAAGGTCATGTGAGACTAGTCTTCCTCTTGCGTATAAATATTTTTAAAAGATGTTGACTTTTGAGTCTTATGTTTTTGGATTAAAAGGTTTTTAATTCCGCACTATTTTCTATATCGAATGTTATGAATTCTAAGAGGCTTGTATTAGACCTCTTCGAGGTCGAGTACGCCGTGTTACGACTAAATGGTGCTCTCTGGTCGTGACAGGGTGTTGATGAGTCCAAGATTTGGACTCATTTAGGGCTTTATTTGGATAGATTTAGTGTCCTCAAATACTTGTTTTGTGCCAATAGCTGATGTAAAATACTTGATTTCCAGGTATTTGGATTGAGGAACAAAGCATGGACACTAACTTGCAAAAAGGAACAAAGCGAGCTAAATGAAGGAAGAAATGAAAGCCTTGTGATCGCCAAATCCCTTTGGCAAGTTGCCGAAAGGCCGTTACCTCGCCTAAAGTTCCACTTTGCCAAGCCCCGAAGGAGAAAATCAAGTTGGCGAGAGAAAGGAGCAGTCGACGGATCGCCTAGTGTTCCGCAATGCAATGTTGGATCTCCCAAAGTTACAGACCTTGAGGATGCTGAAGGCCAAAGCAAGAAGACGAGGAAATGAGTCAAAGGGGGGATCGGGGAGCCTGACTTACTGTGCCGAATGGTCCTTCACATCATATTTTTGGCAACTATAAATACGTTTTTGAACATTTAGTTTAGAATATTTTCTGAGTTTTTATCATTATCAAGTATCTTATTTTTTAATTGAGAGAACTCTGAATTTGGAGACAAGTTTCCCTTAGCTTTAAAGAATTGAAGATTTCCATTCTTGAAAAATTGGAAGTGGGTCTTTGTTATTCTTCAATTTGGAACTTTGTAAAGACGAAATTAATCTTACCTAGTTGATGGAAATACAATTTGTTAATGATTTTTATCTTTTTATGATGTCTAGCTAAAACCTCAATTATTGGGGTGTGATTAAGTGATTATTGGCTGATTTAGCTTCTGGGTGTTGCTAATTGTTAGTTTAAATGCTATTTAGAAGTGATTTCAATCAGTAATTGTAGTTCAATTTAAAGAATTGTAGTTGCAAATACAATTGTACCTTCGTGTTTTTGGCTTGCTCGAGAGAGAGGTTTTGAAATCAAGGTTACTGAATTGATGGTCTATTGGTATTGGGTTGTCATGAGTTCATCTCGAGAGAACGAATCCTAAACCCTTTTCCACACATTCATATCGAGAGAGTGAATGGAATAAAGCTAATGTTTTTCTTATTTGCATGCTTGATGGTGATCGAGAGAAACCGACTTGATTCGGGGTAAATTTTCGAGAGAAAGTTTATCCCCTCTAAAGTCTAGCTTATTCACTGATTTATAACTATTTACTAAAAGTTGCAATTACCCTTTTGTCTACCTTAACCTATAATCCAATCACATCCTAAGAACCTGTCTTATTATTGTCTTTTTCGTATTATTTGTTGTTTTTGTTGTAGCTGATAGTTTAAACCAAAATCCCCTTATTTGACATTCGTGTCACCCCTTAACTTGAATTATGTTTTTATTCGTAAATGTCTATTCAGATGATTGACTTGAGCATATTCATACTTTCCTATTGAATCTTAAGCACGTACCACTCCCTGTGGGATTCAACCCCAACTCATTTAGTTTAGTTATTATACTGACTAACGATCGTTGACGCTTAGAACTGGATTAAGTGCCCTTGAAACGTTAATCAACAACTCTTAAGTGAAATGTATTAAAAATACCGTAAACTCACGGTAAATCACTAGACCAGTATGAGATGATCTCCAAGAATGTGCTGTAAACTGATCCCCTCTATTCGAGATAATAGATAATGGAACTCTGTGAAGGCAAACAATCTCCTGAATATAAAGTCTGTCATAATCTATGGATCAATATATCATCCTAACAAAAATGAGTAGATTTTGTTAGCCTATCGATAATTACCCAAATGGAATCATACCTGTATGGAATAAGATGCAAACTAGTGACGTAATCCATATTTATCATGTCCCCTTTCCATAATAGAAGCTCAATATACTGAGTTAGCCCTACTGGGCTCTGATCTTTTTCTTTAACTTGTTGAAAATAGGGACATTCAACTTTCATCACCGCAATATCTTTTTTCATGCAATCCACCAATAGATATGTCGAAGGTCCCGATGCATCTTTATCGCTCCAAGGTGAGATAGATATCTAGAATAATGTGCCTTTTAAAAAATCCTTGCACGGAGCTCTCCACTTTCGGTACACATAAGTGACCCTTTTATCTAAGGACTCCATCTCCAGTTAGCTCAAATAAAGGTTGTTGTTGCTGTGTAATTTGTTCCCTCAATTTCCTAAGCTCGAGACCTTCATGTTGCCTCTTTTTCACTTCAGTAACAAATGAAGATTCTTCCATATTCTGAATGACAACATCTCCGTCCTCTGCATCTACCAAGCGCACCTGCAAATTATCTAGTTGGCATAGGTCTTTTGTAATTTTAGCCTTATGAATTTCAAGATGACTTAGACTACCAATGAAATTCCACCTGAGCGCATCAACAACAATATTAGCTTTGTCGAGATGATATATAATGTCAACATCGTAGTCCTTTAATAATTCTAGCCATCTCCTTTGTCGTAGGTTCAACTCCCTCTACTTAAGTAACTATTGAAGTTTCTAGTGTTTAGTTAAAATATCAATATGAACCCCGTATAGATAATGCCACCAAATCTTTAAGGCAAAGACAACTGCAACCAACTAAAGATAGTGAGTAGGATTGTTCTAGTCATGTTTCGACAATTGTCTAATGGTGTATGCGATAACCTTTCCATGCTGCATAAGAACACAACCTAGGCCGATTCTCAAGGCATCATAATAAACAACATAGTCCTCTTTTCATCTGAAAGAGTCAAGATAGGTGTTGTGGTAAGACTTTTCTTTAGTTCCTTAAAGCTCTATTCCCACGCCTCGGTCTACTGAAACTTAGTTGAATTATATGTCAATTTTGTCAGTGGTGCAGAGATAGAAGAGAATCCTTTCATAAACCTTCGGTAATACCATGCCAAGCCTAAAACGTGGCAAACCTCAATTGGATTCAAGGGCCTCGGCCAAGTCATAACTACTATAGTCTTTTGTCCATCAACCATTATGCCATCACTGGTAATAATAGGACCAAGAAAAGCTACTAAAGTTAGACAAAAATCACATTTAGAGAATTTAGCATATAACCTGCAATCTTGGAGAGTCTGCAATACAGCTAGCAAGTGGTCCACATGCTCAACTTTAGATTGTGAATATATCAGAATGTCGCCAATAAACACAATCACAAATTCATCCAAGAATTGTTTGAAAACCTGATTCATAAGATCCATAAAGGTTGTTGGGTAATTTGTAAGCTTGAAAGACATGAAAATGGATTCAAAATGGTCGTTCCTCACCCATAACACTTTTTTTTTGGCATATCAACTTTCTTGACTAGTAGTTGATGCTAACCTTACCACAAGTTAATATTGGAAAAGCATTTGGCACCTTGTAATTGGTCGAATAGGTCATCAATCCGTGGAAGAGGATATTAATCCTTAATAGTGATTTAATTTAGTTGTTGATAGTCAATACACATCCGTAAGGATCCATCTTTCTTTCGAACAAAGAGCACTAGAGCACCCCATGGGGATGTACTTATACTTATAAAGCTTTTATCAAGCAAGTCCTTTAGTTGTTCCTTGAATTGCCTTTGGTCTATATTTTGCCTTTCTATAGGGAGGAATCGATACATGATCCGTATCCGGAAGAAAGTCTATAGCGAAATCAATTACCCTTTGCGGGGGAATTCTTGGAAGATCATTAGGGAATACCTTTGGAAATTCATTCACAATAAGAATTGACTGAATAGTCGCTGACTCCTTATCAATATCCTTTACATAAACCATATGGTATATACAACATTTAGCAATCAATTTTCAATCCCTAAGGTATGAAAGAAACTTACCCTTAGGTGTGGCTGCATTACCTCTCCACTCAAGGATTGGCACACGTCGAAAATAAGATTTAACTATCATTGCATGACAATCAATATTAGCATAGCAAGCTGCCAACCAATCCATAAACATAATGGCATCAAAATATAAAGTAATTAACTCAACTAAATCAGTGGATGTTGGATGATCATTAATTAACACCGTACAACCTCGATAGGCACAACTAGCTAAAATAGAGTAACCAACCAGCATAGACACCTCAACTAGCTGTAGCAACAACTCATATTTTATGTCAAACTAAATAGAAATAAATGGAGTAATATATGAAAATGTAGAGCCAGGATCTATCAATGCATAAAAATCTTGAGAAGATACCGTTTGTATACTTGTAAAAATATCTGGGATTCTCTGAATCTTGTCGGCTTGTGAATCCATAAAAGAGGTTTTACCCACCACTAGAACCTGATGTATCTCATCCACCTCTCCCCTTACCACGACCCTAAGCAGACTATGGTCCTAGTCGCGGGATACATATTGAGGGTGAAGAGCTATTGTGGATCCTGAAGGATGAGCTAGCTCGCTCTACTCAACCTCGGGCACAAACTAGTGTGCCGCTTAATGCACTATGTACCTAGAGGATTTTTATATCTTATTTGTGTGGAAAGCTCCTACCGATGGCCCTCAGGATTGGCTGAGCTCTGACCTAGTCCTGACAGATTATAAAGATCAAACTGTTGTCCCTGCATTTGTTGAGACACTACCTACTGGCCAAGGTGGATATCGATGGAGTGGGGGGGGGGGGTTAAAATCACCTTCTGGATCCCTATAAGACCCTATAGTAAGGGCCCTCTAACTCTGGTCCTTATCCCCCTGGGTATCATGAATCCATCGAGAATGGTCCTCAGTAGTCTGAGCGTAAGCCTGTATGCATGAAATATGTGCATCCTCAAATAGGGATGCTACCCTGCAATCTCTGCTTGGATGATTTACCAAACCGTCCATATAATGATGAACTCTTACTCTCCTGGTACGTATAATAGCTAGTGCATATCTCGCCAAAGAATTAAACTTGTGGCTATAATCCCTCACACTCATGTTCCCTCTCTTCATATTCAAAAAATGGTCAAGACGGGCCTCTACAACCTCCTATGGCAAAAAGTTCGCTAGGAAGTCCTCAAAGAAGTCCTACGACTATTTTGGCGGAGCATCATGTAATGCCCCGGAAACTAGTAGACTAAAGTAGAGCCTCAAGCTAGGGTTCAAGAGTTTGAGGTTGAGGATTAGAGTCATAGATGAGACTTTTCATCCATAGAATGAGGGGTGTAGTGGTTGAATGTCAAGGAACATATTAGACCTCGTAGTATAGAAGGCTACCTAAGGCATGGTTGAGGGTGTCAAGGGCAAGTGCCAAGGCAAGGGGGCAAAGCCTAAGCCAAAGGCCAAGGCTGCCTAACCTTGGCCAAGCACTGCCTCAGGACCACGACAACCTTCACAACCAGTGGTCATGACCATGGTCCATGAAGGGGTTCGTGAAGTCCCCTTAGGATTGTGGTAGGCAAGGCATTGGGGGTTAGGTACTACCTTAGGCACCATAACCATCACCACGAATCGTGGCTTTTACCACAGATCATGGGAGGTCTCGTGGTCATGCCTTAGGTTTTTGAGGCCAAACCTCATTGGCCAGGCCACTACCCAAGGGTCCACGGACAGAGCCATGGCTCGTGGTCCTCATCACGGCTCGTGAGCCTTGTCGTGGTGCTTGGCACCATGGCTGCCAAATGAGGGATAAAATAGTAAATTTGTTTTTAAACGGTGTTAAATTGGGGTCGTTTTATATCGATTTTATACATGTATATAAAGTATTTTAAGTCATTTACCACCCCAATTAAGTCATTAGAATCAAAACCCCCAAAAGATCCCAAAAGTTTTCCCTTCTCAAATATATCTCTCTCTAGAAAACCTCCATTGAAGAAGAAGCTAGAGTTTGAAGCTAAGTTCAGAATAAAGGCTCCATTATTCAAGGCTTGTGCTAGGGAATTGATTAAGGTATGTTTAGATTTTCATATATGGGTTCTTCCACCCATAGAGTCCCTTATAATTTCCTCAAATTTATGAAGAAGAACCCCAATCTAAGCTAGGGTTTTTTCCAAAGAGTGGGTATGGTTGGGTATGACTCCAATTGGTTGAATAATACTTATTTATGGTTGATTTGGTGTTTATTCATGATATTATAAATAATTTATGTGAATTTCATGATTAACCCTAGAAATCAAAGTATGTGGGTTTATGTCTTGTGAATTGAAATTGAGGATTCTTGATATATTCTCTAGAATTGTTTTCATGTAAAGAACTTATTCAAGAATATGAATATGAAATCATGAATTGAACTAGATTTAATGATGTACGATAGATCATGAATTGTAATTATTGAATTTGGGACTTTATGATGAATTATGCTTAGAATAGCCTATGACTAAGGCTTGTGAATAATATGTCTTGTGATCTAGACTAGTATGATGATTATGGAGTAAAGCTTGAAGATAGGGCTTGATGTCATAATGTTGATCACTAGTGCTTATAGAGTAACAATAATATGATGAAATAGCCTGGATGAAATTGGTATGCAAGTAGATAGAGTTATGGTGGAAGGCTTTTATCCACATAACCTACCTAGAACTATATGAATGCTTGTATGTAGAATGTGAACGGTCTTCTCACATAGAATGATCATAGATTGAAAGGTTAATCACCTAAAATGAATCAAAGCGTGTTAGAATAGAATAGCTTGAAATAGTGACATATCATCCCTTCATGTATAGTTGACTTAGTAGCATGGGCTAGGCGGTCTCATGGTAGCTTGGGATTGAGAAACCATACTCTCTTAAGGTTAGCTTAAAATAGCATTTGTGGTCCGCTCTTCATGGAAGCTTGAATGAGCATTTGTGGGCTGTTCTTCATGGTAGCTTGCATTAGTATAGGCATTGTAGCCTAGGATTGAGGACCTAAACTCCCCTATGGGTAGCTTGAACTAGCATTGCTAGAATGCCTTCATGATAGTAGGACTTGGTTAGGCCAAGACCATTTTATGGTAGCTTATGATTGAGGATTCACACTCTCCTAAGGATAGCCTAGGGTTGAGGATTCATACTCCCCTAAGGGTAGCATGGATCATTTTGAATGTTTTGCATGGTAGCTAGGTTGGAATACTGGGATTCTTCCTTGTATAGCTTGGGTTGCATGATAGTATGCCTTCCATGGTAGTTAGGTCTAGCCTAGTAGTGTGCTATTCTTGTATGGTCTAGAATTATATATAGTAAGCATTGAGTAAGCTAGCCTAAAAAAGTACTTAGTGTGAGTGGTAGTATGGGATGCCATTCATGAATGACATAAGTATGACTTGAAGCTACTTATGAAGTGTTCTCTTGTGTGATTCATGCTTAGCTTGGATTGTTGCTATAGTTGCCTTCCATGATATGATTGACTTAAGATGATGATGATAGTTCCTTTGTCTTTATGAAGTAGGTCAAGAATTACACCTATGATTAGTAAGCATGAATAGGATGATGTCAAGATATGCTTAGTGTGGCTGGTATTATGGGATGCCATTCATGCATTGCACAAGTGTGCCTTGATGTTGCTTAGGAGTATAGTGCTTTTATGATATGAAAACCTAGGTCTTGACTATGAATGTGGACTATGCCCAAGAATGACCAAAAAGAGTTACTTAGCTTGGATGGTATTATAGGATGCTATTCTTGCCTTGCACATGTATAGTTTGAGGTGGTCTGTGAAGTAGTTCTCTTGTAATATGAGAGACTAAAGGTTGAAGTATGTGAATATAAAAGTCTAAGTTAAGACTATGCCATGTATATGATTTATAGCCTACGCTCCTTAACTATGTCTTATGTTGACTTGTGATGATATGATGCTTAGGTTGGAGATTGTGCTATGATTATGTTATTATCTCTTATGCTTATGTCTTATGTTGACTAAGCATTTTGAGATGCTCTTATGTTGTTGTGCTAGCTTTCATACTTGGTACTTTTTGTACTAACACATGTTTTGCCTACATTCTAATGAAATTTAGGGTTTCAGAGATTGAGTTCCTTTGAAGGATAGGTTTCTAAGGAGCAAGAAAAAGTTGAAGATTTTGGTGAGTCCTCAGAGCTCCGAGGACAAACCCATTAATCCTTATTTCATTTCTTTATGTTTTTAGACATTTATATGGGCGGCATCCCATGTCTTTTATTCTAGAGCTTTAATAGATGGTTTGAGACAAAGATGTAGTAAAGACTTCCGCTTACTTATGAAAATGTTTTCAATTTTATGGTTTCCAAGAGTTTTTAAATTTTCTATACTTTTCTATTAGCTTATGTTATGGTTATGCTAAGGGCTTGTGTGAGACCCCTTCGGGGTCAAGTACGCCATGTTACACCCTTGGGTTTGTGACAAACTTGGTAATCAGAGCACAAGGTTTAGAATGGTTCTAGGATTGTCTCAAACCACGTCTAGTAGCGTCTTGTTCAAAAATGTGAAGTGTGCCACATTTATGAATAGGAGGCTATTGGATGGTTAGGAAATCTCACTTCTTCATTCTCTTAGTCGTGCCATAGAGTTTGGTTTTATTAAGCCTTTCTTCTAATCCGTGGCCTATGGTTTTTTAGGGCATGGCTAATACAAGGGCTAATGCTAGGAGAGATGAGAAAGATGATAGAGAACAAGTGGTTCCTCTTCAAGTTCCAAACCAAGCTCCTCATCAAGCTCCAAATAACCCTCCAATTGAGTATGTCACTCTTACGGAGTTTAGGGCTTCTATGCAATTGTTAGCTCAAGCCTTGACGGCGCAGGCCAATAGCGAGGTGGTGGCTCCAGCAAACCCAATAAGCGGGATGGGTGCTTTTAGGGTAAGGGAGTTTTTAAGGATGAATCCTCCGGAGTTTAGTGGCTTCAATCTGGAAGAGGATCCAAATAGGTTCATAGGAGAGGTTTATAAGACACTTGCTATCATGGGGGTGACTTCTATAGAGAATGTGGAACTAGCCGCTTATCAATTGAAGGATGTTGCCCAAATATGGTTTGAGCAATGGATAGATGCTAGGTAAGTAGAAGTGGGTCCTATAGAGTGGGAAACATTTAAGTCGGCTTTCCTTAATAGGTTCTTTCCTCGGGAGTTAAGGGAGGCTAAGTTGGAACAGTTCATCAACCTTAAGTAAGGTAACATGAGTGTTAAGGACTATGCCTTGAAGTTTACTATTTTGTCTAAGTATGCTCCATCTATAGTGTCAATAAGAGGGATAAGATGAATAGGTTTTTGTCGGGTGTGTCCGAGATGATAGCCAAAGAATGTCGTACGACAATGGTTGTTGATAATATGGATATCTCACGCCTCATGATTCACGTCGAACTAATGGAAGAACAAAAACTCAAGGAACAAAAATCTAGGGAGAAAAAGAGGTCTAGGATGGATGGTGATAAGTCCTTCATGATGCGTCTGATGGTTATTGTTGTTCTAGGAATCGACAAAAGTTTTCCGGATAAGGCTTTTGTAATGCTCCTAAGCATAAGGTTGAGAGTGGCCACATAAATAAAGATTTCCCAAAGGCAAAGGCTACAAAAAGAGAGGGTAAGCAAGTTGCCACTAGTAGTGAGGATGTGGAGCCTCAAAAGAAGAATTTTTATGCTCTCCAATCTAGAGAAGATCAAAAGTGATCACCTCATGTCCCTTCCGGTATGTGTTTTATGCTTTAGTAAATTTCCAGATTTAATGTCTTTTATGACTTTTTATGTTGGACTTGATGTTGTCTTTAGTATGAAATACGTTTAGAAGAGCCTGTGTAGGCTTACTCCTAAGGGGGAGATAGTGTGCCTATCTAATAAAGTCATTAGGTGATTATGTGTTGCCATGATTTCCTTATATGCATGTTCATGAAAATGCTTAGGTCTTGTTAGAAATGACTTATATGCATTGTTTTCCTCAAGTTGTAGTGCATTGACTAGAGTTGCATATAGACTTCAAGAGATGATTATATGAGCATGCCTTAGTTTTGGAGTTGAAAGATTCCTCCTTGAAATAATGACTTTTGTGAGTAAAATTGCATTTAGGCTCCATGAATGTGTGTTGAGTATGTTTTAGCTAGGAGATGTTAGTTCCTCCTTGAAAATGAATAGACATAGAATTTCATGCATTTTGGGTTGTTAGATGTAGTTCCTACTCCCTTGGGTTGCATTGAGCATGTTTTGCTTGGAGTTGAAGTTTTCCTCCTTGGTTGTGTGCATTTAGATATATTGCTTGCATGATTGGCTTCTAGTTTAGAGTCGTTTTCTTTAACGAGTGTTTAGAATCATCATTCGAGGACGAATGTTCCCAAGGGGGAGATAATGTAATGGCCCAGAAAATAGTAGACTAAACTAGAGCCTCAAGCTAGAGTTCTAGAGTTTGAGGTTGAGGATTAGAGCCGTAGATGAGACTTTTCGTGCATAGAATGAGGGGTGTTGTGGTTGAACGTTAAGTCACGTGTTAGACCTCGTAGTATAGACGGCGACCTAAGGTTTGGTTGAGGGTGTCAAGGGCAAGTGCCAAGGCAAAGGGGCAAAGCCTAAGACAAAAGCCAAAGCTGCCCAACCTTGGCCAAGCACTGCCTCAGGATCACGACCACCTTCACGACCAGTGGTCATGACCACGGTCCATGAAGGGGCTAGTGAAGTCCCCTTAGGATTGTGGGAGGCAAGACATTGGGAATTAGCTACTCCACGGATCGTGGCTTTGACCACGGATCCTGGGAGGTCTCGTGGTCATGCCTAAGGTTTTTAAGGGCAAAACTCATTGGACAAGCCACTGCCAAAGGGACCATGGACAGGACCACGACTCATGAGCCCTGTCATGGTGCCTGGCACCATGGCTGCCAAATGAGGGATAAAATAGTAAATTCATTTTAATTGGGTATTAAATAGGGGTTGTTTTATATGGATTTTATACACCTATATAAAGTATTTTACGTCATTTACCACCCCAATTATGTCATTAGAATCAAAAACCCCAAAAGATCCCAAAAGTTCTCCCCTCTCAAATATTTCTCTTTAAAAAACTTCCATTGAAGAAGAAGCTAGAGTTTGAAGCTAAGGTCAAGAACAAAGGCTTCATTGTTCAAGTCTTGTGCTAGGTCTTTTCTTAAGGTATGTTTAACTTTTCATATATGGGTTCTTCCACCCATAGAGTCCCTTAGAATTTCCACAAATTTGTAAAGAAGAACCCCAATCTAAGCTAGGGTTTCTTCCAATGAGTGGGTATAGTTGGGTATGACTCCAATTGGTTGGATAACTTATTTATGGTCCAATTGAAAGGTGGAGGTATTTATTTACTAATTATATTGTGATATTGAATTGATGAATATATATTCCTTATACCCTACATGTGGAGGTTAATGTATAACTATGAAATGAAGCATGTGTGTGATCTAAATGAATGAATGATGATCATGTTTAGAGGATAATTGTTTTAGGATTGAATGTTATCTCTCTATTAACACTTGTGAATGTTGGTGATTATGTGAAACGCTATTCTCACATATACACACACACTTGAACGAAGAATGACTGAAGTTCAATGATAATGTCAATGATGAAGTACTTATTACAAGGCTATTCTCAATTGTACTTTAATGAATGTTAATGACTTGTTGTGAAAGGACTTTCTCACAATAATGGGGTTCTTAGGTGAGGTTATTCTCATCTTTGAATCTATGAGCTTTTCAATTAATGAATGAATGTTGGGTTGGGATGGATTCTCATTCGGAAGTTAAGGCGGGGTATCTAGTAGCAATCCATTATCCCATAATGAACTAATGTAATGAATGTAATGTACTCCGTAGGGAATAATGCTAAGCACCAAATGGATATGGTTTGAGATGGGTGCTCAGCTGAGAGTTGAAGCGGGGCACTTAGTAGAAATCTCTTGAGATGGATGCTCATCCATGAGGTGAGGTGGGGTATCTAGTAGAAATCTCCCTATCCCCTAACTATGTGCCCACATAGGTCTAGCTAGTGGATCCACTTAAGCTAAAGAACAATGGTCCTACCTTAGGAAAGTAGGAATCCCTTATCCAATGAGGGTGACACCGGGATTCTATGATTTGCTCACATGGTCTATATCGGTTAAGGCTTACCCCCACAAAGAAATGTTAATGAACTATGGCTTCTTAGGGATGTACTACTTAGTGTGGGCGGTGGTATGGGACACCATCTATGAATTACACAAGTAGGAATTTGAGGGAGGTCATGGTGTGTTCCTTATATTGTTAATGATAAGAATGGGCTCTTATAATGACATTTATAAGAATGGTGATCTAATGTTTAATGAATGAAGGTGCTCTTAATGTAATGAAGTTAATGAAGAATGTTGACTCTTATATGTTTAAATGTAAAGATGCATGCTATACTTGGTTTCTATCATGAGTTACTTTCTTGTTATGACTTGTTGTATATGAATGTGCCTTGTCTAGGGTGACTTCAAAGGAGTACTTAGTGTGAGTAGTAGTATGAAATGCTACTAATACATTGCACAAGTATGACTTAGAGTTGTCTTAGATGTTGGTCTTAATGAGATAATGTGATTCATGTCATGTTTATGTTTCTTATATGCTTTATTGTGTAAAGGTGAAAATGATGAATGGTAAGTTCACTTTTTGTGATGTTAATGTGGTACCTTGGTGTGGATGGTGGTATGGGACACTATTCATACATTGCACAAGGTATAGCATGAGGGTTGCTTGATGTGAAGGCTTAAGGTGAAGGTAAAGGTTTACATGTGATTTTGTTCTAATGTGAAAATTGACTTGCATGTTGGTTGTAACTTATATTATGCCTCTTTTATAAATGTTAATGAAGTTTTACTAAAATGGCAGATATCATGACTTTCAAACAAAGATGTTCTTTTTGAGCGTGTTTTTGCATGGCTATCATACTTAGTACTGTATGTGTTAACCTTTATTTTCTTTACCTTTATGAAGTGTAGGGATTCACACTCAATTTGATCCTTCCTAATCAATCTTGGAATAGAGTTCTCCAAGACATTTGGGTATGTCCTCATAGATAGAAGACAAGGACTTTTAATGTTTCTAGTTCTTTCATGTTTTATGTCTATTGTGTTAAGACTTCGATTGTAAAGGGTTGTGACTATTTTGTTAAAGATTTTGTGTCTAAGATGGCCATCTGAGATATAGACTTCCGCTTGCATTTAAATGCTTTTGAATGACAGATTGTATGGTTTTTGAATAAAAAGTTTTCATTTCATACTATTTTGATTACCTATGCGATGAATGAATGTTATGAGGCCTGTATAAGACCCCTTCGGGGTCGAGTACACCGTATTTCTTCCGGGGTATAGTCTCGGGTCGTGACAAACATGGTATTAGAGCATAAGATTTTGGAAATGGTTTTAGGGTTGATGTCTCACAAGCCACGTCTAGTAGAGTCTTGTTCATCGGTGTGAGATGCGACAAATATATGAGCGAGAGGCTATGACATTAGAAAGTTACATTTCTTTCATTATTCTTCAAGTCGTGCCGTAGAGTTTGACTCCATAAGTTCTTTCTCTTTTTCCTTGTCTGGTGGTCTTGAAGATGTGACTACTAGAAGGGGTAATGCTTCAAGGATCGAGGGAGAAAAAGGTGAGTATTGATGTCAATTATGGCTATGAGACTTGCTAGATTCGAGGTGATATATTGCGATGTTGCCTTTAGTATGAATGGGTTGCTTTATGGTTAGGTGTGTTGTTGGTAAAAGGTCATGATGAGTTTTGAGGTATGTTGAAAGAATTGATGAAATGAGGTGTTTTAGAAATGTTTTGATGTGTTGAGTGAGTAGACTCCTTAAAAGAGGGTATAAGTGTAATTCACCTTGTTTTGGAATCATCCTTGTGTGATGAGGGTGAAGGTTTAGTGATGAGTTGCTCCGACGTTAGAATTGAAAGAAGTGATGTTGTAAAGAGTTTGTACATGCTTATTCCTAAGTGGGGGGAAATGACCCTTGATGGTAAGGTCTTTGAGTGTCCTTCATGTTCATGAGTTAGACTTGATTGAATTTCTCACCTTATGAGGTGTAACGAGTTTGAGGAATTTAGACCCGGTGTGATAGGCTTATATGAGGCCTTGAGTGATGTGGTAAGGTTGATTGTGAGCAAGAGTTGCTTAATGAGGACCTTCCTAGTTTAAAGGCACCGGTATGTTGATGGTTTCTAGTAAGTTGTGAATGTCTTGATTAAGGTTCCTTTGTGGTGTTCATGATTAGCCCTAGTTGGGTTTACTCCTAAGTGGGGGATGGTATGTTGAGTAGTAAAGTCGTTGAGAGTTCCGATATCCTTACCTTTTCCTTTATATGCCTAATCAATTCTAAGACAAAGAGTTCCTTTTTGTCTTGTTTCATGTTTTTGGAGTCATGTGTGATATTGTGTTTCCATGGTCTCCCTATTGATATGCATGTTCTTGATGAATTCTTGTTTGAATGAGAAAATGAGTTTTCATGAATTATGTTCCTCATGTTAATGTGCATTTAGTATGAATTGTCTATATGCTTCATGAGGATAAATGTTGAGCATGCTTAAATGTGTCTATGAGAAGAATTGGTTAAATGTGCTTAATGATGTTGTGATGAGCATGATGTGACTTCGAGAAGGAAGTTCTTCCAATAAAATGAAGAATGCGAAGTTTTGATGCATAATGAGTTTGTAGATGTAGTTCCTACCTTGTTGTTGAGTTTTGGGCCTTGTTGATGTGCAGTTGATTTTTCCTCCTAGTTGTGTGCATTTGACTATGATGTTGAATGCTTAATGGGTTGGTAGTCTTGAGTCGTTAACCCCCTTAATGTGTTTTAAGTGTCATTCGAGGACGAATGTTCCAAAGTGGGGGATAATGTAACGACCCTAAAAATGAATAAGTGAAACTAGATTCTAACGTGTGTGTGTGTTAGAGTTTGGTGTAAAGTTTGATGGTGCTTTATGTTGTCCCAAACCATGGTTGAGGTGTTTAGGGGTTAGACGTCAAGGTACGACCCCCCAATGACCACCCTAAGGGTCCTTGAGGAGGACCCTAAGCCTAAACCCCAAGACCCTTTGAAACCAAAATGTTGCCAAGAACTTGGTGACCTACAGAAGGTGATCACGCCCCGTGGATGGCCTCCGTAGGTCATGGCCCCCAAATGCAAGCCACAACCCCAGACCACGGAAGGACAGTACGTCCCGTCAACCCATCCACGGTCCGTGGATAGGGGTTCGTCAATTGGGCCTGCAATTTGTCAACGATTCAGCCAAGCCAAGGGTAGTTTGGTAAATTCCTCCCTTGGCTAGTTAAGTGTTTGGATGGTTATTTTGAGTTTATTAGCATATTTTAAGAGTAATAAAAGTGTAAAACTCTATTTTACATTCTATTATTTTCAAAACCACAAATACAAACTACCTTTCCCCTCCAAAAGATCTCTCTCTAGAACTTCCACTAGAAGTGAAGACTCCAAGCTTCAAAGGTCAAAATCTTCAAGGTTTTCAAAGGATTTTCAAGGGAATTTCGTGGGAATCAATAGCTAGGTATGGTAGTCTTGATCCTTGTCTAATTTTCCATTCAAGGAGCCAATTCAAAGGTAATTTCAAAGTATGAAAAATCTAGGGTTTCACTCGATCTCATGGTTTCTTTCATCAAACGTTTTCAAATTGTTTCTATGGAAAATTATGATTGTATTGGTATTTAATTGATGATTTATGTTGAAAATACTCCATGAACCCATGAATTCTCTCAATTTCTAAATTGTGTCTTACGAAGTGAATTTGTTGATCATAATTGAATGTTGATGGATTATGCCTAGATTGATTTAGAATGTTGAATTGTATCATTATACATGTCTTAATTATAGTAAATTGTTGGTGTGTTGGTGACTTTTGATCATTGCCTTGAAAGGGCAAGTTATGGCCTAATTACATGTTGAAGTGGAATTGTGCTTGATCTATTGATCCAATTGGAAGATGGAGGTGTTTATTTACTAAGTATATTTTGGTATTGAATTTATGGATATATATTCTTTGTACCCTACATGTGGAGGTTAATGTATAACTATGAAGTGAAGCATGCGTGAGATCCAAATTAATGAATGATAATCATGTTTAGAAGATAATTGTGTTAGGATTGAATGTTATCTCTCTATTAACACTCGTGAATGTTGGTGATTATGTGAAACGATATTCTCAAATACTCACACACATTTGAACGAAGAATGAATGAAGTTCAATGATAATGCTAATGATGAAGTACTTATGGAAAAGCTATTCTCAATTGTACTCTAATGAATGTTAATGACTTGTTGTGAAAGGACTTTCTCACAATAATGGGGTTTTTAGGTGAAAGCTATTCTAATATTTGAATTTATCAGCTTTCCAATTAAATAATGAATGTTGGGTTGGGATGGATGCTCATCCGGGAGTTGAGGGGGGTATCTAGTAGCAATTCCTTTTCACATAATGAACTAATGTATTGAATGTAGTGTACTCCGTGAGGAATAATGCTAAGCACCTAGAGAATATGGTTTGAGATAAGTGCTCATCCGTGAGTTGAGGCATGGTACATAGTAGCAATCTCTTGAGATGGATGCTCATCCATAAGTTGAGGCGGGGTATCTATTAGCAATCTCTCTCTCCCCTAACTATGTGCCCATATAGGTCTAGCTAGTGGATCCACTTAAGGTAAAGAAAAATAGTCCTACTTTAGGCAAGTAGGAATCCCTTATCCGGTGAGGGTGACACCGGGATTCCATGAATTGCTCGCATGGTCTATGTCGTTTAAGGTTTACCCACACAAAGAATGTTTATGAACTATGGCTTCTTAAGGATGTACTACTTAGTGTGGGTGGTGGCATGGGATACCATCTATGCATGCTGCAAGTAGGCATTTGAGGGAGGTCATGGTGTGTTCCTTATAATGTTAATGATATGAATGGTCTCTTATAATGACATTTATGAGAATGGTGATCTATTGTTTAATGATTGAAGGTGCTCTTAATGTAATGAAGCTAATGAAGAATGTTGACTCTTATATGTTTATATGTAAATAGGCATGCTATACTTAGTTTGTATCATGAGTTACTTCGTTGTTATGACTTGTTGTATATGAATGTGCCTTGTCTAGGCTGACTTCAAAAGAGTGTTTAGTGTGAGTAGTAGTATGGAATGCTACTTGCACATTGCACAAGTATGACTTAGAGTTGTCTTAGATGTTGGTCTTAATGAGATAATGTGATTCATGTGATGTTTTTGTTTCTTATATTCTTTATTGTGTAAAGGTGGAAAAGATGAATGGTAAGTTCACTTTTGGTGATCTTAATGTGGTACCTTGGTATGGATGGTTGTATGGGACACTATACATACACTGCACAATGTATAGCATGAGGGTTGCTTGAGGTGAAGGCTTAAGGTGAAGGTAAAGGTTTACATGTGATTTTGTTCTTATGTGAAAATATGACTTGCATGTTGGTTTTGACTTATATTATGCCTCTTTTATCAATGTTCATGAAGTTTTACCAAAATGGCATATATCTTGACTTTCAAACAAAGATGTCCTTTTTGGGCATGTTTTCATGGCTATCATACTTAGTACTTTATGGGCTAACCCATATTTTCTTTACCTTTATGAAGTGTAGGGATTGGCACTCAATTTGATCCTTCCTAGTCAAGCTTGGAATAGAGTTCTCCAAGACATTTTGGGTATGTCCTCATATATCGAGGACAAGGACTTTTAGTGTATCTAGTTCTTTCTTGTTTTAAGACTATTGTTAAGACTTCGATTGTAAAGGGCCGTGACCTTATTTTGTTATTGATTTTGTGTCTAAGATGGCCATGTGAAATATAGACTTCCGTTTGCGTTTAAATGTTTTTGAACGATAGATTGTATGGTTTTTGAATAAACAGTTTTAATTCCGTACTATTTTGATTACCTATGCGATGAATGAATGCTATGAGGCTTGTGTAAGACCCATTCGGGGTTGAGTACGCCGTGTTGCTTTCGGGTATAGTCTCGGGTCGTGACATCTTCGACGTTGTGTAGAATGAGTAATAGGACCTCTTCAATTTTCCCACCCTCTTGCTTCTTTGTCTTTCGACGCTCGTGAGGTGGGATGTACATGTCCTTCCTCTTGGACACTACCTTTAATTCCATGACTTTCTTGGCCAAGATATCCAGTTGGGTTAGCAATGTGGCCAATTCTTGGTCTTTTTCTTTCTCCTTGTTGGTCTTGGCCATGTTATCAAGGAGTTGGGCTGCTTTAGCATAAGGTAGCTGCTGGATGAGACCACCTAGATAGATTTGGTCAGCCATTATGCTATTTTTGTTGCCAAGATTCCGGTAGAAGCATTCTAGAAGCATCTTATCTGGAATTCCATGAATTGGGAAGTTTTGTAATAAGGTCATAAACCTTTGCCACAACTCATAAATTGCTTCACCCTCCGATTTCTTGAAATTTAGGATGTTATATATCCCTAAAAATCATCAATCTCAAAGGAGGGTGATCCATTGGATCACTGTTGCTACCAGATCTACTCCAATTCTCTGCTCAAACAGCAACACAAAAACCAAAACTAAAAATTAGAAAGTTCAACTATAACTAGCAAGAACAAAACTCAACTGAACTAAAGAATCTTAAACAACACCACTCCCCGGCAGCGGCGCCATTTTGATTTCACGTATCAGGACACTTCTTTCAATTCTAAGTGCCAACGATCATTAGTCAGTAATATAACCCAACGAAGTGAATTTGGGTCGAATCCCACAGGGAGTGGTACATGCTTAAGATTCAAAAGACAAGTATACATATGTTCAAGTCAATCAAAGGTAAAGACATTTACGAATAAAAGCATGGTTCAAGTTTGGGGTGACACAAGTGTCAAATAACAGGGGGGTTTTGATTGTAATTATAAACTACAAAAGCAGCAAATAACATGAATAAAACAAATAAAGAGACGGGTTCTTGGGATATGATTGGATTATAAGCTAAGGTCAACAAATGGGTAATTGCAGCTAATAGTAAATAATTGTAACTCAGTGAATAAGCTAGACTTTAGTGGAGATAAACTTTCTCTCAAACAATTTACATTGAATCACACTAGTTTCTCTCGAACACCAATAAGCAACAATTAAGAACAACCTACGCTTTAGTCCATTCACTCTCTCGAGCTGAATGTGCGGAAAAAGGGTTTAGGATTCACTCTATCGAGTTGAACCCATGACAACCGAATACCCACAGACCATCAAATCAGTAATCATGTTTTTAAAACCTCTCTCTCAAGCAAGCCAAAAACACGAAGGTAGAGTTGCATTTGCAACTACAACCCTTTAGATTAAGCCACAATTACTGAATGAAATCACTTTCAAACAACATTTAGACTATCAATTAACAATACCCAATAACTAATCAACCCATAATCACACCCCAAGAATTGAGGTTTTATCTAGACATCATAAAAAGATAGAAATCGTTACCAAATTGTGTTTCCATCAACTGGGTAAGATTAATTTCGTGTTTACAAAGGTCAAGGTTGAAAATTTTTAAAGACCCACTTTCAATTTCTCAAAAATGGAAATCTTCAAATAAGGAAAAATATTGTCTCCAAATTCTCAGTTCTATTCTCTAACTATGAAAATTGATATTAGATTCGATACTTGATACTAAACTAAGAATTTAAAAGTGTATTCATAGTCGCCAAAATTATGCTGCGAAGGACCATCGGCGCAATAAGTCAGGATCACCAATCCACTCGGTTATCCACCTTTTGGTCAATTTCATCGCCTTTTTGCTTTGGCCTTCACAATCTTCAAGTTTTGTAACTTTGGGAGATGTAGCACTGCATCACGGAACCGTTCGCCGACTCGCCGACTGCTCCTTTCTACCACCGACTTGATTTTCTCCTCAGGGCTTAGCACACTGAAACTTTAGACGAGATCTTGGCCATTCTGCGACTCGCCCAATGGGTTAGGTGATCATCAGGCCTTCTTTCCTTTGTTCTTTGAACTTCTTTGTTCCTTTTTGCTCATTAGTGTTCATGCTTTGTTCCTCAATCCATATACCTGAAAATAAAGGATTTACATCAGTTATTGACACAAAATATGCATTTGAGGACACTAAATCTATTAAAATAATACCCTAAATGAGTCCAAATTGTGGACTCATCAACCACCCCTTTAAATCTTCCAGAGTCTTCTATTGAATCTAATTGACCAACACGTGGATGACCTTGGTAGTGCACCACAACTCCTCATTGATGTCGATGCTACTACATTTAACTCTTCTTCCCCGCACCACTAAAGGATCCACTAGTGCAAATGAGCTTTCCTTCTTCTTCTCCTTTAGCACTAACTTTCCATACTCAACATAGAATTCTCGAACCCACAATAGACCCAACAGACAAATAACCCAAACCCATGATTTCAATCATTCAAAGCATAGAAATCAATAAATATGGGTTAAGTATAAATAGAAACATGATATGACAACTGCCCACACTAACAAGGATCAATCAATCAATCAAGATTATTCAAGTAATTCAACAAAGTTACAAGCATACATCAAAAACTACTAAAAATTAAGCTAAGTTCGGCACACCAACCTCAAAAATAGAAAGAGAAGTTCTAGGCTAGCGAGTACGGAAGCAAAAATGCACAAATCCCACCAAGTAGTTGATCCCCACACCAAATTAACAAGGGAAAATATAATCTAGATATAAAGTGTATAAGTTCAAAGGTCAGAAAATGTGAAATGAAGGAAGATGTTGAATTTAAAATGGTTGAGGACTTTTAGGCCTTTCAGTTCGCGCGCCAGTCGGTGATACCCACTTATGTCGATGACCATTAAGTGATGCGTTGAATGGTATTTTTGTCTGCCGAATGTTACAGAACTCCAGCCATTCAATTGGTCAAAACAACAGTCAATATCAGGCTCACAGACCTATTCGGCGAGTCACCGACTGGTGTTTGAGCTTGCCTAATTGCTTCGTTTCCCAAAACATCAAATTTTCACCCTGCACATTGAACACCACATATTCAATAATCAACTTTAAAAACTAAAAGCTTGGGTTGCCTCCAAAGAAGTGCATTATTTAACATCATGGCATAACAAAGACATTATTTTAAACTTCGTTCTTTGGTTGACCATGGTATCACTCGATAAACCTCCATTTTGTCTTAAATTTAAATGAGTCGAGATTGAACCCATTTGTGCTTCTAGCTGTTTAATCGATACCGAATGTGAGGTAACTATTTGGTTCAGATATGAGATGTCATCTTTCATTTCCTCTAACATTTTTTCCGATCTTTCCACTTTGTTGAGAATGTGTGCAAGCATATCTTTAGTGCAGAAGTTTTCAGGATCAGCCCTTTGCTCCTTTGGATTTTGACGCTCATGGGGAGGAACATATCTCTGTTTGTCACCATCCCACTCTCTCCAATTTGTACCATGGTCACGCTACTCCTTGTATCGATCTCTCCAACCATCATCACAATCCCTATTCCAGCCTTTGTTCCCACCCGGCCTTGGATAGTTTGAGTGGAAATCTCCTCCTTGATTAGTTAAGAAATGAACTTCCTCATTGTACATATCTTTAAATTAATCTTCATCGGGATTTACTCCATCAACTCAATCGCATGCAAAGCCTTAGAACCACTACCCATGATCTGTTTTGACAATAGGTCCATTTGGGTCATCATCTTGGACATGTTTACCTCTCGCTCTTGGTCATTTTCTGAAGTTCAAAAGAGACACTTGATCCTCTCTAGTGTACCAAGCACGATTGATCTTTGTCATTTCATTTAGGAGAGTAGATGTTATTTCTAAATATTGTTGCATGATTCCTCCTTGAACAAGCTGGTTAGCCACACACTTGTTGACTGAATCTGGACTCTGGTAGAAATATTGTAGGAACATATTGTTTGGGACTCTGGTAGAAATCTGTTTACCATCCACTCTCTGAAAGTTCTTAATATTATCTCTTAATGTTAACATCTTTGAGGGAGGGAAAAACCTTGCACAAAATGCATATGTGAGCTCTTCCTAAGAGATGATTGAATCCCTTGGAAACTCAGCCAACCACTTTGTTGCTTCCCTCATTAGGAAAAAGGGGAACAAACAAAGCCAGACCAACTCCTGCGAGATGTTCTTAAAGAAAATTTCCCACACATATCCACAAAGTTTCAGATGTGGTCATGAGGATCCTCCATAGCTAGACCTCCAAATTGGCCCTTTATTTCTAACAGCTTCAACATAGTACTTGTCACATGAAACAGTACATTGCCCACAATCAGAGGCAATTGAATAGCACTCGCACTCCCCAGCTGATATTCATTGTCATGTGCAAGTTACCGATGTCATCAATATGCCCAAGTTTGCTAGCATTGCTCCCGTTAACATTCATCTCTTCACCTGTTCAAGAGTAGCCAACAAAACACAATAAAAAAAAGTTAATTCAACTACAATACAATTAGTTTACAACTAAACTTCACTGAAAGAATTCTAAACACCACTCCCCGGATTCTAAGTGTAGGCGGTCACAATCAAGTATATACCCAACGAAGAGTTGGGATCTATCCCACAACGAGTGATACGGTAAATAATTCAATTATGAAGTGAAAAGAGTGTCTAATTGATTCTAGGAGTAGAAATTCTCGAAAAAATTAAAGTAAATGGAAGGGGTTTGACAATTAATGTCAATTGGGGGGATTAGAGTGATCAATTAACAACTACGAACACAAGGGGTAATAAAGTAGAGAGGGAACCTTGGGTATGTGATCAATTTAACACCAATTTAGCAATATGGGTGATTAGTATTTACTAAAAGTCGTTGAATCTTAGTGGGTAGGCTAAGATTAAGGTGTCATAGCCACTTATCAATCAACTATCATGAATCAAGCGAGTTCTCTTGAACCTCGACAAGCATAATCAAGATAAACTACCCAATACCTCAATTTATTTACTCTTTCAAGCTAGATTGGTAGGATTGAATTTAGACTTACTTTTTCAAGCTAAGTCCACAATAACCAAATTACTACAATCATCAAATAATAGTTTTAACTCTAAAACCTCTTTCTCAAACAAACTTAGAATACTATGCTAGAATTGCATTTACCACTACAATCCACTAATTAAAACACAACTTCTAATTGAACCCACTTGAAATCAAAAATAAAATTAGTAGAAACTAACACCCATAAGCTACTTTCAGCATTCAATCACATAATCACACCCCCAAGAATGGGGGTTTTAACAACACACAGTAAAGAGCAACAAATAGTTACAAGGTAAGTTTTCCATTAGCTTGGGTAACAATTTACAAGTATTCCAAGTGCTTGAATTAACTTCCCAAAACATTAAAAATCTAAAATATACTCAAAAAATTAAAGAGCAGTGTAAGGGATCAAAAACCCAATGTATGAACTCTCAAAAACTCAAAACTATCACCTAAAAAACTACAGAACTCTAGAACTCTCCTTTCAAAATCACATTTATACTCTTCGAGATGTTAAGTTACAGAGGCACTCAGTGAAATAAGTTGAGACTTCCCGACCGATTCGGTGATTCACCTAGTTCTCCCCTCAATCACTTTCTTGCATTAGCTTTCCCACACTTTCATTATGTTACTTTAGGCGATCAGAACTTCCTTCGCCGATCCAGTCGGCAGTTCGCTGATTCACCTTTTCAATCGTCAAGTTATATATGTCCAAGGGCTAGCCTGTTGGAACTTTATGCGGGCTGAAGAGCTACTCAGTGAGTCGCCGAGTGGCTTTGGCGATCATCAGTCTTCCTTTTGTTCAGTTATTTCAACTTTTTCGCTCCTTTTTGCCTGGTAATGTACTTGCCTTGCTCGATAGACTTCATTGCTGCAAATTAGAATTTAAACATCAGTTTAGAGCATAAAATAGGCATTGAGGATAGTGAAACTCTAGTTATTAATCCCTAAATGAGTCGAAATCCCTAACATATCACAAGTAGGTGAACATATTTGGCTCACTCCTTTTCTTCCTCAACATGTGCTACACTACCCATACACAGTCTGCCGAGAGCATCACCCACTACATTGGCCTTACCCAGATGGTAAAGCACATACATGTCGTATTATTTGAGGAATTCAAGCGATCTACTCCAACAAAGATTCAATTATTTATGGGTGAACATTGGATACTCTTATGATCTGTGAACAGATCAACATGAACACTATACAAGTAATGTCTCCAAATATTTAGGGCAAATACAACGGCATCAAGTTCAAGGTCATGTGTCGGGTATTTCTTCTCGTTGAGCTTACGCTATCTAGAAGCATAAGCTATGACTTTACCTCCCTACATCAACACACAACTTAGGTCGACCTTGGATGCATCACAATAAATTACATACCCGTCTTAACCATCTGGTAGAGTCAAGACCGGAGTTGTAGTCAACGTAGTCTTCAGTGTTGAGAAGATTTTCTCACATTCATCTGACTACAAAAATTTGACCTTCTTGTGAGTCAACTTGGTCAAAGTGGAAGCTATGGATGAATATCCTTCAAAAAATCTCCTTTCTTAACCGGCCAAATCCAATAAACTTCTTATATCTGTTGGAGAGATGGGTTTGGGCTAGTATGGTAATTCGTAAATTTTATGAGAGTACACTCGAATCCCTTCTCTTCACACCACATAAACAAGGAAAGCAACCAATTTTTACCAAAATTCATATTTACTGAACTTAGCAAATAATTGGTGATCTTTGAGAGTTTGTAGAATAACTCTCAAATGAGTCATATGCTTCTCTTCATTCCGAGAATAAATGAGGATATCACCAATAAAGACAATAACGAACAAGTCCAAATACTGTTTGACACCCTTTTTATTAAGTCCATGAAAGCTACAGGAGAATTTGTTAGTCCAAAAGACATAACTACAAATTTATAGGGACCATACCGAGTCCTAAAGGCTGTCTTTGGGATGTCACTATCACTGACTCTAAGATGATGATAGCCGGATGTGAGGTCTATCTTAAAAAAGCAACTAACACCTTGAAGGTGGTCGGCAAGTCATCAATCCTACGGATAGAATATTTTTTCTTGATTGTGACTTTGTTCATTCAGTTCCTTGATTCCACATAACGTGTTTAGACCTAGGGTTTGTAAAATCTTGGGAATAGTGGTGATATTAGCTGTTATAGTATCCGTAGTCTAAATATCATGTTTTCTTGAAAAATGTTGCTTAATTCCTTATATAAAACTCAGAAGCCTAGTTTGTGTAGATTCTCTTGGTTCATGAATTATACTTGCTAGGTCAGTAAAACATAAAATTATGCTCTAAATTTTGAATGTCACATTCTCAGTATATAAATATTGCATTCTAAGTTAGCATGTCAGTATTTTGAGCTATTCAGTATTTAGTTCATTTGAGCTTCATATATATTATGTTTGCAGTAGACTTTGCACCGATTTGGACAAGGGTTCAGCGTACCCTCATAGTCCCAGAAGTATGTGCCCGCATAGGATTATAAATCCCCTCTGTTGGGCATTAGATTTTGTGATCACGCCACAGTCATGCCTCTATACCCATGGCAAGGTACATTGATCCTCTCGATGGGGCGTATACATTGGAATCCATGTTTAGATCATGTGCTTATGTCGTTTAGTAGTGGCTCCCACAGTCAGACTTTTTGTGCATTGACCAGGTTTTCAATTGTTACTTCAGTATACAGTTCTGCATGTTATCTTCATGATTTGTACTTGGTCAGTGCATTCAGTTTATCTTTAAGTTGTACTTCAGTACATATTTACATCCTTGTTCAAATTATGTCATTGCTCAGTTATGCATTGTTTAGCTTATATACTTTATTCAGCTTAGTATCAATATTGTGCATGCTCAGTACATTCCAAGGACTGGCGCATGCTTTGCGCTACTTTGTTTCATGATATAAGTTCAGGTATTCAACATCCAGACACACATAGATCAATTTTTTGTCTGCATTCAACAACTTCAATGGTGAGTCCTCATATTCCGAGGGCAATAGAAATGTTTTCATTTTAGTCATATTTTTTAGTTTCAGTCTTGCTACAGTTAGCTGGGGGCATGTCCTAGCAACTCACTTGAGTAAAGGATTTTCAGACATAGTAGTAGATCCAACTTGAGTTGTTAAGTGGTAGTATTAGTTATTACTAAACTCTTGTGGTTTATAGTTATATTCAAACTATTTGGGTTTTATTCCCACACCAGATATTTATTGATTTTGATTCAGTATAGTTCATGCTTTATTTTTTTTCACTATGCTTATGATATGCTAGACTCAAGGTTAGCTTGGGGTCACTCGTGATCCTAGGTCCCGTGTTACACAGGGGGGTAGCCTCGGGAAGTAACATTTTACAAGTTAGATTCTCCCATTGAAGTTAGGGTTTTATTTAATCTTCATGGGTTCTTTTTAATTATGATTCAATTATTTATTTTCTATCTTTTTATACATAAATTGAAGTAATTAAATGTTGTTAATTTTAATTCACTCAACCTGTCACGACCCGAGTCTACACCATCGTAACACTTCGGAAACTAGTAGGATAAAATAGAGCTTAACATGAGGGTTAGAGTCATAAACGTACCTCCCTGTACCTAAATATATAGGGTTTTGAGTTAGAACTTCAAGGTACGACCCCCAAGGACCAACAATGGGTCCTTGAGGAAGACCCTTAGAGGCTGCCTGGGCAGTGACCCACGGAGGGCACCCAAACCTCATGGATCAGGACACACCTCGTGGGTGAGAGGCGTAGATCAAACATGCAAAATCAGGTCTCTGAACCACCCACGGTTCACCAGCATGCCACGTTGGTCCATCAACGGACCGTGGTTGTGGGGTTGTTGGTGAGGCCTAAAACTACCTTTTGGCAGTTACACTTAGGGGGAATTATGGGGTTTTCCGGTTTTCATTAATATTAAGTGACGTTGTTTTACACTAAATTAGACTAACTATATAAGGTTTTTTAGTCAACAAATTAAGTCATCTTCCTCATAATTTCAAATCCCAAAAGAAAGGCCCAAACCCTCTCCAAAAATTCTTTCTCTATAACTCCAAGGAAGAAGAAGAAGGAAGGTGAAGCTAGGGTTGAAGGAGCGCGGTTTCTCTACTCAATTTCATTGAAATTCATATCTAACGTATGGTAGATCTTCATCTATGGATAGAATTCATTCATGGAGTCCCTTCAAAACCCCAATTTCAAAAGTAGTAATTCCCCAAAAGTTAGGGTTTGACTCCAAGTCATGAATTCCTTTAAAAAATGATTCTATTGTTTTAATTGCTTTATATTATGATTGAATTGATGATTTATTATGGGTTTATGATTAAATCTCCCAAAAATCCATGAAATCCCCATATTCCCAATTTATGACCTTGTGAGATTAGTGAATTGTAGAAAGATGAATATTATGAGATTATGCTTGTAGTAATTGAGTTAGTTGAATCATGTTATTATCAATGTCTAATGTAGTAATTCTAGATGTGTTGATGGAATATGATCTATTGTCCTTGAAGGGAAAAGTATGAGAATTATGCATGATTATGAGGGTTATGTATATGCTTTAAGAACACTTTGAGAGTATAGTGAATATGATTATGATCTAGTTGTTGTGTTGTCGAAGGTTATCCTCATGTGCATAATTATGTATGAATATGATATGATGTGAAAGGTGTTCTCACAATATGATGATTCTAAGGTTGAAAGACTATCCTCACCTATTGAATCTATGAGCTATCTTATGAATTATGTTTGATTGAGTGTCAAGACATTCTTCCATGAATATGAATTCAATTCAAAACTTAATATGAACTACTTGGGAATAATGCTTAGCACCGAGTGGATATTGAATATGTGATGGGGTCCTTCTATGCTCATTGGGTCCGGGTTTCTAGTAGCAATTTGCTTATCCTATAAATTATGTGCCCTCATAGGTATTTAGCTAGTGGATCCACCTAAGCTAAGAGTACGGTTCTACCTTAGGCAAGTAGAACAACCCCTTTTCAGTGTGGGCTAGACACCGAATTCCATGTTATATCACATGGTCTATGTCGGTTAAGGCTTATTCCCACTATGACAACAATATGAACAAGAATATGAAATATGAACTATGGTTACACAAGAAGCTTTACTTAGTATGGGTGAGATTATGGGATCTTATTCATGCATTGCACAAGTATGCTTTAAGGGTATTTATGGTATGTTCCTCTTATGATATGATGATCTATGAGATCATTATGCTTATGACTTATGCTTTTCCATTATGTTCAAATTGATTATTTAACTTAGTAAATTGCATGCATTCAACTAAAATGTCCCTTTTAGCATGTTTTCATTATTTTGTGCATGGCTATCATAATTAGTACATTTTGGTAATAACCCATATTTTCCTACATTTTCCCAATTGTAGGGTCCGGTTCTCAAGGAGGTCCCCATTTTGGCTAGAGCTTAGATTTGTTCATTTCTTCTTGCTTATTGGTGAGTCTTCATGGTTCGAGGACATAGGTTATCTTTGTAGCTCTTTTCATTGTATTTCATTTTTGGATTATGTTGTATGGGCTGTGACCCTATTTTATTCGACTATTGTAGTAGATGGCTAATTGAGACAAGTCTAGACTTCTACTTTCCTTTATTAAAATTTTGACTTGAAATGCATTTTTACTCTAATTGTTCTATTTCTTATGTTATGGTATGCTACGTGTCTTACATGGAGCCTTTTTGAGTTTTGTGTGCCTTGTTACATCTAGGGGGTACCCCTGCGTCGTGACATATTTGGTAATAAAAGCACAAGGTTTAGAATGATTGTAGGATGATGTCTCATAAGCCACGTCTAGTAATGTTTTGTACATAAGTGTGAAGCTTGTCACACTTATGAATGAGAGGCTATAAGATGCTTAGGAAATTTCACTTCTTTCATTACTCTTAAGTCGTTCCTTAGAGTTTAACTCTATAAAGTCTGTCTCTTAATCCTTCTCTTGTGTCTTCAGGATATGAATACACGAAGGGCTAATGCTACAAAGATGGAAGAGGAGAATATAAATCAACAAGATCCTCCCCAAGCTCCTCATGCTCCGATTAATTCTTTGGTTATGTCCAATGAGGAGGTTAGGTTGCCTTTTCAAATGTTGGCCCATGCTTTGGTGGCCCAAGCCAATAGGGATGTTGTGAGTCATGTGAGTCCTATTGTGAATTCAGCTGCTTTAAAGGTTAGTGATTTTTCTGAAATGAACCCTCCCAAATTTCATTACTCTAAAGTTGAAGATGATCTCCAAAGGTTTATCGGTGATGTTTATAAAGTTCTTGCTATTATGGGGGTGTCTTCAGAAAAGAAGGAGGAGTTAGCTGCCTACAAACTAAAGAATGTTGCTCAAGTATGGTATGATCTATAGAAGAGGGGAAGATCCATAGGAGCGGGCCCTGTTGAATTGGAAACGTTCAAATCGACATTTCTTTATAGATTATTTCCCCAAGAGTTGAGGGAAGCTAAGGTGGAGGAGTTCATTAACCTTCGTCAAGGAAGTATGAGCGTGAAAGTATATTCCCTAAAATTCACTCAATTGTCCAAGTATGCTCCGACAATGGTGGTAGATTCGAGGGATGAGATGAGTAGGTATTTCATGGGTGTGTCTGACTTGGTTGAAGAAGAATGTCGTATGACAATCATTCATCATGACATGTATATCTCAAGGCTTATGGTCTATGCTCAACAAATTGAGGATTCAAAACTCAAGTAAAAGAATAGAGAGGTGAAAAGAGCTAGAACCGGTGATGGGAACTTCTCCAATGCAAAGTCCGATGGAAAAGTTCGACTAAGGTTCAAACAAAGGTTTTCCAACAAAGGCTCCTCTAGTTCTCCAAGGATCAACAAGGATAGAGTTTCCAACCCAAAACCTTAAGGAGGTAACGGTGGTGGTTATTATGTGGCTAGACCTAATTGTGCAAAATGTGGAAGAAGACATGATGGTAAGTGCCTAGTTGGCTCCGATTGGTGCTTTCATTGTGGAAAGGAGTGGAAAGAAGATGAGAGATTGTCTGATGCTCAAGGTTAAGGTAAGGGAAGATAAACAAGCTCCTCCAAGAGGTTCAAACTCCAATGCCCAAAAGCAAAACCGCTTTTATACTCTTCAATCCTGAGGTGACCAAGAGAGCTCCCCGGATGTTGTGACCGGTAAGTTAAAAGTCTTTCTTATTGATGTGTATCCCTTGTTAGATCCCGGTTCTACTTTAGTCTTTGTGACACCTTTTGTTGCAACGAAGTTTGATAAACTCCTTGAAGTTTTAGTAGAACCTTTTTTGGTCTCTACCCCGGTTGGTGACTCGGTAGTGGCTAAGAGAGTCTATAGAAGATGTCCCATTTCCTTATCCCATATAGTCACTTTGGTGGATTTGGTAGAGTTAGACATGCTAGACTTTGATGTGATTTTAAGTATGGATTGGTTGCATGCTTGTTATGCCTCTATTGATTGGAGGACTCAAGTGATTAAATTCCAATTTCATAATGAGGCTATTTTAGAGTGGAAGGGGGGAAATTCTATACCTAGAGGTCAATTTGTTTCTTGTCTTAAAGCTAGTAAGATGATCTCAAATGGGTGTATTTACCATCTTGTGAGGGTGAGGGATGCTGATTCTGGAACCCCTTCTCTTGAGTCGGTTCTGGTAGTGAATGATTTCCCAGATGATTTCCCCGATGATTTGCCATGTATTCCTCCCTAGTGGGAAATAAATTTTGGTATTGATCTTTTGGCGGTTACGCAACCTATATCTATTTCTCCTTAAATAATTACTCCGACGGAGTTGAAAGAGCAATTAAAATATTTTCTAGATAAGGGTTTCATTCGACCAAGTATCACTCCATGGGGTGCTCGGGTATTATTTGTTAGAAAGAAAGATGGGTCACTTCAAATGTAACACCCCTCAAAATGAAGTAGGATAAAGTAGAGCCTCACATGGGTCCTATGCATTAATAACTTGTTAAAATAATGAAGAATAGCCTTTTTAGTTAGTTTTAAAGAGTTTGGAAGTCAAACGTCAAGGGACTACCAAGACGTTTGGAGACTAGTCTTTTACGTCTTGATGTGTTCTAGTATGTTGTTCATGTTTTTATGTGTTGTATGGAGTCTAAAATTAGTGGAGGTGACCCTAGTGTCTTAATAAATATTTTTAGGGTCAAAACGTTCGGGTACGACTCCTCGGGACCACCATAAGGGTCCCCTAGGAGGACCCCAACCCTTGGCCAAGCAAGCTGCCAAGGCAGCTTGAAGTTGTTCTTGGAGGGAGTGGCTCCGCATCGCGGACCTACTCCACCAATGGCCAAAAAGTGGCTCCGCGTCGCGAACTTGTTTCCCGACGAAATCTGCGAAAATAAAACTCAAGTTGGACTTGTTTAAAAAGGTCCAACTAAGTGAGGGGTAGTTTGGGTACTTTGGGTTATTATTATTTTAAGTGTTTTTAAGGTATTAAAACATTTAAGAGGTGTTTTTGAATTCATTCTTCCAAAATCAAAACCCCAAAGTTCTTCTTCTCTCTAAATATCTCTTAAGTTCAAGGAAGAAGAAGGTGGAGAGCTAGGGTTTCAATTAAGGGTTCCCTTCCACCAAATTTTGTTGAGATTTCATCAATTGAGGTATGGTGGCTCTTCATCTAGGACTCAACTTCCTCCTAGAGTCAATTTCAAAGGATTTTACAATGTTTTCAAAAAGTGACTAAAAGTTTGTTTTTGAATTCTATCAAGGGTTCTTGCATAAAAATGATTTGAAACGTTTGGGTATGGATTAATTGATGTTTGTTTGTGGTTTTTGAATGAAATACTCCATGAACCCTTGTCTTCTACAAAACCCTAAAATTTGCTATGAAGTGGGTCTATTTCTATAAGTTCAAAGTTGATGGAATTATGTGTAAAGTGAATTGTATTGATATCTCTTGTGTTAATTAATGTTTATTTATGATTAATTGTTGATAATGGATGAATTAAGGGTGGTAAGCCTTATGGGTGAAGTATTGGTGATTTTGGCTATTGCTTTGGATTATGGTAAGAAGGCTTGAACTCTCTTTATTGAATTGATTGTTGTTAGTAGGTTGGATACACCTTTGGTGGAAGTGCTATATCTTATTCTTGTGTGGTATTATTGTGAATTGTAGCCCTGAAGGCATTGGTGAAATTGTTGTATAATGTTGGAATATGGTATTATTGTAAATTGAGGCCATGAAGGGCATTATATGAGTGTTATTATATTGTTGTGTTATTATACACATATGAGGCTATATGTAAAGTCCTATATGAAGCTATATGTAAAGTTTGTGTGAAGCTATAATGTTAAGATGTTTGAATGGTATTAATGTGATATTGTATAAAGTGTTATTATGTTAATGTGAAAGCATGTTTCTCTTGAAATGGTGATATGTGGTTATGATGGACTATGATGAGTCTCTATAAGATGATGTTGTAGCTCATATGCTAGACTTGAGTATCTTGTCTTGTGTCATGAAAGCTTGATTATGTATATGAGTATATGAATGTTTGGTTGGGCTATGACTTAGTAATGGAGCTCTTCCTATAAATGCTAAAAGAGGAATTCTAGGCCAAGACTTGAATTGGTATGACTTAAGCATAGTGCCTTTTCATGAGTCTAGCTTTCCTAAGTAAATGTATAACCTTGAAGGATGGGCCTTAGGGTGATGTTCCCTTCTTGAGTGAAATGATAGACTTAGAGATGGATGGAGCCGAAACGGCATGAGAATCCTTATCTAAAAAGGTCAAATGAGCTATCCTTATGAACCTAGATTGGCTATGACTAAGAAATGGGGCCTTTCTTGGGAAGAGGTACTCTGAGTTGGTTGAACTAGAAAAAGAACCTTCTCTAGTACATATATGATTGAATACGCTATGGAAACCAAGGCTACGCACCGAGAGGATGTGGTTAGGATGGTGGCCTAGTTAAGCATGAGATTAGGCACAATGAACATCCTTGGACGTCTCTTAAACCATGTGCAAACATGGGTTGCTTTTAGTTCTACCCTTGGCAAGTAGAACAACCTCCACGGAGTAGGATAGACTCCGAATTCCATACCTTGCTAGTATGGCCTATGTCGGTTAAGGCCTATTTCCATCATATGGGACGTGCACTCTAATATTGGATAGGTTCTACAACGTGTAGGTAGTAGTATGGGATGCTATCTACACATGGCATGAGGAGGCTTAGAAAATACTAAAGTGAGTTCCCTAAGTCTTAGGGCTATTATGTGATTGTCCCCTATATGCTTGTGTGTCTCATAAATGGTTTTATAAAGAATGTTGACTTAGTATGTTATAATATAATGATAAAACCCTTGTCTATGGTAACTCTTAGGAACACTTAGGTGTATATGAAGAGGTTGTATGGGCAGTCACTTCATTATTCACTTAAGTGTGGTTTAGGGTGACTTGAGATAGAGGCTTAAATAGTAATGAAGGACTTACTTTGCTATCCTTTTTTTAGTATTGTACACTTGTGTTAATTGAGTTGTAAATGATGTGAATATGGTCTTATTTGTGAATGGTGACTTGAAATGTGGGTTTATGCTTGTGGTTGTAAAGGTTTGTTAAAGAAGGTCTTAAAAGCATACATTCCTTGTAAATGTCCATTGTGCATGTTTTCTTGCATGGTCATCATACTTAGTACTTATTGTACTAATTTCATATCTCTCTATTGTTACAAGTGTAGGTGGTGGAAAGTGAAGGGATCTTTTGAGGAAGCTTGGGATATTGACTCTTCTCAAGAAGCTTGGTATGTCCTCTTATATTCGAGGACATAGTTGTTACCTTTCTAGTATTTCCACTTAGACATTGTATAAGACTTATATTTTGTTGTAAAGGGACGTGCCCCTAAGATGTTCTATTCGTGTCTAAGATGGTACATGAGACTTAGAAATTCTACTTCGTTACATTTGAAAGATTTTATGAGTATTACGAATTTGTTTTAAAAAGTGTTTAAATTCCTTACGGTTTTTATTACCAAATGCGATGAATGAATGCTAAGAGGCTTGTATTACACCTCCGAGAGGTTGAGTACGCATGTTACGACTTGGGGGTGCTCCCGGGTCGTTACATCGAATGTGCATTGATTATCACCAATTGAACAAAGTGACCATTAAGAACAAGTATCCCCTTCCGATAATTGATGACTTGTTTCACCAACTTCAAGGGGCTAGTTACTTTTCCAAGATTGACTTTCATTCCGGGTTTCACCAATTGAGGGTGAGAGAGGATGACATTCCCAAGATGACTTTCCGAACTCGGTATGTGAATTATGAATTCCTTGTGACTCATTTTCTTTAGGCAATGCCCCGGCGGCATTTATGGACTTAATGAATAGATTGTTTAGGCAATACCTAGACATGTTTGTGATTGTGTTTATTGATGATATTTTAATCTATTCAAGGAGTGAGAATGAACATGTGGACCATTTGAGAATTGTGTTGCAAGTTCTTAAGGACCAACAACTTTTTGCAAAATTTAGCAAGTGTGAATTTTAGTTGGGGTTTGTGGCTTTTCTTGGTCATATTGTGTCAAGTGAGGGTATTGATGTAGATCCTAAGAAGACAGATGCGGTCAAGAGTTGGCCTAGACTTCTAACTCCTTCTGACATTAGAAGTTTTTGGGTTTGGCCGGTTACTATAGAAGGTTTGTTTAGGGGTATTCCTCCATTGCTTCTCCGTTGACAAATTTCACTCAAAAGAAAGCTAAATTTGTGTGGTTGGAAGCTTGTGAGAAAATTTTCCAATAATTGAAGGATAGACTTACTTCCGCTCCGGTATTGACTTTATCGGAAGGTACGGATGGTTTTGTGGTGTATTGTAATGCATCTAGAGTTGGGTTGGGATGTGTGCTTATGCAAAGTTGTAAGGTGATTTCCTATGCTTCAAGGTAACTTAAAGACCATGAGAAGAATTATCCTACCCATGATCTTGAATTAGCTGTGGTTGTGTTTACCTTGAAATATGGAGGCATTATTTGTATGGGGTCCATGTGGATGTGTTCATGATCACAAAAGCCTTCAATATGTTTTTAGTCAAAAGGACTTAAATCTTCGTCAACGAAGGTGGTTAGAATTGTTGAAAGATTATGAAATGAGTGTCCTTTATCACCCAGGCAAAGTGAATGTGGTAGCGGATGCACTTAGTAGATTGTCTATGGGTAGTGTGGCTCATGTAAAGGATGAAAAGAAAGAGTTGGTTCGTGAGGTGCATAAGTTGGCCCGACTAGGTGTTCAACTAGTGGATTCCGCCAAGGGTGGTGTCATGGTTCATAATGGGTCGGAATGGTCCTTTGTGGTGGATCCTAAGGCTATGCAAAGTCTAGATCCTATCTTGGTTGATTTGAAAGAGGCGATACTCAAAAAGTTTGTTGAGGCTTTCTCCCAAAGGGGAGATGAGGTACTAAGGTATCAAGGTAGGTTATGTGTTCCAAATGTTGATGGCTTGATAGAGAAAATTTTAGAAGAAGCCCATAGTTCTCGGTATTTTATTCACCCAGGAGCCACCAAGATGTACTGTAACCAACGGGAAGTCTATTGCTTAGAATGTGATGAAAAAGGATATCACAATTTGTTGCCAAATATCCTAATTGTTAACAAGTTAATGTTTAGAATCAAAGGCCGAGAGGCTTGTCACAAAATATTGCTATTCCTACTTGGAAGTGGGAAGATGTGAACATGAATTTTACTGTAGGCTTGCCACGTACTAGGCGGCAACATGGCTTTATATGGGTAATGGTGAACTGAATGACTAAGTCCGCTCATTTCATTCACGTCAAGGTGTCCTGCTTAGCAGCAGAATATGCTAAGTTGTATGTGAAGGAGATAGCAAGGCTACATGGTGTACCCTTGTCTATCATTTCAGATCGAGGTCCCCAATTTACTTCACTGTTTTGGAAGCCTTTCCAAAAGGGGCTAGGTACCAAGGTGAAGCTTAGCATCGCTTTCCACCCTCAAACGGATGGTCAAGCGGAACGTACCATTGAAACTTTAGAGGACATGTTGAGGTTATACGTGATAGATATCAATGGCAATTGGGATAACCATATGCCGCTAGTTGAGTTTGCTTATAATAACAGTTATCATTCGAGTATCGACATGGATTCCTTTAAGGCTATCTTGAATTTGAGGTACATGATTGGGTTTATTTTAAGATTTCATCCATGAAGGGTGTTATGAGGTTTGGTAAGAAGGGGAAACATAGTCCTCAATTTTTGGGTCGTTATGAGATTTTTAGGTGTGTGGGGCAAGGTTGTATATGAGTTAGACTTTCCAAATGAGTTGTCGTTAGTGCAGCTGCTGTTCCATTACTCAATGTGTAACACCCCAGCAACTAGTTGTCTTAACTAGAGCTTCTCGTAGGTGTTAGAGTTGTAAAACTTGATTCTCTAACTTAGAATGAAGAGTTTGGGGGTTAAATGTCAAGGTACAACTCCCCAAGGACCAACCAAGGGTCCTTGAGGAGGAACCTAAAGCCTACCCCCAGAACTGCCAAAAGCAAGTGAACCATGAATGGGACCTACGGGGCGTAGGTTCATCCAGGCCTCGTGAGAGAGGCTCGTGGGTTGAGACAAATTTTCAAACTATAGAACCCCAACCAATGAACCTACAGGATGCCACGTGAGTCCACTCACGGATCGTGGGTCCTAGATCGTGGGTCATGCCTGCAAATATGTCCAAGTCGGCCAAGTGTAGGGGTCTTTAGGTAAATTCCTAATTATGTTAGTTTAATGTGAGGTCACTTTATATTGTTTTAATAGACTTATGTAAGACTTTTTAAGTCATTAACCACCTCATCCACCTCATAAATCCAAAGATCCAAAATCATAACCAACGTTTCCCCCAAACAAACTCTCTCTAGAACTCCAAGTAAGAGGAAGAAGAAAGGTGAAGCTACGGTTGAAGAATCAATATTTTATCCTCAACTTTGTGGTGAATATTCAATAATGTATGGTAGCTTTTCATCTATGGGTAGCCTTTACCCATAGAGCCCTTCCAAAACCCCCAATTTCAAAACTAGAAAACCCAAAAGTTAGGGTTTGACTTCGATCTCATGGATTCCTTTCAAATTCATTTTAAATGATTCAATTTTGTTTTTTTATAGATATATTGATGATTTTATACGATTTTAAGTTATATTCCTCAAGAATCCATGAATTACCCTAATTTCCCCAAATTGGATCTCAAAGTGTGGGTATTGATTGATGCAAGTAGAATGTTATAGAATCATGAATGAAATGAAGTGATTATTTGAATTGTGTATTAATTGGGGAATTTCTATGATTTGGATATTGAATTTCTCCAAGAACCCATGCAACGCTCATATCCCCAATTTATGTCTTTGTGATGTGGGTGAATTGTAGTGAGATGAATATTATGAGATTATGTTGTAGTAGTTGAGTTATTCGAATCATGTTATCTTCCATGTTTAGTTTAGTAACCCTAGATGTGATTGGTTGAATGTTATCCTTGATCAATGAGGGGTAAAACATGAGAATTATGCCTATGTGTGGGCTTGATGTGCATACTTTATGAACATGATTATAATCTAATTGTTGTGTTGTTGAAAGGTCATTCTCACATACACACTTATGCATGATTATTCCATGATACTGGCTATGTTATTGTGTTAATTGAAAGGCTATTCTCATAAACACATAATGAACATGATGTGAAAGGGTTTCTCACATAATGAAGATTCTAAGGTTGAAAGTCCATTCTCACCTAATTGAATCGAACATGAACATGTGGACATGGACGGTGAATGTTAATCTCACGCATGATATAATGAGCTATAATAATGAAACAAGTCATGATTTAATATGTAATCTATGGGAATTATGCTTAGCACCAAGTGGATATTGACTATGAGATGGAAGCTTTTCCTTTAAGTAAGGTCGAGTTTCTAAAAGTAATCTCATTAGATAGAATCACCCCCATTACATAAGGTTGGGGTTTCTAGTAGAAATCTCCATATCCCATACTTACGTGCCCCCGTAGGTTATTTAGCTATTGGATTCACCTATAAGCTATACAAGGGAGCATAAGCAGCATAATATCATTGAAATCAAGCACAATAGGAAGTATGAGGCTTATGATCCCTTTATTATTGCATATAATGTTAAGCAAGTGTACTATGCTCCTTATCTGTTGCGTAGGGATAAGTGTGATTGGTGGGTTATAATCAAAACAAAGTCGATGAGGCCAGTGGAAGTTGAAAATGAATTAGATGTTGCATATGAAAATGAAATATCAAGTGTTCATCAAGTATTGGATCCTGAGTTAGAAGTGAATTTGGAGCATCCTGATCACATTTTACAAGAAGTTAATAGAGAAAAGTTAGATATGCCAACAAATATGGAGGAGGATGAGGAGGAAACTTTCGAAGAGGATGAATGGATAGATGAGGAGGAAACTTCCAAAGATGATGCATGTGAATGGATAGATGATGAAGAAACTTCCGAAGAGGATGAATAACAAAATGTATGTTGTGTTTATTATTTTTAGCTATTGATATTTGACATTTGTTTTGAATATCTGTCTTTGGTGCCAAAATAGTTTTAGCGTTTGTTCGATATTGTGATAGACTATTTGGATTAAGCCTTATTTTATGATAACTTTGTTTGATATATTTGTTCGACATTGTGACATATTTTGTACTACTCTGTTTTAATCTTTATCTTTAATTGATATAGATGGTAGATAAACACAAGGGTAAATAAAAAATATCCTCTAATTCAAAAAAGAAATTTAAGGTCAATGTTATGAGAAGGCCCACTGGAGTCGTGATATCTAATGGGCCCTCTCGAGTTAATATTTCAAAACGAGCCTCAGTTTTAGCTACTTGCTCGGTACACTAGTCACATAATGCCTATACTCAAGTGGCTCCACAATCTTGATATTCTATATCCACACCCACTATGGTACATAGTTCGGGTTACCAAACATTGCAGGGCTATTCATATCTTGGTCGTGAGTCTACCATACCATCAGCTAGTGCTAGTCAATGCAATAATTTGAATACTAATAATGGATCAATTGGACTTTCCAATCTTTGTCTTGAGGCCAATGGCTCAGAGCCTAATACTCCCAACACCCAACACTCATATGCACATGGTCCTCAGCCAGGCGATAGAGACAATTTTTGGAGACTCCTCATCGAGCCTTTAGGATACAAGTATGATTTAATTATGTTTCATCTTTCATTTATCTATTTATATTTTAATTGATTGATTATTATTTTTTTACCCTAATTTGTCAATGAACTCGTATTTCAGGTTACGTCAAGATGTGGGTATGCCAAAGATTATTTTAAAGTGCGTCAGAACTCACTATAATGGTGTGTACCCGAATTGGAGTTCGATTCCACTTAACACCCAGGGGCAGATGTTAAACGAATTTAAGGTAAGAATGTATATAAATTAAATTCACATCATATACATTTAAATTCGATATTCATTTGAACAATAAATATTTAGTTATTTTTTATTACAGAAATATTATGTATGAGCTCCCAAACATGAGGAAGAAGTTCAAGTGAACTTCAAGCTTAAAGCTTCAAAGTTGTTTTCTAGCACATTTTGTGACTGTCGGAGACAAAACATAATTCCTAAGTTTATGTTACCAGATCGGTGGGCAATATTACTAGAACATTGGAGTACTGATGAAAAAATTAAAAAGAGGAGTGAGATTGGGAAGATGGCTCGCGCATCAGAAAAATGAGGCTCTTTGCACACTGGTGGATCTATTAGCCAGGTTACTAGGAAGGAAATAATGGTATACTTTCTTAATTTAGTAAAATACTTTTTTTCTTTTTTGATAAGTAATTTTTGGAGATTAATGAGATCAAAATGCAGGAAAAAGAGTTGGGTAGGCCAGTAGTTGTAGAAGATATATTCAATGTTACTCACGTAAAGAAGAGTACGAACCCTACAGAAGAAGAAAGATGGATTTATCCATGTGCTCAAGAGACATATGTAAGAACTCCATTCAAACTAATCTTTTTTTTCTTTTCCTTGTATATATTACATTCTTATTCTTAGAGTTCTTTGTTTAAAATACAGGATAGTTTTATATGAATATCTCAAGAATATCGTAGTAATCAACGTCTTGAGAGTCAGGACAGACCACTTACACAAGAAGAAAACGAGAATCTTTGGCAACAGAGTGCAGGTGAATCGATTAGAGGTTAAGTCTACAGCTTCACAGAAAAGGCGTATCAGAAGAAAAATTCTTGGTATTATGGTTCATCATCCTCAAGCTTCGATGGTGGGGATAGAGAGACAGTATCTGCAATGGAGAGCAAGAAATCTTATCTCAATGCCGAGTTTGCTCCTGTAGCCGACAGAGAGAAGAAGAGAGAAGAAAGAGAGAGGAAGATAGAAAAGGAGATTGCGGCAACAAAGGAGGCAGAGAACAAGAGGTATGCAGTGTTTCAGGCCCAACTAACTTTTCTTTTTGAATTAGGAAAAATTATTCCTCCATGTCCGGCCAGTAGTGACGGATCTGACCAGGAGGATGATAAGAGTTTTGATAAGGAGAGCGAGGGTGATGAGGATTAGTTGTATCTATTTGACATTTTAAACTTCTATATTTTTGGAATTGTTTGATCGTGTTTTAGTTTATTTTGAAGTTGGATAAAGTTTATTTTGAAGTTGGATGATGTTTATTTTAAAGTAATTTAATGTATATGTTGAAAATATTGTGTTGGCAGCTCTTCGGGTTGTTTTGGTATAAATATACAGGTGGCCAACTAAAATTGCAGCAATTTGCTGCTAGTTTTGTAGCAAAAAACCGACCACCAGAGGTCAGAATCTTAAAAACTAAAAATAAAAATACCGAACTCCGAAGGTCAGAGTCTCAAAAATAAAATAAAAAATACCGACATCCGAAGGTCAGAATCTCAAAAATAAAAATAAAAAAATAAAAATACCAACTTCTCGAGGTCAGAATCTCAAAAATAAAAATTAAAAATACCGACCTCTAGAGGTCAGAATCTCAAAAATAAATAAAATAAAAAATAAAAAATACCGACCTCTAGAGGTCGGAATATAAAAAATAAACAAAATAAGAAATAAACAATACTGACCTCCAGAGGTTGGAATTTAAAAATTAAGAAAAATAAAAATTAAAATATACCAACTTCCAGAGGTCGGAAATATTAAAAATTAAAAATTAGAAATTAGAAAATACCGACCTCCATATGTTGGCATTTCAAAATATGAGAAATAAATATTCTGACATCTAGAAGACCGAAATAATAAAAATAAAAAATAAACAAATATATAAAAGTGACCTTAGGAAGTTGGAAAATAAAATAATGAATTTTCTGACTTAAAATTAAAACTGGCCTCGAGAGATCAGTAAATATCGACCTCCAGAGGTAGGTATCGAATAACGACCAAGCTTATTCCGACCTATGCTGGGAAGTCGGTATTTGGTCGGTATTTCAGGGAATACCGACCTCCAGAAGTCGGTATTTGTAGGTCGGTATTCACTATTTTTTAGTAGTGATTGATAATTGAGTTTTAAGTCATGAATTGTATTTACAAATGCAGTTCTAGTCTAGTATTCTATGCTTGCTTGAGAAAGAGGTTTCATAATTAAGGTTATCAATCGATAATTGTAATGATTGGGTTGTTGTGGATTCAGCTCAAGAGAGTGAGTCTTAACTCGATCCTACCTATCTAGCTCGAGAGTGTAGGTAAATTGAGGTTTTGGGTTGTTTATAGTATGATGCTTGTTGAGGTTCGAGAGAACTCACTTGATTCGTGATAGTTGATCGAGAGATGGCTGTTACACATAAAGCCTAGCCTACCCACTAAGATTCAGCGACTTTTTGTAATTAGTAATCACCCGTATACAGAAATTGGTAACTAATCGATCACATCCCCAAGTATTCTTTTTTTCTTGATTACTCCTTTGTTTTAGTAGGTGTTAATTGACATACCTTATCCCCTCATTGACACTAGATGTCAACCCCTTTGATTTAGTTTAATGGTTTCGATAACTTTTATTCCTACAACCGATCAAAACATGCCTTTCACTTTGTAATTGAATTCTCTACCGTATCACTCCCTATGGGGTCGACCCCAACTCTTCGTTGGGTTTATCTAGATTGCGGTCGCCTACACTTAGAATTGGATGAAGTGTAGTTGAGCATTATCAAAAATGGCGTTGCCGCCGGGGTGTGGTGTTTAGAATTCTTCGAGGGAAATATAGTTGTGATATAATCTTATTTGTAGTTGAATCGACTTACTTTATTTTGTGTTTGTTGTTGGTTGCTTGTGAACAGGTCACGAGATGAGTGTAAAACGGAAGCAACGGTAGCCAACTTGGACACCAAGATGACATTGACAATTTGAATGATGTCAATGAAGCTCAATTTGGTGGTGTAGGTGCTATTCGTTTACCTCCGGTCGTGGGAAATGTTGTATTCAACATGACTAGCATGATATTGCAACTATTGCAAATGAAAGGATTATTCGGAATGGCTAGCTCATGAGGATCCCCATGACCATATCTGGAACTTTGTGGACATGTGTGGTCCATTCTCATTCAAAAACATCTCATAAGATTCAGTCTGGCTCCGGTTGTTTCCTTTTTCTTTGATGGGGAAGCAACCAAGTGGTTAGTTGATCTACCGAGGGATTCAATTACTTCTTGGGAAGAGCCTACCGAGGCATTCCACATAAGATTTTCCCTCATTCAAAGATGATGACACTAAGAGACAATATTCAGGGCTTTAAATGTTTTGATCGTGAACCAATCCATGAAAACGTGGCTGAGGTTTCATAGTTGTTACTCCAACGTCCAAATCACGGACTTCCAAACAACGTGTTGTTACAACATTTCTACCGCAGTCTAGACATGGTTAAAAAGGTGTGGCTTATCAGCTTGTCTAAGGAGAAATTATGCAGCAACCTTTAGAGATAGGGTCGACTCTTCTTGATGGGATGGCGAAGATAAACCGAGCTTGGTATACTAGGATCACGTGTCTCCTTTGACATTCCACTTTAAAACAAAGGAACAAATAGAAAAGGACCAAAAAGGGGATGAAACATGACTAAAATGATGACCCAAATAGATATTTTGTCAAAACATGTCATGGGTAGTGGTTCTAAGGTCGTAAACCAGTAGGAGTTAGCGGAATAAATCCCAATGATGCACACTTTGAAGCTTTGTACAATGAAAAGTGCACTTTCTAGCAAATTAGGGAGGAGGCTTCCGCCAAAATTATCCAAGGCCATGTGGAAACCAAGGTTGGAATAGAGAGCATGATGAAGGTTGGAAGGATTGTGATTGGGAGTGGTGTGACCGTGGTACAAACTGGAGGGAGCGAGATGGTGACAAATAAGGATATGTCCCTCCCCATGAGCGTCAAAAGTCAAAAGAGCAAAGAGCTGACCCAGAAAATTTTTGCATTGAAGATATGCTTGCACGCATTCTCAATAAAGTTGAAGGGTTGGAGAAGGTGCTTAAAGAAATGAAAGAGGACGTCTCAACTCTAAACCAGACGGTTACTTCTCACGCAGTATCCATTAAACAACTGGCAACACAAATGGGCCAGATTTAATCACATTTGAACCCAAGGCCAAAAGGGGATCTACCAAGTGATACCTTGGTTAACCCAAAGAATGAACCCTGAAAGTGTATCCACGTCATGTTACGATGTTAAATAAGGTGCTTCTTGGGAGGAAACCCAAGTTTTTAAGCTTTTATTATTGTTGTTTGAATAACGAATGCTAAATGTGCAGGTTGAAAAATTGAAATTTTGGAAAATGAGAAATTAGGGGAGCCCAAGTACCAAGTTGGCAACAGATCGGTGAGCCTGATCTGGATCACCGTTTTGACCAACTAGTTAGCTAGTGGTTCTGTAAAACTCGATGGGCAAAAGAGCCATTCTGCGCATCGCCAAATCGGTCAGTGACATAAGTGAGCATAGTCGACTGGCATGCAAACTGAAGGGTCAAAAGGCCAAAATAGTTTTTAAATTCAGAAGCGTCCCTGATTTCATACTTTTCGACTTCTACACTTTCACAACCGCATATTGTTCTATTACCAGACCCATTCTTTGTGTATTTTTGTGTTGGATCAATTGCTTGGGGGTGGATTTTTCTCGTTGTTGCTTAAATTGGCTTTGTTTTATCTACTCTTGTGGTTAGTTTTCCGAACCCCATAATTGAAGTTTCATAGCCTTGAATGCATGATCATTGTCCTATTGTGTTGTTCGCATAATATTAGTGATTAGTTTGAATGATTACTGTTGGTTGTGTCTATGAGATCCCGAATTGTGTTTGTTGGCCTATATTTATGAAATCCCGTGTTTTTGCTTGATTCAAATTGTGGGTTGTGCTGATTATATTGTTGGATCTAGTGTGGGTGAAGTCTGAGTAACCCAAATTATGTTAATCGTCTGATTTTTCCCAATGATAGAGCGGGTGATAAGTCCAAGATTTGGACTCATTTGGGGATTTTTTTTTTATAGTTTTAGTGTCCTCAAATGCCTAATTTATGCAATAAACTGATGTTAAAGCCTTAATTTTCAGGTATGTGGATTAAGGAGCAAAGCAAGGACACTAACAGGCAAAAAGGAACAAAACAAGCTAAAGAAGCGGAGAAAGGAGAACCTGGTTATCGCCAAGACCACTTGGCAACTCGCCGAGTGGCTCTTAGTCCGCCTAAAGTTCCAGTAGGGAAGAAAACCAGTCGGCGATAGGAAAGAGGCAGTCGGTGAATCGCTGATCAGTTTTATGATGACAAGATGGATCGCCCAAAGTTGCAAGACTTGAGGATGCTGAGAACCAATGCATAACGACAATAGAAGAGAGCAAAGGGAGGTTCGTCGAACCACTCGGCGAACCCGACTTACCTCTCATAATGGCCCTTCGTGGCTAATTTTTTGGCAACTATAAATTGTATTTTGAACTATTAATTTGGGGGCTTGCTACCATCTAGAATAGTTTTCTTTTGAGTTTTAGGAGTTTCCTTGTAGACTTAAGGCTCTTTGAGACTCAATTCGGAGATTTTGCAAGTGGGTACTAATTTTCTTCAATTCAGAACATTGTAGAGGCTTGAATACTCTTACCCAGTTGATGGCTAATCGATTTGGTAACCCTTTTTACTTTTTTATGATGTTTGGCTAAAAAAACCCAATTCTTGGGGTGTGATCATGTGATTATGGGTTGAATTAATTTATGGGTATTGTAATTACTAGTTTAAATGCTATATTTAAGTGGGTTTAAGCATTAACTGAAGTTTAATTTATAAATTGTAGATGCAAATGCAGTTCTAATTTTGTGTTCTTGTCTTGCTCGAGAGAGAGAGGTTTTGGAACCAAGGCTTTTGATTAATGGTTTGTACATGTTGGGTTGATTTGGGTTCAGCTCGAGATAGTGAATCCTAAACCCAATCCTACCCATATAGTTCGAGAGAGTAGATGAATTAAGGTGTGAGTTGTTCTTAATTGCTATGCTTGTTGATGTTTGAAAGAAATCACATGATTCAGGGTAGTTCTTCGAGAGAAAGCTATCTCCCTTATAGTCTAGCCTACCCACTAATATTTAGGTATTTACTAGTAGTTTCAATTACCCATATAGCAAAATTTGCCTATAATTGATCACATCCCGAGTATTCCTCTCTATATTGGTTTTTCAATCCTGTATGATTGCATTGTAGCTAGTAATTGCAAACAAAAACCCCCATCTGACATTCGTGTCACCCCTTTTGATTTGTTTCATGTCTTTTATGATAATTTCTATTCCTATAACTATTAACACGTTTATACTTCATAACTGAATTTAAACACGTACCACTCCCTGTGGGTTCGACCCCAACTCATTTGTTGGGTTTTATATTTTTTAACGATTGTTTCACCTATAATTGGATGAGGTGTGTTTGAAACATTAATAAAAAATGGCACCGCTATCGGGAAGTGTTGTTTAGAATTCTTTTATCAAAGTTTAATTTATGATCTTGTTGGCCGTAGTTGAATCGATTTAATTTGTTTTATGTTTGTGATGGTTGTGTTGAACAGAAGAAGAAATGAATGAGGCAGGGAGTAATGGTAGCCAAGTGGGCCACCAAAGCGATATTAACGATCTTAATAGCGTAAATGACCCAATCTACTTGGGTGGAATTGGATCAATTTGTCTACATTCAACCGAAAGGAATGCTATATTCCATGTTACTACCACAACAATCCATCTCCTCCAAATGAAAGGACTTTATGGAGGATTGGCTCACGAAGACCCACATGAGCATATGCAGAATTTCATGGATGTTTATGGTCCGTTCTCATTCAAGAACATGTCACAAAAATCAGTTAGTCTCAGGTTGTTCCCGTTATCTTTGACAAGTGAAGCTAGCAAATGGTTGCCAGAGTTATTGGAGAATTCCATCACCTCTTGGGATGAGCTTACCACAGCGTTTAATGTGAGATTCTTTCCCCCGTCGAGGATGATGATACTCAGAGACAACATTCAAGGTTTCAAGCGATTGGGAGGCGAACCAATACACGAAACGTGGCTGAAGTTTAAGAAGTTATTAGTTCAATGCCCAACTCACGGACTTCCAAACGACGTGCTGCTACAGTACTTCTATAGAAGTCTTGACTAGTACTACCCATGTTGAGGAAAAGAAGAAAGAGTTAGCAAAAGATGTGCATAGACTTGCACGATTGGGAGTTTGCCTAATGGATTCCTAATCTACCTAATAAATGCTTGAATATGTGAAGTGATAGATTCACTTGAGTCATGAGGATACCAATATCTAATGTAGAATTTTAGATATGGTATTATGCATGAATATAGCATGACATGAAAGGTTCTCTCACATAGAATGATTCTAGGTTGAAATGTTTTCTCACCTAAAATGAATCTAAGTCCTAGGACTCTAAGATGTGATGGGGCTTGTGGTGATTCCCCTAAATGACCTTTACATGATAGGAATGTGTGGTGAGTTCCCTTATTCCTAATTAGTTTGTTATGGGGAGTGTGAGGTGATTTCCCTTCATTTATGTGTGACTCTCAAGGCAAGCGGTGAATACCCATTAGCCTTTAGTTTGATAATGATCTTTCCTATCTTGAAGTTTTACATTGTATCTTTGCATGAGTTTGTCTTTGAATGTTTTATTGTCTAATAAGTGTGTAGTTGTAGATGGTTATTGATATTATATGTATGTTCTCTATTTTTATCTTGTAATGCTTTAGCTTTCCCTTGTCTTTCTAGTGTCATCGTTCTTCTTATTTATATTTGATCTTTCTAAGCTCGGTCATCCTATGATACCTACTGGGTACCCCGTGTTTAGTACTCATACTGTACTTCTGCATCTTTTTCTGATGCAGCTCCCAGTTCAAGCCACCCTTAGTAAGCGTTTGGATCTCCGGTGGTTGTCACCCACACTAAGTAGTACACCCTTAAGAATTCTTTGTGGGGGTAAGCCTTAACCGACATAGACCATGAGAGCATGACATGGAATACCGGTGTCACCCTCACCAGATAAGGGATTCCTACGTGCCTAAGGTAGGACCATTGTTCTTTAGCTTAAGTGGATCCACTAGCTAGACCTATGTGGGCACATAGTTATGGGATAGGGAGATTTCTACTAGATACCCCACCTCAACTAACGTATGGGTATCCATCTCAAGAGATTGCTTCTAAGTGCCCCGCCTCAACTCACGTATGATCACCCATCTCAATCCATATCCACTCGGTGCTTAGCATTATTCCTCACGGAGTATTTGACATTAATTACATTCATTCATTATTCTAGGATAAAAGATTGCTACTAGATAACCCGCCTCAACTCACGTGAGGGCATCTATCCCAAACCCAACATTCATTCATTCATTCGAAAGCTCATAGATTCAAAGATGAGAATAGCCTTTCACCTAAGAACCCCCTTATTGTGAGAAAGTCTTTTCACAACAAGTCATTATCAGTCATTAGAGTACAATTGAGAATAGCCTTTCAATGGACTCATCATCATTAACATTATCATAGAACTTCATTCATTATTCATTCATGAGTGTGTGTATATATGAGAATGACCTTTCACATAAAGCCAAATGTTTGAGTAATCAAGACACAACTTTCGATGCAAGGGTCTACGATCGTACAATAGTTTAGTAAGCTAACCAAGAGTTGGGATCGTCCCAAGAGAGTGGTTTTGAGAATTTATAGAAAAATAAAATTTAGTTTTAACTAGTCGTAGTTAAAGAAATTAACGAGTAAAAACACTATAAATTAAAAAGGGGACAGAAGAGTGTCAATTTAACAATGGGGGGTTTTGTCACTAGTATGTAAAAACAGCAAAATAAACAAGGGTTTCTAAACAATGAGAGGGATCCTTGGGATGTGACGGGAATACGGGTTAATCTATATTATTGGGTACATGCTTTCGATAGAAGATTCATAGAATAATTGTGACTAGGCTAGACTTTAAAGGGGATAAGCTCTCTCTCGACCAACTTACCCCGTTTCAAATGCGTTCTTCTCAGAAACCCATTTGCCGCATGAAGACTAGCGTACGCCTTAACTCACTCACTCTCTCGAGCTGAGTGTGTGGATATAGGACTAGGGTTCACTCTCTCGAACTGAACCTCATGTAGACCCACTCACACTGGCCATCAATTTAGTGGTCTTAGTTTTACGACCTTTCTCTCGAGCAAGCCGAAAACACATAAATAAACTTGTATTTGCAACTACAAATTCATTAGATTCATCCACAACCACTAAACGAAATCACAATTAAACAACAAATAAACTATCAGCAAGCAAGACCCAACAATTATCTTAACCCATATTCACTAAATCACACCCCAAGAATTGGGTTTTTAGCTACACATCAAGAGATAGAAATTTATTCCTAAATGAGCTTGCATTCAAATGGGTATGAAGATTTAAGTCTTGTTATAGGCCAAGAATGAAGAATCCAAGAAACCCAACTCCAAATATTAAAGATGAAACCCTTTTCTTCTTCTTCAAGTCTCCAAAACACTCTCAAACTTAGAGCAAAAATATCCAAAAGTACTACTCTATGTGACAATTATAATAATGGTTCTTCTTTTTTTAAAATTAATAAAGAGTTTAGTATTTATAGACTTCAGAAAATAGTGTTGGTGGATCGCTCGGCGAGGTTAGTCGCGAACGCCGAATGACTCGGCGGTTCTCCCTTCTTCTAGTTCATCGCCGTTTGTGCTTTGCCTTCAGCATCTATGAGTTCTGGATCATTGGGCGGTATATTTCTACTTCGCGGAACTGATCGGCAAAACGTCGACTGCTCCTTTCATCGCCTTTTTTATCCTTCTCCTTCAGGGCTTCGTGTACTGGAACAAAAGGTGGAGTGCATCCCTTCGGCGAATCGCCAAGCATGCTTGGCGATGCTCAGGCTTCAGCTTCTTCGTTCTTTTCAGCCTTTTTGTTCCTTTTTGCGCCTAAGTGTCCATGCTTCCACTAAAACTTCAAATACCTGAAATTTAAGTGTTTTTATCAGATATTTAGACTAAATAAACATTTGAGGACACTATTTCTATTAAAATAAAGCCCTAAATGAGTCTAATTTGTGGACTCATCAACACCCCCAACTTAAACGTTTGCTTGTCCTCAAGTAAAACTCAAGTTCAGCAGTTCAAATAGGATGTCTCAAATAGTGCTACACAAGACTAAATCATGAACATACATAACAAGACTCAAATTACTCATGCAAAGATCAATTATGTACTCAAAGATTCAAATTGTGACACACCATTACCAAAGATTCTCATGCTCGCAATATTTACTACTTGTGCAAGTTCAAGCTCAACAAAAAGTATATAAATGCCCTCATATAAAAGAATGATTCCATATTGACACACAAAAGTTAATCAATTCAAGATCAGGAATCAGATGCAACGCTCACACTCAAAAAGAGGAACACAATGCATGTTTTCACCCATAGGCTTGCCCTTATTTTCCAATCGATCTTCGCTTTGGCGCACTCAAGATCAAAAAGGTCTTTCTAAGTCTTGTAATGTGGATGAGTGCAAATGTATGGTCATTTAGGCTCAGTGACTTTTTCCTCGTGAGATGTGGTATTCTCAAGGCATCCATTCTTTTCCTTTATCAATTCTTTTTCTAGTGCTTCTAAGTCATCTTTTTATTCACCTCCATGGATTGCTTGGAAACCCAATTTCTTTTGTACTTTGTTCCACAACTTTTATTTATTTATTTTTAATATGGAGGGGTTCCATTGTTCTGAAACACCATGGGTTAAGGGAGACTTTTCTTGCACTTCTTGAATTCTCATTTTCCTTTTCACCACACCCCCAACTTAGGCTTTAGCCTAAGTTGGCTATTCGTTAAACCACAAATCAAGAGGATTATAGGTAGTGGGTCAAGTAAGGTCTAGGGTTCATCAAAGTTCTTCCAAATAAAGGTAAGGCACAAAGGGTGTTCAAGAGAGTTTCACACGCTCACAGGTAGGCAACAAAAGAGGTATATGTCAAATTTGGCTCACACTCTTCAAAAGTTGCCTAAGATCATTTCAAGAGCACACCTTACTAAATCAATCAAACTAACGGGAAAAATTCTAGGTTTATTCATGCAAGATTCAAAGTAAGTTCATCACACAAGGCATCGACACTTAAGTCAAACAAGACCACACACTTTCGCTAGTGTGCAACGGTCATTACAAGAGAATCAATTCGATAAATGGCTAATCACAGCAATATGCAAAGAGTTCACATATTGTCTATTCAACTTCATTTGGTCCCGTCGCAGCCGCACGTTTATGTTTTTTCAATTGAGATTACCATTCAAGTCATCGGTATTAATCGAAATCACGTCGAAATTTGCCTCGTCAGGATTTGCACACCCGACCCCCACAACATTGACACCACGGGCACCAGCCCCCATCACAATTTTGGATAAAATATCAAGTTGTGTCATGATCTTGGCCATGTTTTGGTCTCTCTCATTATCATTGTCTATCTGCTCCTTGGATAGTTTGAATGTGAAAGGGGAGACTTGGTCTTCACGGGTGTACCATGCCCTATTGATAGTCATCATGCCATCTAAAAGGTGGGTTACTACTGTATACGGTTGTTGCATCAGGCATCTAGGTGAAAGTTAATCAGCGACACCTTTATTCACCGAGTCCAGGCTGAGGTAAAAGTATTGTAGCAAGACATTATCGGGCAAACCATGAGTCGGGCATTGTAGCACCAATTATTTAAATCGTAGCCAAGTTTCGTGCAGAGGCTCCCCTTCTAGACATTTAAAGCTTTGGATGCTATCCCTCAGTGACATCATCTTCGAGCGAGGGAAAAATCGCACTTGAAATGCAGTTATCAACTCCTCCTAAGAAGTAATGGATTCACGTGGTAGCTCGGTTAACCACTTGCACGCCTCTCCTATCAACGAGAAAGTGAATAGCCTCAACTAGACCGACTCCTAAGAGATGTTCTTGAACGAGAAAGGTCTGCACACATTCACAAAGTTTCGAAGATGCTCGTGAGGATCCTCATGAGCCAGTCCGCTGAAAAGTCCATTTACTTGCAAGAGTTGTAACATGGTGCTCATTATGTGGAACACTGCATTTCCCTCGGTCGGGGGTAAACGGATGGCTCTAACACCTCTCATGAGATGGGGGCCATTGATGTCGATGTTGGGCTCTTGAACATCGTTAGATTTCCGATGTCATCTTGGTGGCTTACCTAGCTACCGTTGCTACCATTAACACTCATGCTTTTAGAAATATTCACACAGCAAACAAAACCAAAAATTAGGTAAGTAGACTACAACTAAGAAGAACGAAAATTCTACTAATCTAAAAATTCTCAAATAAAACCAATCTCCGGCAACGGCACCATTTTGATGTTAGCGTAGTCAAGACATAACTTCCGATGCAAGTGTCTACGATTGTACAATAGTTTAGTAACCCAGCCAAGGGTTGGGATCATCCCAAGAGAGTAGTTTTGAGAATTTATAAAAAAAAAAAAATTAGTTCTTACTAGTCATAGCTAAAGACATTAACGAGTAAAAACATTATAAATTAAAAGGGGGGGACAGAAGAGTGTCAATTTAACAATGGGGGGTTTTTGTCACTAGTAAGTAAAAACAGCAAAATAAACAAGGATTTTTAATTAATGAGGGGGATCTTTGGGATGTGATGGGAATACGGGTTAATCTAGATTATTGGGTACATGCTTTCGATAGAAGATTCACAAAATAATTGTAACTAGGCTAGACTTTAAAGGGGATAAGCTCTCTCTCGAGCAACTTACCCCGTTTCAAATGTGTTCCTCTCGGACATCCATTTGCCGTATGAAGGCCAGCCTATGCCTTAAACCACTCACTCTCTCGAGCTGAGTATGTGGATATGGGACTAGGGTTCACTCTCTCGAGCTGAACCTCATGTCGACCCACTCACACTGGCCATCAATTTAGTGTTCTTAGTTTTACGACCTCTCTCTCGAGCAAGCCGAAAACACAAAAATAAACTTGTATTTGCAATTACAAATTCATTATATTCATCCACAACCACTAAATGAAATCACAATTAAACCACAAATAAACTATCAACAAGCAAGACCCAACAATTATCTTAACCCATATTCGCTAAATCCCACCCTAAGAATTGGGTTTTTAACCACACATCAAGAGATAGAAGTTTATACCTAAATGAGCTTGCATTCAAATGGGTATGAAGACTTGAGTCTTTTTACAGGCCAAGAATGAAGAATCCAAGAGACCCAACTCCAAATCTTGAAGATGAAGCCCTCTTCTTCTTCAAGTCTCCAAAACCCTCTCAAACTTGGAGCAAAAATATCCAAAATTCTACACTGTGTGAAAATTATAATAGTGGTTCTTTTTTTAAAAAAAATTAATAATGATTTTACTATTTATTGATTTCAAAAAATAGTGTTGGCGGATCGCTCGGCGAGGTTGGTCGCGAACGCCGAATGGCTCAGCGATTTGCCCTTCTTCTAGTTCATCGCCGTTTGTGTTTTGCCTTCAGCATCTATGCGTTCTAGATCATTAGGCGGTATACTTCTGCTTCGCGAAATTGATCGACGAAACACCGACTGCTCCTGTCATCGTGTTTTCTATCCTTCTCCTTCAAGGCTTCGTGTACTGGAACAAAGGGCGGAGTGCGTCCCTTTGGTGAATCGCCAAGCATGCTTGGCGATGCTCAGGCTTCAGCTTCTTCGTTCTTTTTAGCCCTTTTGTTCCTTTTTGCACCTAAGTGTCTATGCTTGCACTAAAACTTCAAATACCTGAAACTTAAGTGTTTTTATCAGATATTAAGACTAAATATGCATTTGAGGACACTATTTCTATTAAAATAAAGTCCTAAATGAGTCCAATTTGTGAACTCATCAAAGCCTCATCATTCAAAGGTGTTAATTGATAGATAACATTAAATCATAACACGTTTTCATTCTAAAAATGATCAGTATACATTCATTGAAATCACACAAACAGTTTACTTCATGATCACACATAGTTCCTTCACATATAGAGGAACAAAGAAGATATCCATCAATTCAATACCAGAATATACATAGTAAGTAAACACCTACACCTTTCAAGTGGATCTATAGATAAAGCACAATTCTACTTCAACATGTAATTAGACCATAACTTGCCCCTTCAAGGCCATGATCAAAAGTGACCAACACACCAACAATTTACTACAATTAAGGCATGTATAATGATACAATTCAACAATCTAAATCAATTTAGTCATAATCCATCAACATTCATTCATGATCAACAAACCCACTTTATAAGGCACAATTTAGGAATTGAGAGAATTCATGGGTTCATGAAGTATTTTCAACATAAATCATCAATTAAACACCAATACAATCATAATTTGTCATTAGAAACCATTTCAAAACGTTTCATGAAAGAACCCATGAGATTGAGTAAAACCCTAGATTTTTCATACTTTGAAATCACCTTTGAGTTGGCTCCTTGAATGAAAAGTTAGACAAGGATCAAGACTACCATACCTTGTTATTTATTCCCACGAAATTCCCTTGAAAATCCTTTGCAAACCTTGAAGATTTTGACCTTGGAAGCTTGGAGTCTTCACCTCTAATTGAGGCTCTAGAGAGAGATCTTTTGGAGGGGAAAGGTAGTTTGTATTTGGGGTTTTGAAATAATAGAATGTAAAATAGAGTTCAACATTTTTAATACTCTTAAAATATGTTAATAACCCCAAAATAACCGTCTATAAACTTAACTAGCCAAGGGAGGAATTTACCAAACCACCCTTGGCTTGGCCGACTTAAGACGGAAAATTGAAGACATTCACGAAACCCCCATCCACGGACCGTGGATGGGGTCACGGACCATACTATCCCTCCGTCATCTGGTTCAGAGAGTTGCATTTGGGGCCATGACCTACGGAGGCCATCCACGGGGAATGGATCGACCTACGGGGTGTGGACCCTTTCAGTAGGTTACCCCACTTTTGACAAGTTTCTAGTTTCAAGGGGTCTTGGGGGTTAGACTTAGGGACCTCCTCAAGGACCCTTAGGGTGGTCCTTGGGGGGTCATACCTTGACGTATAACCCCTAAACACCTCAACAATGGCTCAGGACAACATTAAACCACTTCCAAACTCAAGACACACTCACTAGTTAGGCTCTAGTTTCACTAGTTCATTTTTAGGGTCGTTACAATAAAGTATCACAAAATAACAGAGAGGGAGGGGAAAATCATACTGTCTACTCATTCACTCTGTCTGTCAGGGCATCAATGCCCGGGGTAACACTCTGAGATTGGGAATCAGTGTCCGGTGAAGAATCAATTGTGGACCGGCTAGAGCCTGCCATAGTAGTGTCTCTCAAGGAGGCCTGTTGGGCAGTCTCAAACATGGCACCTTCTAAGTCAGCCAGATCCTCATAAAAGGCCGCATCTCACACCTCAATCTTCTGCTCATCTATCTCGGCCTCAGCAGCAACAACATCCTTCATAATATCATCTCTGGTGTAGCTGGAGCTACCTCAGCACAAGCTTGAATCTCAACATTCGAATCATCTGGGATCTCCACCATCCCAAATAATGAAGTAAAATTTATGGACTTCAGATGGTCTACATCCTTCCTCAACTGAGAAACATCGGCTTTCAAAGTTGTAACCTCAGTAGTAACACATTGTCCTCTCTCGCAAGTCTCTACTCTCGCCGTGAAAGCATCCATGGAAGCCTGGAGAGGTGTCAGCATAGCAGTAATAACTCTCTTAATCATCCAGGGCACCTTGGCCTCTATTCGAGAAGCCCGCACATCGGCAGAATGGGCTAGGTGCCCTATCTTGAAGAGCATGGCCTGAGTGATTAGAGGTTTGGAGGTAATAGAACCAGCAATAGCTCTAGGGGTGGGGAAGCAGTAGAAGAACTCGGGGCCTGAGAAGGAGTAAATCTAGATGTACTTGAAGGCCCAGAGGCCGGAGTAGGAAAGACTGCCTCTCTAGGTAATGAATCGATATCAACCTCCGGGGATGTATCCACTGGAGCTGCTCTCCTCCTATCAGCCTCGTCCTGAGTGAACTCGGCCTCTATGCGTCGGCTGTCGGTGGACAATGTGGGTGTAACCTCAACATCGTTCTTCTCATCACGAGGAACTCCTACCCGACGACACAACTCTGTAATGAGTACAGGAAACACAAGGGACATCGAGCACTGTTTGGCCCTCATGGCCATATGTTACTCGATAATCAGCCCAAAATTCAGTCGCTTCCTAGCGATAATAGATCTGAGACAGGCCACCTTCTGGTGGCGGAGAATGGACTCGTTCTGTGATGGCATGACTGAGCTGCTGATGAACCCAAACCAGTACCAAGCTGCTACATTGAGGTATTTCTTCTCTATTGGCACTCCAGCCTCAATCCACCTAGGAGTGCTATTAGAAATGAAGGGAACAAGCCATATCTTCAGGTCATCCAGAGTCATTGCAGTGATCATACTCTGGTACTTGTGCACAAAACATACAGCCCTCTCAAACACAGCGTTGATATCATCGCTATTGCATCTCACTGTCCTCCCTCGGACCATCAGAGACTCTAATTAATGTTTCAAGCACACCTCATCCAATTCTAAGTGCAAACAATCATTAAGCAGTATAAAACCCAAAAAAGAGTAGGGCTCGAATCCCACAGAGCGCGACACGTGTTCAAATTCAAATAGGAAGTACAAATGTGGTCTAATCATCCATAGGAATAGAGATTATCGAAAAAAGACATGAATCAAATTAAAAGGGGTGACACGAATGTCAAATGGGGGTTTCGGTTTTCAATTATCAATTACAAAGCAGTCACAAAAACTTTAAAATAACAATAACCTTAGTTCTAAAACCTCTCTCTCGAGCAAGAAAATTAGAATTGCATTTGCAACTATAATTCATAAATTAAACCACAATTAAAGATGAAACTCACTTCGATTTAGCATTTAAACTAGTAATTAGCAATACCATAAACTAATTCAATCCATACTCGCATGATCACACCCCCAAGAATTGGGGTTTTAGCCAAACATCATAAAATGGTAAAAAAGATTACCGAATGGATTAGCCATCAACTAGGTAAGAGTAATTTAGTCTTTACAATGATTCAATTTGCATAATATTCAAAACCCACTTCCAAAATCTCCGAATTGAATCTCTCAAATTGTTCAAAACTATAAAAACCTACAGACAGAAGTGTTCTAAACTAATTTAGCATTAACCAGTATAAGTCAACTCTGTCGGCATACTAAAATAATTGTTCAAAAATCTAATTTATAGTAGCCAAAAATAAGCCACAAAGGGTCGTATGGTGAAGTAAGTCGGCTCACCAAACCACCCATTGATCTCTTTCATCGCCTTTTTTCCTTGGCACTCAGCATCCTCAAGTTCTGTAACTTTGGGCAATCTCTCTTTGCATCACGGAACTGCTCGGCAATTCACCGATTACTCCTTTTTGTCACTGACTTGGTTTCTTCCCTCAGGGCTGGCACACTGGAACTTTAGGTGGTCAAGCTAGCCACTCGGTGATTCGCCAAATGCTCTTGGCAATCACCAGGCTTGTCTTTCTTCATTTCTTCAGTTTGTTTTATTCCTGTCAATGTCCTTGCTTTGTTCCTCGATCCATATACCTGAAATTCAAGGCTTTAAAATCAGTTTATGACACAAATTAAGCATTTGAGGACACTAAATCTATATAAACAAAGCCTCAGATGAGTCCAAATATCAACACCCCCAACTTAAACTTTTGTTTGTCCTCAAGTAAACTCAAGATCAGCAGTTCAAAAAGGGTGTCTCAAATAGTGTTGCATAAGACTCAACATGAATGCACACAACAAGATTCAACTTACTCATACAAAGATCAATTGTGCTCTGAAAGATTCAAACTGTGACTCACCATTATCAAAGATGCTCATGTTCACAATAATTGCTTCAAATGCAAGTTCAAGGTCAACAAAGGTACTCAAATACCCTCACAACAAAAATGATTTCATATTCACACAAAGTTCTTCAACAATTTATAGTTTCAAAATCACATACGATTCTCACACCCACAAAGATGAACATGTGCATGACTTCACCCATAGGTTTGCCTTTATTTTCCAATCAACATTTGTTTCAGCTCACTCAAGATCACAAAGGTCTTTTCAAGGCTTGAAAAGGGGCTAAGTGTAAAGGTATGGTCATTTAGGCTCAGTGGCAGCTACCCTCATGAAGTATGGTCTGAACATCACTTTCTTCCTTTTCTTTAACAATTTGATGATGCTCATAATTCACCTCATTATTCAACCTCAAATGGACTACCGGATACCCCATATCTTTTTCAACTTACACTACTTCATTTCACAACTTTTTCATTCTTTTTTTTCTTATTTTCTTTCTTTTTTTTTACATAGAGGGGTTCCATCTTTTTCAAAACCATTGCTCAAAGGGGAAATTTCTCACACTTCTTGATTTCCTTTCTCTTTTCACCAGACCCCCAACTTAGGATTTTGGAATAAGTTGGCAATTCAAACAAACCACACTTCATGAGAGTTATGGGTGAATGGATAAAGAGGGGGTCACAATTGTAAACACGGGAAATCATATTTTTAAGCATTTAGGCATAAGTTCAAAAATAATACGGGCAATCCGACACATAAAACATGATTTAAACAATTACCCAACACATTTAAACACATATTTACTGATAGAATTTGATTTCAACCACTAATCAAAGGTGCGGGGTTTGGAAAACAAACATGTATGCCGAATTGATATTTTGAAAAGTTAGGCAGCAAAGTATTCCGATTCTGAGCATGAAATCACACACAAAAAGTGAACGAAATAGTAAAGTACAGAGAATCTAAAGTGCGGGTGAGAGTGTACGGGGTTAGAAATGAGACAATATGAAAGATTTTGAAATTATAAATTGTTTAGCCTTTTAAAACCATTCAGTTCGCGGCCCTTTCAGCGGTATAAGTCGACCACGCCGAACCACTCAGCGATGCACCGAGTGGTAATTCACCTTTTTGAGTTTTACAGGACCTCCAGTCAATTTGGGGGTCCAAACGGCGGTCAAAATCGGGCTCGCCAACCTGTTCGGCGAGTCGGCAATTAAGTAATTGGCCAGCTAAGTTTTACAGACTTCTACTTCAAATTTTGTAGGACCAACAACAGTCCAAGTTGGGCTCGCTAACTTCTTCAATGAGTTGCCGAATGGACTTTTGGCTCATCAAACTGCACATTCTCAAACACACTTCAGTTTTCACCCTGCATAATCAACAACCGTTAATCAAAATCAAACTTAAAGCATTAAAAACTTGGGTTGCCTCCCAAGAAGCGCCTTAGTTAACATCGTGGCACCACGAAAGTACCCATTCAAGTTTCATTTTTTGGGTTAGCCATTGTATCACTAGGCAATTCCCTTGTTGTCTTGGATTCAAATGTGACGAAATTTGACCCATTTGGGTCTCCAACTGCATAATAGAGACTGAGTGAGAGGTCACCATCTGGTTGAGAGTCGAAATATCCTCTTTTATTTCTTTTAACACTTTATCAGACCTTTCAACCCTGTCGAGAATGCGTGAAAGCATGTCTTCCATACGGCCACCCTCAGATTCCTTGGGCTTTTGACTCTAATGGGAGGAACATACCTATCATTCTCCCGCTCTCTTTCCTTCCAGGTGTGATCACGCCAATCTCTTTCACGATCTCTCCAGCTCTCATCTCTATTTCAACTCTAATTTCTACCCGGTCTTGGGTATTTTGCACGATAGCCTCCTCTTTGATTGACTATGGAGTTCACTTCCTCATTGTATAATGCTTCAAATTCGGCTTCATCGGGGTTAACTCCACCAACACCCACAACATTAACACTCTTTATAGCAACACCCATGACATTTTTAGACCAGATGTCCAGCTGGGTCATCATCATTTCCATGTTTTGGTCTCTCTCTTGATCTTTTTTTATCTGCTCCTTTGTCATTCTAAAGTTGAGAGGAGAGACTTGGTACTCACGAGCGTACCATGCCCTATTGGTCTTCGTCATGCAATCAAGGAGTTGGGAAGCTACTTCATAAGGTTGTTGCATTATACTACCAAGAACAAGTTGATCAACAACTCCTTTATTTACTGAATCAAGACTCCTATAGAAGTGTTGCAGCAGTACATTATTGGGAAGACCATGAGTTGGACATTGCAATAGCAACTTCTCGGCCACGTCTCATAGATCGGCTCACCGTCCAAGTATTTGAAACCTTGGATGTTATCCCTAAGTATCATCATCTTTGATGGAGGGAAAAATCTCACTAGGAATACTGTGATCAGCTCCATCCAAAAAGTGATGGAATCTCATGGTAACTCAGCCAACCACTTTCTTGCCTTGCCCAACAGAGCAAATGGGAACAACCTCAGATGGACCGATTCTTGCGATATATTCTTAGATGAGAACAGTCTACATACATCAACAAAATTTCTAATATGCTCATGGGGATCCTCATGAGCCAGCCCCCCAAATAATCCTTTCAATTGTAGGAGCTGAAGCATGGTGCTTGTGATGTGAAAAATAATGTTTCCTTCAGCCGGAGGTAAATGAATGGTTCCAACACCACCCATTGGACTGGGTCATTGATGCTTGGGTCATCAACATCATTGAGGTTTCCAACATCATCTTGGTGACCCACTTGGCTACCATAACTTCTGTTAACGCTCATCTCCTCCTCTATTTTAACGAAAGCAACACAAAACCAAAACTAAAATAACTAGATTCAACTATAACTAAAAAGATCACAATTCAACTTCACCAAAAGAATTTTAAACAACACCACTCCCTGGTAGCGACGCCATTTTGGTTAACGTTTCAAGCACATCTCATCCAATTCTAGGTGCAAATAGTCGTTAAGCAGTATAAAACCCAACAAAGAATTGAGGTCGAATCATACAGAGTGTGCTACGTGTTCAAATTCAATTAGGAAGTACAAATGTGGTCTAATCAACCATAGGAATAGAAATTATTGAAAAAAGACATGAATCAAATTAAAAGGGATAACACGAATGTCAGATGGGGGTTTTGGTTTTCAATTATCAACTACAAAGCAGTCACAAAAACTTTGAAATAACAATAAGGAGAGGAATTCTCGGGATGTGATCGATTATAGGAAAATTTTGATATATGGGTAATTGAAACTACTAGTAAACAACTAAAAATTAGTAAGTAGGCTAGACTATAAGGGAGATAGCTTTCTCTTGAACAACTATCCCGAATCACGTTAGTTCTTTCGAACATCAACAAGCATGACAATAAAGAACAACCCACACCATAATTCATCCACTGTTTCGAGCTAGATGGGTAGGATTGAGTTTAGGATTCACTCTCTCGAGCTAAACCAGCTCAACCCAATACCTACAAATCATTAAATTTATAACCTTAGTTCTAAAGACACTCTCTCAAGCAAGTAAAGTACACAAAATTAGAACTGCATTTGCAACTACAATTCATAAACTAAACCATAATTAATGATTAAACTCACGTCAATTTATCATTTAAATTAGTAATTAACAATACCCATAAACTAATTCAACCCATAATCACATAATCACACCCTAAGAATTGGGGTTTTAAACAAACATCATAAAAGGGTAAAAATGATTACCGAATCGATTAGCCATAAACTGGGTAGGAGTAATTTAGTCTTTACAATGCTTCAATTTGCAGAAAATTCGAAACCTACTTCCAAAATCTCAAAATTCAATCTCTCAAATTCTTCAAAACAATGAAAAGCTATAGAGAAAAGTGTTCTAAACTAATTTAGAATTAACCAGCATAAGTCAACTCTGTCAACATACTAAAATAATTGTTCAAAATCTAATTTATAGTCTCCAAAAATAAGCCACAAAGGGACGTTTGGCAAAGTAAGTCGGGCTCGCCGAACCACTCAGCGAACTGCCTATTGATCTCTTCCATCGCCTTGTTACCTTGGCACTCAGCATCCTCAAGTTCTGTAAATTTGGGCAATCTCTCTTTGCATCACGAAACTGCTCGGCGATTCACCGACTGCTCTTTTTTTTTTTGCCGACTTGGTTTCTTCCCTCAGGGCAGGCATACTAGAACTTTAGGCGGTCAAGCTACCCACTCGGCGATTCGCCAGGTGCTCTTGGCGATCACCAGGCTTGTCTTTCTTTATTTATTCAGTTTGTTTTGTTCCTTTTTGTCTGTCATTGTCCTTGATTTGTTCCTCAATCCATATACCTGATTATTAAGGCTTTAAAATTAGTTTATGGAACAAATTAAGCATTTGAGGATACTAAATCTATATAAAGAAGGCCCCAAATAAGTTCTAATCTCGGACTCATCAGACTGCACCGGTCTGAAGGCACTGACCTTCTTCTTCCCCTGGGGCACCAGGTCACTATAAGCAGCATAAAAATCCTGAACCCATGTAGGAATGTATGGGCCACGGGGCCTGGTGAAGACCTCGAACCTATGGAACCGGAGAGTGTCCCACACTGCAGAATGCCTGTCCACTACACCATCCGTGGACAGCCTCTTTTCTTCCAAGATGGTCTTTAATCCCTCTACCTTTAACCGGTTGAGTAATCGGGGAGGAGGACCCTGAACTGGTGGTGCTGGAACCACCATTTGTACTGGTGCTGGCACTGAATCTAAAGCAAGATGGGTTAGCTCCGAAATCCTAGATGGATCATTATAGCTTTGGAACGTAGCTCTACTCGTTGTGCCTGCAACAACTGATTATCCTCAAACTCAGAGAATGAAGCTTGAGAATCAAAGGACTCCCCCTCACTGCTAGAGTTGTTCTTCAGTGTCTCACCTACGGGCATCTTGCCCTTGCCTCCTTTCGGGTGTAACTTTTTGCTCTTTGCATTGGAAGAAGTTGTTTCCTCATTGATCACAATCCCTCTTGCTCTTTTCGGTGAGGCATGCCACTAGCTATCATCCAAATTTGTTCTAGCCATATCAGTAAAACACATAGAAAAGTGTTAGAAATAGTCCAACAAAAATGCAGAAATTAAGTTGTAGAAAGACTCACCAAAGTAGTTGGCGAGTCACTTAGGCAAGCGAGACCGGGCTCGCTAAAAGTACCAGCATGAAAAATTTCTAGAATCAAGGCATGTCAGCGATGTTCAGGGCCATTTCGCGAATCACCGACACCAATCGGCAAGCTTGGCGTAGCCTACCGAAAGTTACATTGTATTTTAAGGGTTAGGAGTGTAAAAAGGGCGATCAAGAAAAGCCTTTGGGCGGGTCACCGAGTGAACTAGATGAGCTCAAGCATCTCACCGAAAGTTACAGAATGAAATCAACCAAATTTGGAAATTAAAGGCAATCTAAGGGGGACTTAGACGAACCGCCGAACCACTCGGTGAGCTCGACGAAGCTTCGCCAAATGGCCCAACGTTCCAATTTTCAACCCCAAACTTCAAAATCAAACGCATACACTATTCAATTAGAACTAGACCCATACTACACATGCCCTCAGGGTACTCAGACTTCCCCCGATTTAGCCAAAATTGGTCATTTGATGACATTTACCCTTCAGAATGACATCAAACGCTCCATCATTGGGCAATTTACGTCATTTAGCACCTTAGACTTCACCCAACTAGACCCAACACAAATAAACCGCAACCCAACAATTTAAAATCGATTTTATCAAACAAGACATGGGAGTCGATAAGTTTTAGACCTTTAGGCACACATTTCAACATTTAGGCACACATTTCAACATTTACAGGTAATATATAACATAAAATTTAATTAAAGCAATTACCCAACATCAAACAACACCTAATTACCTATTGTATTTGATTTCAACCACAAACTTAAAGTACGGGGTTCAGAAAACCAACATGTATGCTGAAATTAGAATTTGAATTCCCTAACTCCGAGCACAAATTCAAACAAAAAAATGCAAGTAAAAGAAAAATATTGAAGATCAAAAGTGGGGATGAGAAGGTATGAGAGTTAGAAATGAGAGAAAATGATGGATTTTGAAATTTTAAACTGTTTGGCCTTTAAAACCTTTCAGTTTGTGGCACCATCGGTGGAGTAAGTCGTGCTCGCAGACCCACTTGGTGATGCACCGAGTGGTACTTTACCTTACCGAGTTTTACAGGACCTCTAAGAAATTTGAGGGTTCCAACGGCGGACAAACTCGGGCTCGCCAACCTATTCGGCGTATCGCCGATTAGGTCTTTAGCTCACCGAGTTTTACAGAATTCCCCGTCAAGCTTGGTGGCTCCAACTGTGGTCCAAATTAGGGCTCGCCAATTTGTTCGACGGGTCACTGAATGGACTTTTGCTCGCCAAACCTCCCATTTTCCAACACTTTTCACCTTTCAATCTGCACCATCAACACCTGTTATTCAAAATCATAAACTAACACATTAAAAACTTGGGTTGCCTCCCAAGAAGAGCCTTAGTCAACATCGCGGCACGACGAGGATACCAAATCAAGCTTCATTTTTAGGGTTTGCCATTGTTTCACTAGGCAACCCCCCTTGTTGTCTTGGATTCAAATAAGAAGAATTTGACCCATTTGGGTGTCTAGCGTCTTAATAGAGACAGAGTGAGAGGTCACCATCAGACTGAGAGTTGAGACATCTTCTTTCATCTCTTTCAATACTTTGTCCGACCCTTCAACTTTGTTGAGAATACATGAGAGTATATCTTCTGTACGGCAACCTTCATATTCCTTGGGCTTTTGATGCTCATGGGGAGGGGCATACCTACCTTTGTCACCCTCTCTATCTTTCCAAGTGGCGTTACGATCACGCCAATCTCTGTCACGGTTTCTCCAGCCCTCATCTCTATTCCAACCTTGATTTCCACCCGGTCTTAGGTAGTTTGAACGAAACCTCGTCCTTGATTGGCTAGGAATTTCGCTTCCTCATTGTACAGTGCTTCAAAATGCGCTTCATCGGGGTTTACTCCACCAACACTCACAACATTATCACTCTTTGTACCAACACCAATGACATTTTTAGCCAAGATATCCAGTTGGGTCATCATTTTAGCCATGATTTGGTCTCTCTCTTGATTCTTTTCAATCTGCTCTTTTGTCATTTTAAAACTAAGAGGAGAGACTTGGTCTTCACGAGTGTACCATGCCCTATTGATCTTGGGCATGCAATCAAGGAGTTGAGACGCTACTTCATAAGGTCGTTGCATTATTCCACCGGGAACAAGTTGATCAGCAACTCCTTTGTTCACCTAGTTGAGGCTCCTATAGAACTATTGCAGCAACACATTATTTTGAAGTCCATGTGTTGGGCATTGCAGCACCAACTTCTTAAACCTCAGCCACATCTCATGGATTGACTCACTTTCCAAGCGTTTTAAACCTTGGATGATATACCTGAGTATCATCATCTTCGATGGGGAAAGAATCTCACTTGAAATGTTGTGATCAGCTCATCCCAAGAGGTAATGGAGTCTCTTGGTAACTCAAATAACCATTTGGTAGCTTCACCCATCAAAGAATATGAGAACACCCTAAGATGGACTGATTCTTGTGATATTTTCTTAAATGAGAATGGACCACAAAAGACCACAAAGTTTCGAATATGCTCATGGGGATCCTCATGAGTCAGCCCCCCAAATAAATCTTTCAACTATAGGAGTTAAAGCATTGTGCTAGTAATGTGAAAAACAATGTTTCCTTCATTTGGAGGTAGACGTATTACTCCTACACCACCCAATGGAATTGGGTCATTGGCATTTAGGTCATTTACATCATTGAGGTTTCCAACATCATCTTGGTGTCCCATTTGTCTACCATTACTTCCGTTAACGCTCATCTCCTCATCTGTTTAACACAAGCAACACAAAACCAAAAACTAAAATAAGTAGATTCAACTACAACCAAAAAGATCACAATTTAACTTCACTAAAGGAATTTTAAACAACACCACTCCCCGGCAGCGGCGCCATTTTGATGAATTAACATTTCAAATACACTTCATCCAATTCTAAGTGCAAACGATCGTTAAACAATATAAATCCCAACAAATAAGTTGTGGTCGAACCAACAGGGAGCGATACGTGTTCAGATTCAATTAAAAACTATAAATGTGATCTAGCTAGCTATACGAATAGACATTATTGAAAAAGACATGAAATAAATAAAAAGGGTTGACGCGAATTTCAGATGGGGGAGCTTTGTTTGCAATTATCAACTACAAAGCAGTCACACAAAATTGAAATAACAATACGGAGAGGAATTCTTGGGATGTGATCAATTATAGGCAAATTTCACTCTATGAGTAATTGTAACTACTAATACATAGCTAAATATCAGTGGATAGGCTAGACTATGAGTGAAATAGCTTTATCTTGAACAACTATTTTGCTTCAAGCGATTTCATTCGAACATTAACAAGCATTGCAATTAAGAACAACCCAAACCTTAATTCATCCACTCTCTCAAGCTAGATGGGTAGGATTCAGTTTAGGATTCACTCTCTCGAGCTGAACCCATATCAACCCAATACCTACAAATCAATAATCAAAATCTTTAGCCCCAAAACTTCTCTCAAGCAAGCTAAGAACACAAGATTAGAACTACATTTGCAACAACAATTCATAAATTAAACCTCAACAAATGATTAAACCCACTTCAATTTAGCATTTAAACTAGTAATTGACAATACCATAAGTTAATTCAACCCATAATCACATGACAAATCCCAAGAATTAGGGGTTTAGTCAAACATCATAAAAAGGTAAAATCAGTTACCAAATTGATTATCCATCAACTGGGTAAGAGTATTCAAGGCTTTACAATGCTCAAAATCGAAGAAATTAGTAACCCACTTGCAAAATCTCCCAATTGAATCTCCCAAAATCTTTCAAGTCTACAAAGAAACTATTCTAAATGGTAGTAAGCTAAAATCTGGAAAAGAAAACTGCTAAATGAATAGTTCAAAATTCAATTTATAGTTGACAAAATAAGCCATGAAGGACCATTAGGAGAGGTAAGTCGGTTTCACCGAATGGTTCAGCGAACCGCCCTTTGCTCTCTTCTATCTAGGGGTGTTCATCGATCGGTTCGGTTCGATTCGGTTTGGTTTATCAGTTTTCGGTTTTTAAATACGTTAAACCAATAACGAACCAATAAGATAATTTTTTATCAGTTTTCAATTTATCGGTTTGGTCCTTAACGGTTCAATTTTTGGTTTATCCAATAAGAAAATGCTTATAAAACAAATATATGACTTCTCTAATAAATTTAACATGACAAGACAATAATGTAACTTTACAATAGCTCATAAAATAGAAATAACAATAAAAAAAATGAAAAGAACTATACATGTGTAACACAAAGAGAAATCAAGAGGATTATGGTTCTTATTCTAGGTTTTGACGATTTGTATAATGTAAAGTTGTGAACTTAAAGTCACGGCGAAGTATGAATTGATGGCTAAATGACAAAGACATAACTATTAAGATATTGAGATTAATATTTACCAATATGTATGTATATGTAAAAGTAGTAAATTACTACAGTCTTAACTCTTAATGGGTTATCGATTTACCCAATAACCCAATATTGAAAACCAATACAGAATTGATAACCCAATAATTCTTTTTATAAAACCATTAAGAAACCGTTAACCCAATAACTCAATAGCAAAAACCCAATAACACATTTTTCAGTTTGGTTTATCGGTCGGTTCGATTATTGCACACCCTACTTCTATTGCCTTTTTGCATTGGCTCTCAACATCCTCAAGTCCCGTAACTTTGGGCGATCACTCTTATCATCACGGAACTTATCAGTGACTCTCGACTACCCCTTTCTTGTCGCCGACTTGGTTTTTTCCCTCAGGGCTGGCACACTAGAACATTAGGTGGTCAAAATAGCCACTCGGCAATTCGCCAAGTGCTCTTGGCGATCATCAAGCTCGCGTTTCTCCACTTCTTCATATTGTTTTGTTCCTTTTTGCTTGTTAGTGTCCTTGCTTTGCTCCTCAATCCATATACCTGAAAATCAAGGTTTAAACATCAGTTTATGGCACAAATTAAGCATTTGAGGACACTAAAACTATATAGACAAAGCCCCAAATGAGTCTAAATCTTGGATTCATCAACAGTTCGATTTTGAATTCAATTATGAAATTATAACAGTGATTTCAATAGCTGAAGGAATAGATATTATTGGAAACTTTTAATAAAATTAGAAGGGTAACATCAATGTCATGTAAGGGGTTTTAGTTTAGAAAGCAACCACAACAAATAATTAAAAGTAATCAAATAGGTGAAAGATACTTGGGGGATTGACCGACTAATTCCTAAATTTAACTCAATGGGTGTTAATTAATTACCAAAAGTACTAACTCTTCGTGGGTAAAATGAACTTTAGATGAGATAATTTTCTCTCAAACAACTACCTCGTTTCAATTGAGTTATCTCAAGCCTCAATGTGCTAAATATCAAAACCAGTCCACAACCTCACTACATCTACTCTCTCGAGCTAGATATATAGAACAAGACTTGGGATTCACTCTCTCGAGCTAAACCCACCATGACCCAATGACTACAAGTGCCAACTTATCACCTTGGTTTTACACTTCTTTTTCAAGCAAGCATAAAACACTAAATCACATTGAAATAAACATTCAACAGAGCAATTTAACACCAACAATAAATCAGACCCACTTCGAACTAGCACTACAATTGATAATAACTAACACCCATTTAGCCATATTCAGCAATTAATCACATTGTCAAACCCCAAGAATGGGGTTTTAGCTATTCATCATAAAAGTATCAAATTCAGTACCTAATACATGCTCCATAGCTGGGTATTGATTTCCCAAGCCTCAAAATGAATAAAATCTCCTTCTATTACAACACCCACTTCAAATCTTTAACGAAAAATGCTTCAAATCCATAAGAATAGTGTTTTTTTTACTTCTCTATTTCATTCTATAATGGTTGGATGCCTTCTCTCTCTTCTTTGTGAGAGTTCTAACCTTGATTCCCTGTGTGCTTCAAGTAGCTTGGGTGGAAACCCTCCTTAACCTTGTGAGAGTTCCAACCTTGATTCTCCCCTAGCTTGAAGTAGCACGACTCTTTTAGACTTTACTCTCAAAGCCTTAGCACATTTATATCATCACATTGGCTTTACTCTCAAAACCCTAGTGATCATCATTCATGACTACAAGCTTTATACTAAAAGTTTTACTTCTTATTATCATCATTCATACCCAAATTTAAGGTATTCTAATCATATTCTTCATTACTAGGTGATTCTAGTCATAATTGATCGTAAAGATTCAATTTCATCTTTACAAGTCAAGATCAATCATATTCAATAAAGCCTAGTTCAATTCATGATTATATGTTCACAATTACTACACATTACATTGATTTAAGAAGATCACTCATGAACTTTCAATTTCACTTCTAATGGCATAAACCCACAAAATATCACATTCATCAAATAGACTAGGGTTTACCATAGAAATCACATGAAATCATTATAATATCATAATTCAATGTTAATACAATCATAATTGGGTATTATCCACTAGATTGGAATCATACATAAGCAGGGACCCACAATGTAGAAGGAAACCCTAGCTAGATTGGGTTTTTGACTTCACAATTAGGGGAAAATTTTCAATGAGTTCCCTCGAAGCTCAACACTATACATTAGATAACCAGCCCACGTTCTCATCAAATCCGCTCTTTTGAGCTAGATACAAAGGCTGGGTCTTGGGTTTCACTTTCTCAAGCTAAAATTATCAAGATCCACTACTAAGAATGCCAAATTACTACATTGGTTCCATACTTCTCTCTCGAGCAAGCACAAAACTCTGAAATCTATCACACCATAGATGCAATAATTAAGTTAAACCACCATAATAATTTAGACCCACTTCAGATTAACACCAACAATCGCTAATTGATAACACCTATTTAGTAGAATGCAACAATTAGTCACATTATCAAACCCCCAAGGATAGGGTTTTAGCCAATCATGGAGAAAATATGAAAATCAACACCTGCCACATTTTTCATAGCTAGGTAAATGAAATTCAAAAGTTAAAATCAACTAAAGTCTTTTGTAGCACTGTTTGAGACATCCTTTTTGAACTGCTAAACTTGAGTTTTACTTGAGGAAAAGCAAAAGTTTGAGTTGGGGTGTTGATGAGTCCTAGATTTGGACTCATTTAGGGCTTTATTTATAATGATTTGGTGTCCTCAAATGCTTGTTTTGTGCCAATAACTGATGAAAAACCTATTATTTCCAGGTATATGGATTAAGGAACAAAGCATGGACACAAATTTGGAAAAAGGAACGAAGCGAGCTGAAAGAAAGAAGAAAACAAAGCTTGGCGATCACCAAGTCCATTTGGCGAGTCATCGAGTGGCCATTTGACTGCCTAAAGTTCCAGTGTGCCAAGCCATGAAGGAGAAAATCATGTTGGCGAGGGAAAAGAGCAGTCGGTGGATCAATGAGTGGTTCCGCGAAGCAGTATTAGATCGCTCAAAGTTACAAACCTGGAGGATGTTGAAGGCTAAAGAAAAAAGGTGATGGAATTGACCAAAGGGTGGATCGCCGAGTTGATCGACGAGCCCGACTTACTGCGCTGAATGGTCTTTCGCAGCGTATTTTTTGGCGACTATAAATATGTGTTTGAACAATTAGGAGATTATCTTATCTTTTATGAAATTTTATTCAGAACAATCTTGAGAGGAATTTTAAGTTTGAACTCAAAGTATTGAGACAAGTTTTCCTTAGCTTTGAAGAATTGAAGTTTTCTCACTTTTGAGAAATTGGAAGTGGGTCTTTGAGATTCTTCAATTTGGACCTTTGTAAAGACAAAATTAATCTTACCCAGTTGATGGAAACACAATTTGGTAACGATTTTTATCTTTTTATGATGTCTAACTAAAACCTCAATTCTTGGGGTGTGATTATGTGATTATGGGCTGGTTTAGCTTATGGGTATTGCTAATTGTTAGTTTAAATGCTATTTAGAAGTGATTTCAATCAATAATTGTGGTTTAATTTAAAGAATTGTAGTTGCAACTGCAGTTGTACCTTTGTGTTTTTGACTGGCTCAAGAAAGAGGTTTTAAAACCAAGATTATTGGGTAATGGTCTATGGGTATTGGGTTGTCATGGGTTATACTCGAGAGAGTGAATTCTAAACTTTTTTCACACATTTAGCTCGAGAGAGTGAATGGACTAAGGTGTAGGCTATTCTTGTTTAGTATGATTGTCGATGTTCGAGAGAAATTGACTTAATTTGGGGTAAATAGTTCGAGAGAAAGTTTATCTCCTCTATAGTCTAGCTTAGTCACTAATATACAGCTATTTCCTAACAGTTGCAATTACTTATTTGTCTACATTAGCCTATAATCGAATCACATCCTAACAACTCGTCTCATTATTGTTATTATTGTATTGTTTGCTATTGTTGTAGTTGATAATTAAAACCAAAACCCCCTGTTATTTGACACTCGTGTCACCCCCTAATTTGAATTATGTTTTTATTCGTAAATGTCTATTCCTTTGGATGATTTGAACTATTCGTACTTTGCTATTGAATCTTAAACAGATACCACCTCATGTGGGATTCGACCCCAACTCATTTAGTTGGGTTATATATTGACTAACGATCATTGATGCTTAGAATCGGATGAAGTGTCTTTGACAGAGTTATTCAATCAAAATGGCACCGCTGCCGGGGAGTGATGTTGGTTAAGATTATTTGGTTTAGTTGAATTTTATTCTTTCTAGTCATAGTTGAATCTACATACTTTTAGTTTTGGTTTTCATGTTGCTTGTTTAGAACAGAAGAAAGGAGCATGTCTTGCAGCAATGGTGACCAAATGAACCTCTCTCATTTGAGGATGATGATTCTTACGGATAACATCCTAAGTTTTAGACAATTGGAGGGCGAGTCAATCCATAAGTTGTGGCTGATATTTCAGTCACTATTGCCGCAGTGCCCAACTTATGGAATTTCATATAAGATACTTCTGGAATGCTTCTACAGAGGTCTTGGTCCCAAAAATAGAATAGTAGTTGACCAAATTTCTCCAGGTGGCCTCATACGACTACGTTATGCAATAGCAGCCCAACTCCTTGATCACATGGCCAAGACCAACAAGGAGACTAAGAAGGACCAAGACTTGGCCATATTATTCAGTCAGATGGATCTCTTGGAAAAAAAGGTCAATTATCCGGAAGTAATGTACCAAAGAAAAGATAGGTACATTCCCCCTCACGAGCGTCGAAGGACAAAAGAGCATCAGGGTGGGCAAATAGAAGAGGTGCTCTTACTCATTCATCACAAAGTTAAAGAACACGACAGAGTGTTTAGAGATATAAGAGAGAATGTATCAGTGCTAAATCATATGAAAACCTCTCACTCCATGTGTTTTCTTGTCTCTATCCACATCAAGAAAGAGGGTTGCCTAGTGACAATGAGGCAAACCCTAAGAATGAAACTTAAGTGGGGACTTGCGTCATGCCACAACATTAACTAAGGCGCTTCTTGGGAGGCGACCCAACTGTTTATCACTTTATTTTTATTTTAGAAATAATCATGCGTTGATTTTGCAGGTTGAAGTGTAGAATGTGTTTGAAAACTACAGATTGGCGAGCCAAAAGTCCAATCGGTGACTCACTGAAGAGGTCGATGAGCCCGACCTGGACCACCGTTGGACTCAAGCAATTTTGAAATTAGAGTCCGTAAGACTCGGCGAGCCCGACAACAAATTGGCGAATAGCCAACCAGGTCGGTGATCACGACTTTATCCGCCGTTTGGACCCCCACATTAACTAGAGGTCCTGTAAAACTCAGCGAGGTAAGTTCCCACTCGGTGTGTCACCGAGTGGGTCGGCGAGCAATGCTAATGTCGCCGAATGGGTGAGAACTGGACGGTTTTAAAGGTCAAAAGTTCAAAAGTTCAAAATCTTTCACATTCCCTCACTTTTTAACTTTCCAAACTCACACCCGCACTATACTTTTTCCGTATTTTTTCTTTATTATTGCCTTCTAGTCGTTGATTGTGTGTTCAGAGTTGGATTCTTTGCCGCCTAGTTTTTTAATTGATTTATTAGACATAAAAGGTTGGTTTTCCAAACCCCGAATTCATATTTTGCGATTTTACTCATTTGCAATTGATCTTATCTTAGTGATGTCTATTGGGCCTCTCTGATTTCATTGATTTCATAATTGTATGCCTATTTGCCAAGTTTAATTTGAATATATTGCCTAATCGTTGATTTCCCAAAGTTTTCATGCTTAAAAGTGTTCTAAATTGTTGAGTTATGCCAATTTGTTGTTGGGTCTAGTCGGGTGAAGTCTAAGTAACTTGCATTTGTGCCAAATGACATGGTTTGCCCAATGATGGAGCGATTGACATCATTCTTAAGGGCAAAAGTCGTCAAATGGCTAAATTTGGCCTAACCGGGAGAAGTCTGAGTATCCCGGGGCATGGGTGTAATGGGTCTTAGTTTAAGTGAGTGAGTGCATGGTTTTATTTTTTTGGGGGGGTTTCGAGGTTGAATATGGAAGTTGGGGTTGAAAATAAGCACGTTGGGCAGTTTGGCGAGCTAGGTTGAGCTCGCCGAACCACTTGGTTGTTCGCCAACTCCCCCTAGATCACCTTTAATTTCATGATAAAATTGATTGTGGGTTTTGTAACTTTCGGTGAGAAGCCTGAGTTCACCGAGTGCACTCGGTGACTCGCCGATCGTCCTTCTTTATCGTCCTTTCTGCGTCCCTACCCCATAAAATGAACTGTAACTTTCGGCGGGCTAGTCCTTGCTCACCGAATATTGTCGGCGATTTGCCAAAAGGCCCCTCTAATCGCCGACATGCCATTTTTCTAGAAAATATTTAAGCCAACCCTTTTGGCGAGCCCAATCTGGCTCGCCAAAGAGATTCAGCAACACGCCGACCAGTTCGGCGAGTCTGTCTTCAACTATTTTTCTGCAACTTTATTCGAACTGTTTCTAACTATTTTTGATGTTTTTGTAGATATGGTTGGAACCAGTCTTGATATGTCAGCCGTAAACGAGCACGGGGCATCTTTATAAATAAAGGAAGAGCCAACCCTCTTAAAAAGGGAAGAACAGAACCTTTTAAGGGAGGCAAGGGCAAAGGCAAGAGGCCAGCATCTGAGGTTTCGGAGCACAACTCTGGCAGCAAGGGAGAGGCCTTTAACTACCAAGATGTATTATCTGAGCTGGAGGATGACCAGCCATTACAGTCCCAGAGAGCGGCGATCTATGCTAGATCTCGTCCTAACTCAACGAGCCCCACCAGCAGCTACAGTGCTAGCTCCGGCACCACCTGTGATCCCACTGCCACCAGTGGTCCCTCCTCCCCGACTACTTAAGTGATTGAAATTTGATGGGTTGCGGACAATTTTAGAGGAGAAGTTGTTATCCACAGAGGGCCTAGAGGGCAGATACTTCTCAGTGAGGGACACCCTCCAATTCCACCGATTCGAGCAGTTCACCAGTCCCCGCGGCTCCTATATTCCTATATTGGTCCATGAGTTTTATATAGCATACAGAGAGTTGGTGCCCAAGGGGAAGAAGAAAGTCAGTGCCTTCAGACCAGTGCAGTCGGTCATGGTCCGGGGAAAGGAAGTCGAGTGTAGTAGCGATAACATTAATATTGTACTTAACAGGGCTCTGGCTACTACATATAAGGGCTTCCCTATTACTCAGTCCCTTGATGACTTAAAGGGTTGGCTTGCACCTTTGATTTCTGATACAACCCCGAGGTGAATCGAGGCAGAGGCCCCGATCGAGAAAAAATATCTAAATATTGTTGCTCGATTCTGGTTCGGCTTTATCAGCAGCACCATCATGCCATCCCAGAATGAGTCCATCCTCTGCCACCCTAAGGCAGCCTGCCTTGGGTCGATCATTTCCAGGAGGAGCATTAACCTGGGACTTCTTATAGAGCAGGAGATGGCCATGAGGGCCAAGAAGAGCCATACGTCCCTACCATTCTGGTGCTGATTACAGAGTTGTGCCGGCGTGATGGAGTTCCTTGTGATGGGATGAGAGATTTTGAGGTCACTCCTACATCCTCCACTAATATCTGGCATATAGAGGCTGAGTACACTCGGGAGGAGGCAAACAAGAGGAGAGCAGCTCCAGTAGATACATCTCTGGAGGTTGACATTGACTCTATACCTGCAGAGGCATCTTTGCCTATTCCGGCCTCTAGGCTTTCAGATATATCTGCTCCAAGTTCTTCCTCCCAGGCTCCTGGTACTTCTACTGCTTCCCAACCCACCAGGATTACTCAGGCTATTATCCTGAAGATGGGGCACCTGGACCATTCGGCTGATGTGAGGGCTACCCGATTAGAGGTTGCAGTCCCAGGGATGATTGAAAGTGTCATCCTTGTTGCACTGACCCCCATTCGGACATCTGTTGATGATTTGACTGCGAGAGTCGTGGCTTTTGAGAGTCAACAGGGGAAGTCTTCTGAGGTTACGTCTTTGAAAGACAAAGTGGTAGATCTGAGAAATGATGTAGGCTATCTCAAGTCTATAGACTTCACTTCATTATTAGAGGTAGTAGATGATGTGGATGCCCCAGCCGGTTCTGAGATTCCTTCGGTTACAACCGGAAATGTGCCGAGGGAAGATGTTGCAGTTGATGAGTCGGAGGCAGAGACCGACGAGGAGCAGATTAAGGTGAGAGAAGAGACAATCTATGGAGACCTTTCTGACCTTGAGGAGACAATTACACAGTCGGTGATTCACACCTCGCTCACATAAATGCTCATGGTAGGCCCTAGTGGATCGAGTGCTGCTATTGTGACTCTGGGCACTGATGCCCATTATCAGAGAACTACACCAAGCACTAATGCCATGACAGATGGAGAGACTGTGTAGACCGACTTTTCTTTACCTCCATCTTTGTCTTTTTTTATTGATTTTTAGTACTTTATTGCATTTGAGGACAAATTGCTTTTTGTTGTGGTGGGGTGAGGTATTTCAATACCTACCTCTTGTGTTGATGAAAATTTCTGTATATATTGGGTTTTGTGCTATGTATTGTGTTTTGACACTATTTTTGTGGATGTTTGAGCTTGTGGCTCCTTATTTTGAATGTAAATGATTTTTGGACCCTTCCAAAAAAATTTGTCACCTCTTGTGTATTTAATTGTGGTTGTTCTTGTGCAAATTTGAGTGTCAGTTGTGACCAATACCGATGACTTGAATACTTTTCTCAATCGAACAAATTGAATGTGCGGCTACGATGAGGCCAAATGAAGTTGCATAGGCAATATGTGAACATTTTGCATCTCGTTGTGACTAGCCGATTATCAAATTGAGTCTCTTGTGATGAACATTGCACACTAGCAAAAGTGTGGAGTCTTGTTTCACATTGGTGTCAATGCCTTGTGTGATGAGCTTACTGTGAACCATGTTTGATGACACCTAGAATTTGCCATGTTGGTCCGGTTGACTAAATGATGCAAGCTCTTGAAATGATCTTAGGCAACAATTTTAAAGAGTGAAACAATTTGACATTATACCTCTTTTGTGGCCTACCTTGTGAGTGTGTGAACTTCACTTGAACACCTTTTGAGACTTAGCCTTTCCTTAGAAGAAACGTGATGAAATTGTGACCTTTCTTCATCCCTTCACCCATAATCGTCATGATTTGTGGTTTATTTGAATAGCCAACTTAGGCCAAAGGTGTAGTGAAAAGAGAAGGTAAATCAAGAAGTGCAAAGAAGGCCTCCTTTGACCCATGGTTTTGAGAAAGATGGAACCCCTCCATACAAAAAAAAAAGAAAAGAGGAATGAAAAAGAAAAAGAATGAAAAAGTTTGAAATAAAGTTGTGAAAGTGCAAAAGAAATGGGGTATCCGGTATTCCATGAGAAGTGAACGATGGGGTGACTTTTGAGCATGAATGAAAATATTGAAGAATAGGGAGGAAAGTGTTGTTCATATCATATTTCATGAGGATAGCAGCCACTAAGCCTAAATGACCATACCTTCACACTCACTCTCATTACAAGCCTTGAAAAGACCTTTTTGATCTTAAATGAGCTAAAACAAGTGTTGATTGGAAAATAAGGGCAAACCTATGGGTGAAGTCATGCATTTGTTCATCTTTGTGAGTGTGAGAGTTGTTTTTGATTCCAGAACTATAAATTATTGAACCATTGTGTGTGAATATGGGATCATTCTTTGTGTAAGGGAATTTGAATACTTTTGTTGAGCTTGAACTTGCATTTGAACCAAGTATTGTGAAGTTGAGAATCTTTGATAATGGTGAGTCACAACTTGAATCTTTGAGTGCACAATTGATCCTTGCATAAGTAAATTGAGTCTTTTTGTGTGCATTCATGATTGAGTCTTGTGTAGCACTGTTTCAAACATCCTTTTTGAACTGCTGAACTTGAGTTTTACTTGAGGACAAACAAAAGTTTTAAGTTGGGGGTGTTGATGAGTCCTAGATTTGGACTCATTTAGGGCTTTATTTATAATGACCTAGTTTTCTCGAATGCTTATTTTATGCCAATAACTAATGAAAATCCCTTGATTTCCAGGTATATGGATTGACGAAGAAAGCATGGACACAAATTTACAAAAAGGAACGAAGTGAGCTGAAAGAAGGAAGAAAAGAGAGCCTCTGATCACCAAGCCCATTTGGCGAGTCATCGAGTGGCCATTTGACAGCCTAAAGTTCCAGTGTGCCAAACCCTGAAGGATAAAATCAAGTTGGTGAGAAAAAGGAGCAGTTGGTGGATCGCCGAGTGGTTCCATTATGCAGTATTAGATAGCCCAAAGTTACAGATCTGGAGGATGCTGAAGGCTAAAGTAAAAAGGCGATGGAATTGACCAAAGGGTGCATCGCTGAGTTGATCAGTGAGCCCGACTTACTATGTCGAATAGAATTTTCAGTTTGAACTCAGAGTATTGAGACAAGTTTTCCTTAGCTTTGAAGAATTGAAGTTTTTTCACTTTTGAGAAATTGGAAGTGGGTCTTTGAGATTCTTCAATTTGGACCTTTGTAAAGATGAAATTAATCTTACCTAGTTGATGGAAACACAATTTGGTAATGATTTTAATCTTTTTATGATGTCTAGCTAAAACCCCAATTCTTGGGGTGTAATTATGTGATTATGGGCTGATTTAGCTTATGGGTATTGCTAATTGTTAGTTTAAATATTGTTTAGAAGTGATTTCAATCAGTAATTGTGGTTTAATTTAAAGAATTGTAGTTGCAAATACAGTTCTACCTTCATGTTTTTGGCTGGCTCGAGAGAGAGGTTTTAAAACCAAGATTATTGGTTGATGGTCTGTGGGTATTGGGTTGTCATGGATTCAGCTCGAGAGAGTGAATCCTAAACATATTTCCACACATTCAGCTAGAGAGTGAATGGATTAAGGCGTAGGTTGTTCTTATTTTGTATGTTTGTCGATGTTCAAGAGAAATTGACTTGATTCGTGGTAAATTGTTCGAGAGAAAGTTTAACTCCTCTATAGTCTAGCTTAGTCACTAATATATAGTTATTTTCTAACTGTAGCAATTACCCATTTGTCTACATTAGCCTATAATCGAATCACATCCCAAGAACTTGTCTGATTATTGTTATTATTGTGTTGTTTGTTGCTGTTGTAGTTGATAATTAAAACCAAAACCCCCTGTTATTTGACATTCGTGTCACCCCCTAATTTGAGTTATGTTTTTATTTGTAAATGTCTATTCCTTTGGTTGATTTGAACATCTTCGTACTTTGATATTGAATCTTAAACACGTACCACTCCCTATGGGATTCGACCCCAACTCAATTAGTTGGGTTATATACTGACTAACGATCGTTGAGGCTTAGAATCGGATGAAGTGTCTTTGATAGCATTATTCAATCAATGAACACATGCATGAATCCACCCATAGGTTTGCCCTTATTTTCGAATCAAAACTTGTTTCAGCTCATTCAAGATCAAAAGGGTCTTTTCAAGGCTTGTAACGGGACTGAGTGTAAAGGTATGGTCATTTACGCTCAGTGGCTGCTTATCCTCATGAAATGTGGTATGAACAATACTTTCTTTCCTTTTCTTCATCATTCTCATTCATGCTCAAAATTTACCACCCCATTTTTCACTTTCCATGGAATACCGGATATCCCATTTCTTTTGCACTTTCACAACTTTATTTCAAACTTTTTCATTCTTTTTCTTTTTCATTCCTCTTTTCTTTTTCTCTTTTTTTTTGTATGGAGGGGTTCCATCTTTCTCAAAATCATGGGTCAAAGTGGGACTTCTTTGCACTTCTTGATTTACCTTCTCCTTTCACCACACCTCCAACTTAGACTTTTGGCCTAAGTTGGTTATTCAAACAAACCACAATTCATAAGGATTATGGGTAAAGGGGATAAAGAGAGGTTTCATTTGCTCAAGTTTCTTCCAAGAAAAGGGTAAGGCTCAAAGGGTGTTCAAGCAAAGTTCACACACTCGGCTTACAATCACTATCAAGTTATAAGCTGAATTTTGTGACTGCAAATACCGGGAGGAATGCCCAATATGTAAGCGATAGTCCAACCTATAGCTTTAATATGTCTTCTCAACCCTTCAAGGAGCAATTTTACCTGCCCTTCAAGCAAGTCAGATACAATGATCACCGATAAGGTGTTATTTGCCCTTAAGAAAGCATATCGGAGATGGGAGGGAAGTACTTTCAACTCTAGATTTGGTGGTTCTTTTGTTTATGGCTTTACGGGAGGGCTCTATCGATTTTTTTTATCACTGTCCTACTTCAATGGAGTCTTTGAATACCCCCCCCCCCCAAAGCTTGAAAGAGAATCTACTACCTCTTCATAGCCTTTAATTTCGAATTCATCACATCAAATAGCTCACACTAACCACCGTCTCATCAATAACATCAACAGTGGAGACCACGTGAATATCACTTGGGTGTTTCATTGACTTACAAACATTAAAGGTTATTTCATCTTCGTTCACCCGAAACTTCAATTTTCTGCTTTCAACATCCATCAATGCTCTCCCAGTTGCCTAGAATGGTCTTCCCAAAATGATGGGAATTTCAGCATCTATTTTACAATCGAGAATGACAAAATCAGCCGGGAAAATGAATCGGTCAACCTTTACCAAGATGTCATATAGTATCCCTACATGATGTTTAATTGATCAGTCCGCCATCAAGAGTCTCATTGTTGTGGCATTCGGTTCCCCTAACCCAAGTTGTTTATAGATTGCATATGGCATTAGGTTGATGCTTGCTCCCAAATCGCATAGGTCTTTAGCAAATTGGAGCATGCCGATGGTGCAAGGGATGGTGAACGCTCCGGGATCTTCTCTCTTTTTGATCAACTCCTTAGTGATAATTGCACTACAAATATGGGAAACTTCTATTGTCTCAAAATCCAAGCTCCTTTTCTTTGTGACTAACTCCTTCATAATCTTGGCATAACCCGGCATTTCCAAAAATGCTTCCACAAGAGGGAGATTAATTGATAATGTCTTGAACACTGATAAAAATTCTTGAACTTCTCATCTTCATTCTTCTTCTTTAGACGTTGGGGAAAGAGGGGAGATATTTTGGGTAAAGGTTGCATAACTTTTGGGATTGGATTGTGTTTCTCCATCTTTTTTTGTGTTCCTTTGGCAATGCTTTGATGGATAGGTGTCTCTTCTTCCTCCATACCTTTGTCTTCTTCATGCATTTGAGCTTCTTCATTGCCCATCACATCACCTATTGCTACCTTTCCACTACGAGTAACCACAGTCAGCCCTATATCATCATCTTTCATTGTCATTTTTGGTTTCAATTGTGCTGAAAGTAAACTCAACTGACTTTCAAGTATCTTGATTCCATTAGCGTGAGAGTTCACTTTATTGTTCAATGATTAAAAAGTAGCTTTCATCCCTTTCAACAAATCATCTGAATCTTCAACTTTATCAAGGATGCGTGATAGCAAATCATTCACCCGGGGACTACTTGCACTCCCTTTCGATTTTGGGCTCTCACTCGAGTGAGTGTGGTCCTCTTCATGGTCATCCTCCCTTCTCCAATAATCACTTTGCTCAGCCCAATCTTGAGAGTATCTCCTTTGCTCTTCCCCCTTGTGATAGTTCCAACCTTGATCCTCCCTTCTCCAATAAATAGCACGGGCGGAAACCCTCCTCGTATCTCTTGGAGTTCCAACCTTGATTCTCCCTCGACTTTGAATAACCCGAGGAAGAACCCTCCTCAACTCTAAACACTCCACTTGTCCCCTTGGGTTTTCCCGCATTCTCCATCACATGCTCTCGTAATAACTCCATTTGGGTCAACATTTTCTTGATGTTTGCATCCCTTCCTCATTTCTTATCAAGTTGTTCTTGTGTCATTCTAAAACAAAAAGGAGAGACTTGATCCTCTTGAGTGTACCAAGCTTGATTTATTTTCATCATGTCATCAAGAAGAAATGAAGCCATCTCAAATGATTGCAACATTATTCCCCCTCGTACCAATTGATCAGCCACTCCTTTATTAACTGAATCAAGACTCCGATAAAAATATTGGAGTAGCAAATCGTTTGGTAGCCCGTGAGTTGGGCATTTAAGTAAGAGTTTCTTAAACCTCACCCACCCACGTTTCATGGATGGGTTCACTCTCACATCGCTTGAAACCTTGAATGTCGTCTCTAAGTTCATCATCCTTGATGGGGAAAGAATCTTGCATTGAATGCTATAATCAGCTCCTCCCATAATGTGATGGAATTGTTCGGTAACTCGGCCAACCACTTACAGCCTCCCCCATTAAAGATAGTGGAAATAACTGAAGCCAGATTGACTCTTGTGACACATTCTTGAATGAAAACGGGCAACACACCTCTGCAAAGTTTCTTGCATGTTCATGCGGATCTTCGTGTTCTAACCCTCCATAGAGTCCCCTCATTTGGAGGAGATAAAGAGTCGTGCTAGTGACCTCAAATATTGCATTCCCATCAGCTTGTGGTATGCAAATTGCACCCATTTCACCTGATTGAGATGGGTTGTAAACACTTTTGATATCATCGATACCGTTTGAATGACCTGCTGGACTACTATTCACCTCTTCCTCACTCATTTTTACTTCTATGTAGTCCAACCAACACTAAACAATGCAGCCTAAGCCAGTTCAACTACAACCAACAAATTCAAAAGTCAAATCCTCGATCAAAGAACTCTAAGTAATGCTACTCCCTAGCAGCGGCGCCATTTTGATCAACGTTTCAAGGACACTTCATCCAATTCTAAGTGTCAACGATCATATATAACCCAAACAATTGAGTTGGGGTCGATCCCACAGAGAGTAGCTTTCTTTGAATTCAAGTACGAAAGTATGACGATGACCTTTGCAGCTGAGCAGCACACACTTAAGAGTTTAATAATCAAATTTTCAAGATGTCGTTACCAATAAACTTCAAAGTATTAACAAGAAACAATCAGATAATTAGAACACACTTGGAGGGATTGACTAACCAATTATTGAATTCAACTTAATGGGTGAACATTTTTACCGATAATGCTAATTCGTCATGGGTAGAATGGACTATAAGTAAAACAACTTTTTCTCGAACAATTGCTTTATTTTTGTTGAGTTCTCTTGAACCTCTACACTATCCATAAGCTAACCAGCCCACGTTCTCATCAAATCCACTCTTTCGAGCTAGATACAAAAGCTGGATCTTGGGTTTCACTTTCTCAAGCTGAAACCGTCAAGACACACTACTAAGAATGCCAAATTACTACATTGGTTCCGTACTTCTCTCTCGAGCAAGCACAAAACTCTGAAATCTTTCACACCATAGATGCAATAATAAAGTTAAACCACCATAATAATTTAGACCCGCTTCAGATTAACACCAACAAGCACTAATCAATAACACCCATTTAGTAGAATGCAACAATTGGTCATATTGTCAAACCCCTAAAGTTAGGGTTTTAGCCAATCATGGAGAAAATATGAAAATCAATACCTACCACGTTTTCCATAGCTGGGTAAATGAAATTCGAAATCTTCTTAAAATCACTTGAAATCCACAATGGTAGTGTTTTGCTCTTAGTCTTTTGTTCCTTATATTTCTGAATACCTTCTCTCTTTTGCAAAAAATCAATTTATGCAAGTCTGATGTGTGGTTGTTTGGGACCAATCGGTGAGGCTTGTCAGGCTTCACCGACCGTTCAACGACTCATCAATTTGCTTCTTCTCGCCTTTCTTTTTCACCTCTTCTTAGTCCAACCACTGTAATTTTAGGCAAGCCAGATCGGGATCACCGAGTGATTCCGCGATGTGCCCTTTTTCCTTTTATCTCGCCCATCAACACGTATCTGGATCTCCATCAGTACTTTTGGGGACCTGGTCATCTATCACCGAAGCGATCGGCGACACACCGAGTGGAACTGCTGCTCGCCGAAGCTACCCCTAATTTAGCTTCAACGTTCTGTAACTTTAGGCGATAGAGTGGCAACTTGGCGTGTCACCGAGTGACATCGACGATCATCAGGTTTGTTTTTCCCTTTTCTTTTTCGCTCGTGTTGTCTCTATTGCCCATTTTTGTCTTATCTTTGTTTCTTAATCCTTATATCTGAAAATCAATGGTTTTACATCAGTTGTTGGCACAATATAAGCATTTGAGGACACTAAATCTATATAAAAAAAGCACTAAATGAGTCTAAATCTGGGACTCATCAACAGCCTAGGGGGATCTATGGGTGGAAGAACCCATAAATGATTAAGCTAACATACCTCAATTCAAAGCCCTAATCAAGCTTGCACCAATGGAGGAAAGCTGCCCCTCTTCCTTCTTTTCTTCTTCTTCTTCTTCTTCACTTCTAGAGGGAGAATTTCTTGGAGAGAATTTAGGTGCGTTGAAGAATGAGTTAAATGATTTAGGATGTGTTTAGTATGAAGGAAAATGTTTTCCATGGAAAATGCTTTCCCAGAAAATGTTCTCCTAGAAAATAAGTAGATTTTTGACTTGTTTTCTCATGTTTGGTTGGTGAGTAGAAAATATTTTCCGGAAATAGATTTTTAGTGTTTGGTTTATAAATGAAAAATATTTTTGAGAAATATCTTTTATTTTTACTAGAGTAGAAAATAATTTTTGAAAATGAAAATACTTTTTATAAACAAATTTAAATTTTTTTTCTGGTTGGGAGGTGGGGGATTAGGGTGTAAAAATAAAAATTTGAAGTTGAAAATATTTTTTAAAAACAAATTTAAAATTTTTTTGGGGGGTGGGGGGTCGAGAATAGGGGTGAAAAAATGAAATTTTGAAGTTGAAAATATTTTTTAAAAACAAACTTAAAATTTTTTTTTGGTGGGTGGAGTGGAGGGCTCGGGTAGGGGTGAAAAAATTAAATTTTGAAGTTGAAAATAGTTTTTTAAAATAAACTTGAAAATTTTTTCAGGGGTGGGGGTGGGGGGGAGGGGTCGAGGGTAGGGTTGAAAAAATAAAATTTTGAAGTTGAAAATATTTTTAAAACAATAAACTTAATTTTTTTTGGGGGCCTAGGGGGGGTTCGAGGGTAGGGTTAAAAAATGATATTTTAAAGTTGAAAATATTTTTAAAAGTAAACTTAAACTTTTTTTGGGGGGTGGGGAGGCTGGTAGTGGGGTGGGTGGGGGTAAAAAATAAAAAATTGAAATTAGAAATAACTTTTAAAAATAACTTTTAATATTTTTTTGGGGGTGTGGTGGTAGGGGCTGCGGGTAAGGGTGAGGGTGGAGTGAAGAAATTGAAGTTAAAAACGTTTTTTTTAAAATAAGCTTTAAATTTTTTTATAGGGGTGGTTGGGGGGGTGGTTTTAGTGTATGGACAAAATAAATTGATTTTTTCAACAAAAAAAAAAATTGTAATTTGAAGTTAGAAGAGAGTTTTGGAAAATGTTTTCCTTAAGTTTTGAAGGGAAGTCATTTTCCTTAAATTTGAGGAAAATGAGTTGATTTGGAAACCATTTTCCAAAATATTTAACCTAACCAAACATGAGAAAATTGAAAAATGTTTTCCTTCATACCAAACACACCCTTAGTTTAGAGCCCTATTAAGCTTATATAGATGGTTAAATAACTAACTAACCGACCTCCCTTAACCCCTAATTAATTAATGCCTTAATCCCCAAACACCTAACTTAAAACTAAAATATGAAAATCTGCTTGACCTATGCCTCCTCCATCCACGGACCGTGGGTGGAGCTACTGGACGTGCTGCTTCTCTGTAGGTGAGGTCTGCAGCTTAATTTTTGCAGGCCATACAGGCCTTGACCCACGACCCCAACCTACCAGGCGTGGGTCCATCTACGGCCCGTAGATGGCATCCGTAGGTGGCCTATTTTTGACAGTTTTTAGGGCTATTTTGAGGTCCTCCTCAAGGACTCCTTGGGTGGTCCTTGGGGGGTCGTACCTTGACACCCTAACCCTTAAATCCCTATTCGAAGTACGGGAATCAGTTTTACGACTTAACCCTCTCATCAAACTCTAAAACTCTTACGAAAATGCTCTAGAACTCCCTAGTTCAACTTACTAGTTTCCGGGGAATTCCACAAATCACCTGATTCGGGGTAATTGTTCGAGAGAAAATTACCTCCCTTATAGTCTAGCCTACTTACTAATATTTAGCTATTTACTAATAGTTACAATTACCCATATGTCTATATTTGCCTATAATCGATCACATCCCAAGAATCTGTCTCATTATTAATAATTCCTAGTGTTTGTGACTGCTTTTAGGTGATAATCAAAATCAAAAACCCCCATTTGACATTCGTGTCACCCCTTTCACTTGATTATGTCTTTAATCAATAATTTCTATTCCTATGGCTGATTACACTACATTCATACTTCTGAATTGAATTTGAGACACATACCGCTCCATGTGGAATTCGATCCCAACTCATTTAGTTGGGTTTTATATTGATTTACGATCGTTGACACCTAGAATTGGATAAGGTGTGCTAGAAACTTTAAATCAGGGGAATTATCCTTAACCGATAAGGTGTCCTACTTGCCAAGATAACGATCATAAATATGTGCTAAAGTGGATCCACTAACTAATGTCTATCTAGATAATCATCATATGGGGGCACATAGGTAAGGAATAAAGAGATTTCTTCTAGAAACCCGGCCTCTACTCATGGGAGAGCTTCCATCTCAATATCCTCTCAGTGCTATGCATAAATCCCACGGAATAGTCAATTCTTCTTATTCTTATTATCCATGGAAAGGCACGTCATCTTGCCAATCCAAGATAAGTCATAATCCATGGAAAGGTATCTTTTGATAACCAATCAAAGCTAAGTTCATTAGGACTCTTAATCTTTCATTCAGTTAGGTTAGAAAAGCTTTCAACCTTAGAATCCTTATTATGTGAGAAAACCTTTCACATCTTTCTTTGTGTGTTTATGTGGATATCCTTTCAATAACACAACAATAACAACATCATTGATACTTTACTCTCAAAGCATCTTTAAAACATTTACATAGACTTCTTAAGAAAATGCATAAATCCATAATTTACCTCTTGAGGTTCAAAACCCACTGTCAATCATCAATACATAGAAAACATGGGTTAGATTTGGATTTCATCATAAATTCATGTAAATCTAGCAATACATGCTTAATTTCATAAAACTCTTCCTTTACAATCAAAATCCCAAATCGTACGATTCATAACTTGAAAACATGGGGATTACATGGGTTCATAGGGGAAATCATCTTTAAATCATAGTACTTCATCAATTCATTCATAAGAGATCATAATTCAATCACTTAAATCAATAATGAAGAGAACCCATGACAATTGAACAAAACCCCAACTCAATTGGGGAATTCTAACTTTGAAAATAGAGGAATTTGGGAACTCCATGAATGGAAGGAATCCATGGATTAAAACTACCATACCTCAAAGCCAAAAGCTTATCTTCAATGGTGAGAATGAAGGCTTGCCTTGGACCCCTAGATTGAACTCTTCTTCTTCAAGTTTCTATAGAGAGAAATATTTTGGAGAGGACAATTGACCTTCTTTTGCGATTTTAGAAGAATGACTTGAATGGGCTAATTTGGGGGTTGAAAACACTTATTTAGTGGTCTTAAGGAAGCGTAAAATGACGTACTATCAATATAAAAAAATTAGAAAAAGATCCAACTACCCCTGAACTTAACTTCCAACCCACCACCTACGGACCCCAGTCGACGGAATGTGGACTAACCTACGGCCCGTCCTGGTGGACCGTCGATGGTGGTAAGAAAGGGTTCTTGGGCATCGAACCACGGACCCTCCAACCACAGACCGTGGTCTGGCCAACGGTCCATTGGTCAGGTCGGGGTCATGAGTTTTCTACCCATCTCCTGCAGGGCCACCCACGGACCACACCTACAATTCATAAACGCTCAACCACACCTCATCTAATATGAGGTGTGGGCGATTGAAATCTAGTATAAAACCCAACGAAGAGTTGGGGTCGAACCCACAGGGAGAGGTACAAGTTCGTATTCACTTACGAAGTTACAAATATAATCTAATTGGTGGTAGGGATAGAAATTATCGAAAACATTTATTTAAATTGAAAGGGGTGACATGGAAGACAACATTCCCCTAAACAGGAAGTAGACGTGTTGCACCAACACCACTCAATTGAATCGGGCCATTCAAATCGTTCAGATTTTCAATATCATCTTGGTGGCCAATTTAGCTACCATTATTCCCGTTCACGCTCATTTATTCCTTTGTTCAAACAATGTAAGTGGATTCAACTACAACACAAGAAGATTACGATTTAAACTTCAATAATATAATTCTAAACACCACTCCCCAGCACCGACATTTTTGATAAACGCTCAACCACACCTCATACAATACTAGATGTGGGTGATCGAAATCTAGTATAAAACCCAACAAAGAGTTGGGGTCGAACCCACAGGGAGCGGTACAAGTTTGAGTTCAGTTACGAAGTTATAAATGTAATCTAATTAGTGGTAGGAATGAAAATTACCAAAAACATTTAGTTAAATTTAAAAGGGTGATAACAAATGTCAGCTGGAGGATTGATTTGTCAATTAACAACTAAAGCAACTGCAAAAATAGGGGTTTCAATAATATTGAGAGGAATTATCTGGATGTTATCGATTATAGGCTAATTATGCTATATGGGTAAATTGAAGTTTATTAGTAAACTGCTGAATCACAGTGGGTACGCTAGACTATACGTGCAATAGTTTTCTCTCGAACAACTATTATGGGTCAGGCGAGTTGTCTCGAACCTCGACAAGCTTAACACTACAAAACAACCCAAAACCTTAATTTATCTACTCTCTCGAGCTAGATAGGTAGGAGGGATTTAAGATTCACTCTCTCGAGATGAACCCATATCAATATACACGCTACAATCATCAATCGATAACCTTGGTTTTAGAACCTCTCTCTTGAGCAAGCCCAAAACACTAAGCTAAAATTGTATTTGCAACTACAATTCATGAATTACTACTCATCTATCAATCAAACCCACATTAAAATAACATTTAAACCATTAAAAAACAATACCCATAAGCTAATTAAGCCAATAATCACATGATCACACCCCAAGAATTGGGGATTTAGCTACACATCATCAAAAGAGAGAAATAATTACCAACTATGTTAGCCATGAGCTGGGTAAAAGTTTCCAAGTCTCTAAAATGCTCCAAATTGAATTAATTCAAAAACCCAATTGTAATTCCTCAAAATTTTGTCTCAAAAGCTTCAAAGTCTCTAATGGGAATTCAAAAACTCAAAGAAAACTAAAACTCTAAGAATTGTGGAATCAGAACTCTTAAAACTTCTTTTTGAATTTCAATTTATAGTTTCTTAATGTTTGGCCTTCAGGTCAATTAGGCGGAGTAAGTCGAGCCTCGCCAACCAAGTCGACGATCCGCCCTTTGCTCCATTCCATCACCGATTTGCATTGGCCATTAGACTTCAGGGTTCTGTGACTTTTGGCGATCAAGTTTGATGTCGCCGAGTCGGTCGGCAATCCGCCGACTGTCCTTTTCTGTCGCCAAGTAGGTTCTTCCCTAGGGCTGGTACGCTGGAACTTTGGGCCAGCTAAAGAGTCACTCAACGGTTCGCCGAGTGGTCTTGGCGATCACTAAGATTGACTTCCTTCAACTTCTTCAGCTTTTTTGCTCCTTTTTGTCCGGTATTGTCCTTGCCTTGCTCCTTAGCCTTCATTGCTGCAAATCACCATTTTAACATTAGTTTAGAGCATAAATTAGGCATTTGAGGACACTTAAACCATAAAAACAAAGCCCTAAATTAGTCAAAATCTCATACTCATCATGTGTATGGCTCCAATGAGGCAAATTGAGTTAGATAAGTCATATGTGAACTCCTAGCAACTCATTGTGACTAGCCGGTTGTTGAGTTGACTTCTTGTGATGATCGTTACACAATAGCTTAAAATTGTAGAGTCTTGTTTGATGATTGTGTTGAATGGGATGTGTGGTGATATTTCCTTGAAATATGTGCTTGGTAATACCTAGAACTTACCCCGTTAGTCCAATTGACTAATGTAAGCAAACGATTAAGATGATCTTAGGCACAATTTGTGAAGAGTGAACCAAAATTGATTTATACCTCTTTGTGACCACCTTGTGAGAGTGTGAACCTAGCTTGGCACCATTTGAGCCTATCCTTCTCTTTGGATGAAACTTGAACAACTTTGACCTCTTTGTCTCATCACCTATGACCTTCACAAAGTATTGGTTCGTTTGAATATCCAACATAGGCCAAAAGTCTAAGTTGGGGGTGTGGTAAAAAAGGAGGAAAATCAAGAAGTTTGAGAAATTCGCCATTGAAGGATCTTGTTGTAAAAGATGAAACCCCTCCATGTAAATAACAAGAGAGAAAAGAGAAATGTTAAAGTAGAAAAAGATTGAAAAAGAAAAGAGTTGTTGAAATAAAGCTTGTGAATTGGACAAAAAAAAATGGGGTATCCAATGAGTCATGCCTTGAAGAACATAGGGCGGAATATGAGAATCATAAAGTGCGAAAGAGAAGGAGAAAAAGTGAAATGCATGTCATACTTCATGAAGGTAGAAGTCACTAAATCAAAATGACCATACATTTACCCTCAGCCATGTTAAGATTCTTGAAAGACCTTTCAGATCTTGAGTGAACTGAAAATAATGTTGATTGGAAAATAAGGGCAAGCCTATGGGTAGAGTCATGCATGTGTTTATCTTTGGGAGTGTGAAAGATGTATTTGATTCCAAAATTCTGGAAATTTGATGTGTTTTGTGTGAGCATGGAATCATTCTTGGTGTGAGAGGATTTGAATGCTTTTGTTGAGCTTCAACTTGCATTTGAAGCAAGCATTGTGAACTTGAGTTTTATTTGATAATAGTTAGTCACAGTCTGAAACGTAGAGTGCACAATTGAACATTGCATGCGTAGTTTGAACCTTTTGTGCATTCTTGTTAAATCTTGAGTAGCACTGTTTGTAGACATCCTTGTTGAACTAATTGATCTTGTGTTTTACTTGAGGACAAGCAAAAGTTTAAGTTGGGGGTATTGATGATTTTGGGATCTGACTCATTTAGGATTTTTTATTCATAGTATTAGTGTTCTCGATGCCTATTTTGTTCTCTAAACTAATTAAATGTTTATTTGCAGCTATGAAGGAAAAAGAGCAAGGCAAGGACATTACCTGACAAAAAGGAGTGGAAAAGTTGAAAAAGCTGAAGATAATGAAAGCTGGCGATCGTCAAGATCACTCGGCGACTCGCCTAGTGGTACTACAGCTTGCCAAATGTTACAGCATGCCAGCCTTGGGGAAAAGTCAACTTGGTGATGGACATGGACAATCGGCAAACTGTCGAATGGATCGGCGACAATGATTTTAATCGCCTAAAATTACATAGTTTGAATGGTGAAGAGGCAGGACAATACGGAGATAGAGAGGGCGACTTGGCGCATCACCGACTTGGTCAGCGAGGCTCAACTAACTCCGTCGATCGATCAAAAAATTGAAAAGTTGAAGGAGTATAAATGTGAAATTTTAAAAGATTTCAGGAGTTCCGAAATTTTGATCAACTGTTCTGAGTTTTTGAGAGTTTTTACCTTGAACTTTTGATTCCAAACACTATTCTTAGAGTTTTTAAGTAGAATTTTAGGTTGGGTTTTGTCACGACCCGAGACTACCCCCTAGACATGACACGGCATATTTGACCCCGAAGGGGTCTCATACAAGCCCTTAGCATATCATGACATAAGAACATAGGGGAAAATGCAGAAAATTTAAAACTTTTCTTACAATCGAAGTCTTTATAAAATGAGAGAATCTATGATACTATGTCTCAAACCATCTGTAACATAGAACTAAAACTCTTTAATACAATCTTAGGAACACGGCCCTTTGATGAGTCCACAAATTGGACTCATTTAGGGCTTATTTTAATAGAAATTATGTCCTCAACTACTTATTTTATTTCAATATCTGATGAAAACCCTTAAGTTTCAGGTATTTGAAGTTTGAAGGAAACCATGGACACTACGTTGCAAAAAGGAACAAAAAGGTTGAAAAGAACGAAGAAATGAAGGTATGAGGATCGCCGAGTCCGCTTGGCAAGTTGTCGAATGGTCTTACTTCGCCTTTTGTTCCAGTGTGCTGAGCCCTGAAGGAAAGGATCAAGTCGGTGAAGAAAGGGAGCAATCGGCGCATTGCCGAATAGTTTCGCGAAACAGTAATATGTCGCCCAATAACACAGAGCATGATGATGTTGAAGGCTAGTGCAAAACGGTGATGAACTACACCAAAGGGCAAATCGTCGTGTTAATCGGTGATTCCGACTAACGACACTGAATAATCTGATGCAGCACAAATATGTAATAACTATAAAGACTAGTTCGAGTAGTAGTTTTAGAGGTGAAGAACCATTATTATAATTTTCACATTAGAATAGTACTTTTTTGGTATTTTTGCTCTAAGCTTGAGAGGGTTTTTGAGACTTGAAGGAGAAGAGAGTTTCATCTTCAAGATTTGGAGTTGGGTCTCTTGGATTCTTCATTCTTGGCCTGTAAAAAGACTTAAATCTTCATACCCATTTGAATGCAAGGTCATTTAGGTATAAATTTCTATCTCTTGATGTATGGCTAAAAACCACAATTCTTCGGGTGTGATTCAGTGAATATGGATTAAAATATTTGTTGGGTCTTGCTTGTTGTTAGTTTATTTGTAGTTTAATTGTGATTTTGTTTGGTGGTTTTGGATGAATCTAATGAATTTGTAGTTGCAAATACAAGTTTATTTATGTGTTTTCGGCTTGCTCGAAAGAGAGGTCGTAAAACTAAGACTACTAAATTGATGGCCAGTGTGAGTAGGTCGATATGAGGTTCAGCTCGAGAGAGTGAACCCTAGTCCCATATCCACACACTAGAGTGAGTGGGTTAAGGCGGAGGTTGTCCTTCATGCGGCAAGTGGGTGTCCGAGAGGAACGTGCTCGAAACGGGGTAAGTTGCTCGAGGGAGAGCTTATCCCCCTTAAAGTTTAGCCTAGTCATAATTACTCTATGAATCTTCTATTGAAAGCATGCACCCAATAATCTAGATTAACCCGTATTCCCATCACATCCGAAGGATTTCCCTCTTATTATTTAGAAACCCTTGCTTATTTTGCTATTTTTACTTATTTACTCGTGACAAAACATCAATTGTTAATTGACACTTTTGTGTCTCCCTATTTAATTTACAATGTTTTTATTCATTAATGTCTTTAGCTACGACTAGTTAGAACTAAATTATATTTTTCTATAAATTCTCAAAACCAATCTCTTGGGTCGATCCCAACCCTTGGTTGGGTTATTATACTATTGCACGATCGTTAATACTTGTATTGGAAGTTGTGTGTTGATTACGCAAACATCAAAATGGCACCGCTGCCTGGGAGTGGTGTTCTTTGAGAATTTTTTAGATTAGTAGAATTTTTGTTCTTCTTAGTTGTAGTCAACTAGCGTTTTTATGCTTCTTAGTGTAGTGATTACTAATTTAATTTTTAGTTTTGTTTTGTTGAGTGTGTAAACATTTCAGAAAGCATGAGTGTTAACGGTAGTAACGGGAGCCAGGTGGGCCATCAGGACGACATCGGCAACCTCAACGATCTCTAAGAGCCCAATATCAATGATCCACATCTCATGGAAGGTGTTGGAGTTATCTGTCTACCTCCAGCAGAGGGAAATGTGGTATTCCACATAACAAGCACCATGTTGCAACTTTTGCAACTAAAAGGACTTTTCAGTGGATTAGCTCATGAGGACCCACACGAGCATCTTCAAAACTTCGTAGATGTGTGTGGACCATTCTCGTTCAAAAACATCTCTCAGGAATCAGTTCGATTGAGGCTATTCCCATTTTCATTGATGGGCGAGGCATGCAAGTGGCTGGCTGAGTTGCCATGTAACTCAATCGCTTCGTGGAAGGAGTTGGTTACCACATTTAATGTGCGATCTTTCCCTCCCTTGAAGATGATGACTATTCGGGATAGCATCCAAGGCTTCAAGCTTCTGAATGGAGAACCTCTGCACGAAACTTGGCTCCGATTTAAAAAATTGGTATAGCAATGTCCAACCCATGGTCTTCCTGATAACTTGCTCCTTCAATACTTCTATCAGAGTTTAGACTCGGTAAACAAAGGTGTCGTTGATCAACTTTCACCCGGAGGTTTAATGTAGCAGCCTAGCTTTTAAATGGCATGACAACCATCAAAAGAGTGTGGTACACTCGCGAGGACCAAGTCTTCACTGTCACCTTCCAGCTATCTAAGGAGCAGATTGAAAAGGACAATGAGAGAGACCAAAACATGGCTAAGATTATGACACAGCTTGATATTCTATCAAAGAATGCCATGGGGGCTGGTACCCATGGTGTTAATGATGTGGGGGTTGGGAGCACGAATCCTGATGAGATGAAGTTTGAAGCTCTGTATAGCGATGAGGTAAACTTTCTAGCGAACCAAGGCGGTGGTTATCGTTCAAACTACCCGAGGCAGGGTAGTAACCAAGGTTGGGGTAGAGATGAAGGATTGAAAGACCGAGACCGTGAATGGAGGGATCGGAATCCAAATTGGAAGAATGGGGAGAAGGATAGATATGTGCCTCCCCACGAGTGACAAAACCCCAAGGATTCAAAAGGTGGTAGGTCTAAGGATATGCTCTCGCGTATCCTAAACAAAGTTGAAGGGTCAGACAAAATGCTAAAAGACATGAAAGAAGATGTGTCTACCCTCAGCCAGATCGTCACCTCTCATTCAGTTTCAATCAAGCAGTTAGAGACCCAAATGGGTCATATCTCGTCTCATCTCAACTCGAGACAGAAGGGGGGTTTGCCTAGTGATACTACGGCTAACCCCAAGAGTAAGGTTTGAAGGTTAACTTGCGTCGTGCCATGACGTTAACTAAGGCGCTATTTGGGAGGCAACCCAAAACCATTTACTTGCTTTTTGTTATCTTGATAAAATAATAGTGTGTTGTTTGTACATATTGAGTAAGGAAAGTGCTTGAAAAGATGTATGGAGGTGAGCAACAGTTCAGTTTGGTGGATCACCGAAAAGTTCGGCGTACCCAATTATTCCTGCCGTTTGACGCAATACTTTTTAAACGTTGAGTTTGTAAAACTCGGCATAGTTTGAATTTCGCCGGTGCATCGCCAACCCAATTGGCGATCTCGACAAAGACCGCCGATACACTGCCCACCTGAACTGAAAACTCTGTTATATTCGGCGAGAAAATTAGATATTCGGTGCTTTGCCGAGTGATTGAGCGAGACTGACTAACATCACCGAATGAGCAGAAATTGTACGGTCACAAGCCACAGGTTTAAAAGTTCTATTTCACTCACTTTTTTTTCACTTTGTCCCTTTTTACAAATTCACACTCGCATTCTAGTAGTTACATTTCTTGCACTTTTAGAATATTTGAAGTGTCGAATTGTGCTCGGATTTGGATCGCATTGTTGCCTAGCACGTCAGTACTATCTAATTCGGTATCAAAGATTATTAATCGAACCCTTCAGTTATTTGATCAAAAATTTTACTCATTTGCATAATGATAGATAGTATAAAATCTCTGCTAAGTCTCTGAGTTAATGGAATTGCATATATTATCGATTATGATTTAGTAGTTTATGCGTGAGTTGAGGGACTCCCACTCGACTGTGCTTTGAACTGAATTGTTACATAGTGAGGATGTGAAATTCCTATGAGTCTTCGTTGAACTTATGTTAATAGAAGCTTAAATTGCATTATCTCGGTTGCGGGGTGAAATTTAAAAGGAATGGGTTGAAAATAGACACGTTTGGCTATTTAGCGAGTTGAGTGTAACTCGCCGAACTGCTCGGCGGTTTGCCTAACGTCCCCATTTTGCCTTTAACTGAATGTTATATGTATTGATTAATCTGTGACTTTCGACGGTCAGCTTAATTCACAAAATGCACTCGGCGATTCGCTGAAAGACTCCACGTTCGCCATTTGTCGGCACCCTTACAACATATTTACATCTTTCAACGAAGAGCCTAACAGGATTAGCACTTCACCAACTAGATTGGCAAAGCGATTCTACACCCAAGACTTCTCTGCCCCTATTTAAATATTGTCTAATTTTGTCTCGAAGTCTTTTACAGAAATGGCTAGACCAAAGGTCGCAGGGAGGGATAAGCCACCCCGACATGTAAGAGCACGAGATTTCAAAAGAGACAAGAATATAGAAGAACTGGCAAAAGAGAGAAGAGAAAGTAAGAAAGCAAGCTCCAGCAGAAGGGTCCCCATTAATCCCACTATTCCTTCGTGGAAACGTGGAGTCTACACGGCTATAAACTTTTTTTTGTGAGCCATGACGTGGACAGAACGGTTGTTGCTAACATCGCTACAGAAGATAGGGAAAATGAACACAATCAGAACCAGAATGACAATCCAGGGACCATTGTCGAATTTCAGGCTAATGCATCAGGCAACAATGCCCCGACAGATGGAGCAAGCGTGTAGACAGGATCCCCTCTTTATCTCTTTCTATGTTCTTTCTTTACTTTAACTATTGGATACTTATTACTTGCATTTGAGGACAAATACTTTTTAATTGTGGTGGGGTGAGGCCCACACCTTTTGTGTTGATAGTTGTGCTTTGTGTATATATGTGGGTTGTTCTGTTTTAAATTGTGTAAACACTGTTTTTCTGTGGATGTTTGAGCTTGAGGCTCCTTTTAAGTTTAATTACAAAACGATTTTGACCCTTAATTTTGTGCACATTTTTGCCACCCCTCGTAAGCTGAATGTGGCTGTTTTTTTGCAAAAATTTGAGTCTCGATTTCGATCAATACCGATGACTTGAATAGTGCTCTCAATTGAACGAACATGAATGTACGGCTACGATGAGGCCAAATGAAGTTGCATAGACAATATGTGAACTCTTTGTATCTCGTTGTGATTAGCCATTTATCGAATTGATTCTCTTGTAATGACCGTTGCACACTAGCGAATGTGTGTGGTCTTGTTTGACTTAAGTGTCGATGCCTAGTGTGATGAGCTTACTTTGAACCTTGCATGAATAAACCTAGAATTTGCCCCGTTAGTCTGATTGATTTAGTAAGGTGTGCTCTTGATATGATCTTAGGCAACTTTTGAAGAGTGTGAGCCAAATTTGACATATACCTCTTTTGTTACCTACCCGTGAGCGTGTGAAACTCTCTTGAACACCCGTTGAGCCTTACCTTTCTTTGGAAGAACCTTGATGAACCCTAGACCTTAATTGACCCACTACCTATAATCATCTTGATTTGTGATTTAGCAAATAGCCAACTTAGGCCAAAAGCCTAAGTTGGGGGTGTGGTGAAAAGGAAAAGGAGAAGTCAAGAAGTGCAAGAAAAGCCTCCCTTAACCCATGGTGTTGCAGAATAATGGAACCTCTCCAAAAAAAATGATGTGGAATAAAGTACAAAATAAATTGGGTTTCCAAGCAATTCATGGAAGTGAATAAAAAGATGACTTAGAAGCACTAGAAAAAGAATTGATAAAGGAAAAGAAGGGGATACCTTAAGAATACCACATCTCACGAGGAAAAAGTCATTGAGCCTAAATGACCATACATTTGCACTCATCGTCATTACAAGCCTTATAAAGACCTTTTTCATCTTGAGTGAGCCGAACCAAAGATCGATTGGAAAATAAGGGCAAGCCTATGGGTGAAAACATGCATTGTGTTCCTCTTTTTGAGTGTGAGTGTTGCATCTGATTCCTGATCTTGAACTGATTAACCTCTGAGTGTGAATATGAAATCATTCTTTATGTGAGGGCATTTAGATACTTTTTGTTGAGTTTGAACTTGCACAAGTAGCAAGTATTGCGAGCATGAGAATCTTTGGTAATGGTGTGTCACAATTTGAATCTTTGAGTACACAATTGATCTTTGCATGAGTAATTTGGGCATTGTTGTGTATGATCATGATTTAGTCTTGTGTAGCACTATTTGAGACATCCTATTTAAACTGCTGAACTTGAGTTTCACTTGAGGACAAGCAAAAGTTTAAGTTGGGGGTGTTGATGAGTCCACAAATTGGACTCATTTAGGGCTTGTTTTAATAGAAATTGTGTCCTCAAATTCTTATTTTATCTAAATATCTAATGAAAATCCTTAAGTTTCAGGTATTTGAAGTTTTAAGGAAAGCATGGACACTACGTCGCAAAAAGGAACGAAAAGGTTAAAAAGAATGAAGAAATGAAGGCCTGAGGATCGTCGAGTCCGCTTGGCAAGTCACCGAATGGTCTTACTTCGCCTTTTGTTTCAGTGTGCTAAGCCCTGAAAGAAATGATCAAGTTGGCGAAGAAAGGGAGCAGTCGGCATATCGTCAAATAGTTCCGCGAAGCAGTACTATGTTGCCAAATAACACAGAGCACAACGATGCTGAAGGCTAGTGCAAGACGGCGATAAACTAAACCAAAGGGCAAATCGCCGAGTTAATCGGCGATTTGACTAACGACGCCGAATGATCCGCTGCAGCAAAAATTTGTAATAACTATAAATACTAGTTAGAGTTGTAGTTTTAGAGGTGAAGAACCATTATTATAATTTTCACATTAGAATAGTACTTTTTTGGTATTTTTGCTCTAAGCTTGAGATGGTTTTGGAGACTTGAAAGAGAAGAGGGTTTCATCTCCAAGATTTGGAGTTGGGTCTCTTGGATTCTTCATTCTTAGCCTGTAACAAGACTTAAATTTTCATACCTATTTGAAGGCAAGCTCATTTAGGTATAAATTTCTATCTCTTGATGTGTGGCTAAAAACCCCAATTCTTGGGGTGTGATTTAGTAAATATTGATTAACATATTTATTGGGTCTTGCTTGCTGATAGTTTATTTGTAGTTTAATTGTGATTTCGTTTAGTGGTTCTGGATGAATCTAATGAATTTGTAGTTGCAAATACAAGTTTATTTATGTGTTTTCAGCTTGCTCGAGAGAGAGGCCGTAAAACTAAGACCACTAAATTGATGGCTAGTGTGAGTGGGTCGACATGAGGTTCAGCTCGAGAGAGTGAACCCTAGTCTCATATCCACACACTAGAGTGAGTGGATTAAGGTGGAGGTTGTCATTCATGCGGCAAGTGGGTGTCTGAGAGGAACGCGCTTGAAACGGGGTAAGTTGCTCGAGAGAGAGCTTATCCTGCTTAAAGTCTAGCCTAGTCATAATTACTCGATGAATCTTCCATTGAAAGCGTGTACTCAATAATTTAGATTAACCTGTATTCCCGTCACATCCCAAGGATTTCCCCCTTATTATTTAGAAACCCTTGCTTATTTTGCTATTTTTACTTATTTACTCGTTACAAAACCCCCATTGTTAATTGAGACTTTTGTGTCTCCCCATTTAATTTAAAATGTTTTTGTTCGTTAATGTCTTTAGCTACGAATAGTTAGAACTAAATTTTATTTTTCTATCAATACTCAAAATCACTCTCTTGGAACGATCCCAACCCTTGGTTAGGTTATTATACTATTGCACGATCGTAGACACTTGTATTGGGATCGTAGACACTTGTATTGGAAGTTGTGTCTTGATTATGGAAACATCACCCTTACAAAATTCTAAAACATAAAAGAAAGACAATAAGGACATGTGGTCAAGCCCTCGAATACTATGAGGACTCACCAATCTTCTTCTTTTTTATCTACTAGAGTCCTAGCCACAAGGATAGCATTCAATATCTCCAAAGCCTACACTTATAGAAAATGTAGAAATATGGGTTAGCACAAAATGTACTAAGTATGGAATCCATGCAAGAAAATCCTTAAAACATGCATAAAAGGGACATTTTGTTTGAAACCATGCTATGACACTTTTGAACATAATATTTGAAATAGTTGGAGAATGTAGCTCATAAGACAAACCATGCACAATTCATCATAACATATAGAATATCATCATAATTACAAGCATAGTCTCCAACACAACATATTGCATACTTCAATCTTCACATGGCATAGTTCACATGCATAAGTACATAACAAGATCATATCGACTTAATAAAATATCACTTAAGAAACCCTAAGATATACTTGTGCAATGCATAGATAGGATCCCATAATCCCATCCACACTAAGGACCACTCTTAGGCCACCAACAACATACACATCTTCCATTACCTTATTCATAGCCAACATACATAAGTAAGGGGTTATACATGTTCATATCCTATAACAAGTGAAGTCAACCTTATCATTCATCCATACGTTTCAGACATAACCCATATCACGAATACATAATTCATATACCTTCATAGTATAAGGAACCCACACCATAACCCCTTTATAAGTCTACTTCTGCAATGTATAAGTGAAGTCTCATACCCCCACTCACACTAAGTAAAGCTCATTAAGAAGTCATAAGTATAGTTGATGTTCATAATTCATATAAAGTATATATTCAACTCATATTCATCATATCATAAAAGAGACATATTGATAACGATCAAGGAAGGAAAGGAATAAAGAAAGAAAGGATATGTGGATTAATACTCAAGTTATTGAAATTATGGGCAACAAAGGACTAAAACCCTCACCTCCCAATTGACTTCAACAACCTAAATTCAACCCAAGGAAGAATAATCAAATGAAACCAAGAATCACAAAGGGGTAACACTTTGATTAATCAAACACAAGAAGTTAACAAGCAATCCCAAGAGTTCACCCTAATTACTCACTAATTACTCACTAAGAAGATACTATAATTTGAGAGTCAATATTCAATATAGTCTAAGTCTTCCCAAAATAAAAGAGACTACTATTTATACTAAAAAAATAAATAAGACACTTTTTGACAATTTTACCCTTAATGAGATAAGGGCCTTGTTTGGTTGCCTTCTTTTGTGAATTCTTGAATTCATGAAATGGCCATTTGCACACATGGCCTCTTTCCTTCTTCCTTCTCATTTTGATGTACCTTACACACATTGTATGTCCTTCTTTGGTGACCTTCAAGCTCCTCTAATGCTTCCCTTTTCATGAACATTGCTTGTAGGCCTTGTAGATCCTTTGCTTGACTCCGTGTGAATGGTCTTGAGGGGTATATGTCACTCATGTTAGTGTCATCCATGCTGCCCATGTTATCATCCTCCCCTTCTTGAAAATGATTCGTCCTCGAATCCAAAGGATCACCTACAACACAAGGAGATAAATCACTAACATTGAAAACATTATGAACATTATACTCACTTGGTAGGTCAATCATGTAAGCATTATCATTGATTCTGTTGAGTACTTTGAAGGGTCCATCCCCTCTTGGGCTTAGCTTCCCTTTTCGTACTTGTGGAAACCTCTCCTTTCGGAAATGCACCCACACCCAATCATCTGGATTGAAGATCACTTCCTTTCTCCCCCGATTCTTTCGAATGGCCACCTTTGAATTGTTCTTTTCAATGGCCTCTTTGACCTTGGCATGAATGTTCATCATCTCCTTTGCCCTTTTCTTGGCATCTAAGCTCACAACAACATCGCTAGACAAAGGAATCATGGTTAATGGAAACAAAGGTTTAAAACCATAACATGCCTCAAATGGAGACATTCCAATAGAGGAGTGGAAAGACCGATTATATGCAAATTCAATCAAGGGTAAACGGTCTTCCCAAGTAGTTGGGGTTCCTCTAATCATGCATCGAAGCATGCTTCCAAGAGTCCGGTTGACTACTTCGGTTTGTCCATCCGTTTGAGGATGGCAAGAAGTAGAGAACATAAGTTTGGTACCAAGTGTACCCCATAGACTCTTCCAAAAATGACTAAGAAACTTAGAGTCCCTATCACTAACAATGGTTTGAGGGACTCCATGCAATTTAAGCACATTGATAACAAACAAAGATGCTACATGGGATGCATCATCACATTTATGGCATGGAATAAAATGAGCCATTTTAGAAAATCTATCCACTACCACAAATATACTATCATGTCCTCTTTTAGTCCTAGGAAGTCCCAACACAAAGTCCATAGAAATATCCATCCACGGACCATTTGGAGTAGGAAGAGGAGTATACTTACCTTGGGGCCTAGTCGTGGATTTGGCTTGCTTGCATTCTAGACATTGTCCACAAATCCTCTCCACATCATGCTTCATCTTGGGCCAAAAGAACTGCTCCTTAAGAATATCAAGTGTTTTTGGTACCCCAAAGTGTCCCATCAAACCACCACTATGAGCCTCCTTGACAAATAACTCTCTCCATGAGCTCATGGGCACACATGCTCGGCCATCTTTGAACAAGAAACCATCAACCAATTGGTACCTATCAACTCGCTTCCCTTGACTAAGATTATCAAAGGTATCTTTGAAGTCGGAATCCATAGAATAGAATCCCTTTAAGCTTTCAAACCCCATCATTCTAGAAACCAAGGTATTGACCAATACAAACCTTCGTGATAGAGCATCCGCTACCACATTTTCCTTGCCTTGCTTGTAGTTGATCACATATGGAAAGGTTTCAATGAATTCAACCCACTTAGCATGTCGCTGGTTCAACTTGGATTGCCCCTTGAGATGCTTCAAGGACTCATGATCGGTCCTTATCACGAACTCTTTGTGCCACAAGTAGTGTTGCCAATGAGCCAACACTCGCACAAGTGCATACAATTCCTTGTCATAAGTTGAGTACTTGAGTGTTGCTCCCTTTAAATTTTCACTAAAGAAAGCTAATGGTTTTCCTTCTTGCATCAACACACCACCTATACCAACACCTGAAGCATCACATTCAATTTCAAAGGCCTTGTCAAAGTTGGGTAGTTGGAGCAAGGGTGCAGAACTCAACATCAATTTCAAGGCTTGAAAAGACTTCTCCTACTCCTCACCCCATACGAAAGGTACATCTTTCTTGATCAGTTCGGTCAAAGGAGCAGAAATAGAACTAAAGCCCTTCACAAATCGCCGATAAAAACTTGCTAACCCATGAAAACTTCTTACCTCAGTTGCACTGGTTGGGGTCGGCCAAGTCTTGATGGACTCCACCTTCTCGTCATCAACCTCAATCCCATTTGCACTAACCACAAAACCCAAAAACACAACTTTATCAACAGAAAATGAACATTTCTTGAAATTAGCAAAGAGACGCTCTCGTAGTAGGACATCAAACACTTGTTTCAAATGGGATACATGTTCCTCCATTTTCTTACTATACACAAGTATGTCATCAAAATACACCACAACAAACTTGTTGATAAAGGGTTTGAGAACATGGTTCATCAATCTCATGAAAGTGCTTGGGGCATTCGTCAATCCAAATGGCATCACAAGCCATTCATACAGCCCAAACTTTGTCTTGAAGGTCGTCTTCCACTCATCACCCAGTTTCATATGAATTTGATGATACCCACTTCGAAGGTCAATCTTGGAGAAAATAATAGAACCACATAGCTCATCAAGCATATCATCGAGTCGAGGAATGGGATGTCGATACTTTATCGTGATCTTATTTATGGCTCTACAATCAATACACATTCTCCAAGTGCCATCCTTTTTGGGAACAAGAATTACCGGTATGGCACAAGGACTTAGGCTTTCTTTGATCAACCCCTTCTCAAGAATTTCTTCCACTTGCCTTGATAGCTCTTTGGTTTATGCCGGGTTACTCCTATAAGCTGGACGATTGGGGATTTGTGAACCCGGTATAAAATCTATTTGGTGCTCGATTCCCCTCAAGGGTGGTAATCCAGCGGGCATCTCATCTGGAAATAGCTCATCATAGCCCTGCAAAAGAGAAGAAATAATACTAGGCAAAGTGCTAGTAACTTGGTTAGCTTGTAACAAAAGGTTGGTGTTGACAAGGCACACCCTTTAAACAATTGCTTGGCTTTGCTATCATGTACATGTTCTTATTATTTTTAACCAAGGCACTCCCTCCTTTGGAACGATGGTGGAACTTTCACCTTCACATTTTGCCGCCTCGTCTTTTATTCTCTCCCGAAGCTCCTTCATAGCCCGATAGTCCTTACTCACTTGATATGGAGTGAGAGGTGCAAGCACATACTTTTTACCTTCAATCACAAAAGTGTATTTGTTGGATCTCCCTTGGTGCACAACATCTCTATCAAATTGCCAAGGTCTCCCCAACAGTAAGTGACATGCCAACATGGGAACCACATCACAAACCAATTCTTCATTGTACTTTCCCACACTAAACCGAATAGTTGTTTGTTTGAGGACCTTTATCTCTCCACTCTCGTTGAGCCATTGTAGCTTATAAGGATTGGGATGCTTGCTGGTTTGTATTTTCATACGCTCCACCAAGGAACTACTCACCACATTGGTGCAACTCCCGCTATCAATGATTAAAGAACACACTTTATCTTGGATTTCGCACCTAGCATGAAATAGATTCTCCCTTTGGTCAAGTTCTTCTTTTGCAAGGGCTCCCATAATTCTTCTCACAACACATGAAAGATTAACATTCATGTTCAAGTCTTCATCATCATCAAGCAAAGACTTTCCCTTCTTCATGAAGCAAGCAAAATTCACCCTCTCGTCCAACCTTTCTTTTTCATCCCCTGAAGCACCTTCCTCTCCTTCACCCCTATCTCCCTCTCCCTCTCCCTCATTTTTTTTCTTCACCCTCATCTTCATCTTCAGTCTTATATCCATCACGAAGAGCAATAATTGTTCTCCTATTTGGACACTCACTAGCAATATGTCCCCTCCCTTGGCATCTAAAGCATTGAATTATAGAGGGTCGAGGAAAGTTAGGTTTAACATAGTTACCTCCCTGTGGTTGCTCACTTGCCTTGGATTTGTAATCAAGCATGACTTGGGCAACTTGACCTCCACCTTTAGGTTGCTCCCAAGAGGATGTCGTCTTCCAATTATCTCTACCTTTGCTCCATGTGGAAGTTAAAGAACTTTTGGCCTTGTATGACTTTTCTTCTTTCAAATCAGCTTCTACCTTTGAGGCATCATGGAAAGCTGCTTTAAGAGTCTCATAGTGCTTAAGCTTCAAG
>NC_064293.1:22845502-22850916 GCF_019186545.1 Solanum stenotomum | reverse complement strand
GACTATGTATAGTGAAATGTGGTTGTGCCTCGTGTCTTAGACATCATGGTCCCAACGGCCGAGTCATGTGCACTTTCTTTTGGTTTGTGAATACTGTCTACTTTTATGAAAACATGTTATCCACTATGGCAGCACCTTTAAATGTTCATAGATAGAGCATGATTACAGGTTGGTCCTCCCGAGCCTTCTCGGCAACGGGTGCCGATCCGCCTTGATGGAATTTTGGGTATGACAAAAGTGGTATCAGAGCAGGTCATCCTAGGGAGTCTACAAAGTCGTGTCTATGTAGAGTCTTTCTTATGGATGTGTTGTGCACCACATTTATAAGCAGGAGGCTACGTGACATTTAGGAGTTGTCCTTTTCTTTTCATTCTTTAGATCGTACCATAGCGCCAAATGTTGTAGGTGGACCATGCTTAACCTCTTAATTATTTTGTTATAGTACAAATGCCGCAGAAAAGGAAAAGTAAAAGCAAAGGAAAGCAAGTAGAAGTGGCGGCTGGAGAGGCCAGATAGACTACCCCAAGTGAGTCTCCATCACAAACATTCCCAACTCCTGCATTTCTTGAAGAGTTGAGAAGGGATGGAGTTCCCCCAGAACCACCTACAGAAGCTATCGTGCAAGATTTGAGGAATGCGGTTCAATTATTGACTCATATAGTTGTTGGCCAAGGTGAAAGGCGAGAAGGCCCAATTGCGGGTATTGGTGGTGCAGATAGGGCAGCTAGCACGCGGATACATGATTTCCTTAGTTTGGACCCTCCCTCATTCACCGGGTTAGATCCTAATGAACATCCGCAAGACTTTATTGATCAAATATACCGAACTTTGGATGTTATGCACGTGAGTGGTAAAGAAGTTGTTGAGCTAGCAACATATAGATTAAAGGGTGTGGCTATATTATGGTGTGAAACTTGGAAGCAATCTAAGAGTACAGATGCACCTCAAGCTACTTGGAAAGAATTTAAAAAGGTGTTTCTTGATCATAATTTGCCATTGGAGATTCAAGAGGCGCGCGCAGATCAGTTCTTCAATCTTCACCAAGGGGTATGAGCGTGAGAGAGTACAGTCTCCAATTTAATTCCTTGTCCAGGTATGCTCCCAATGTAGTTTCTACTATGGAGGATAGAGTTCATTGATATGTGGATGGATTGGATTCGTATCTGGTTAGAGATTGTAATATTGCTTCTTTAAATAAAGACATGGAAATAGCAAGGATGCAAGCTTTTGCACAGAAATTGGAGGATCAAAAGCAGAGAAGAAGGGCGCAAGAGACAGAAAGGGGGCAGTCCAAGAGGGCTAGGTTTACCGGGCAGTTTACACCACCTCAAGGTGAGTTTAAGCCTCGGTTTTTCTAATAGACCAGCTAGGCAGTCATTTCCCTACTCTACAGCTAGCGCTCCACCCCAATTTCAAGGGTCGATAGGCAATCAGTTTAGGCAAAAGAGTGAGAGCCAAGGTTCACGGACAGCAGGATATCCAGAGCAGGGAAGTACAAGCCAATCAATGCCTCCTAGGCAGCCTTGTAAACAATGTGGGAGGAGTCATCTAGGTATACGTTGTATTGGAACAGATGCCTGTTATTGGTGTGGTATGCCAGGGCACCTAATGAGAGATTGCCCTAAAAGGCGCATGGGCGATATAGAACAACCTACTGGATCAACTGTTGCATCATCATCATTTGTGCCTCCTTTAGGTAGAGGCCTACAGGTTCCTACAAGTCGTGGTAGAGGTGTTAGAGGAGCAGCTAGTTCTAGCAGAGTCCAAAATCGCACATATGCTCTAGGGAGTCGACAGAACTTGAGGGCTTCAGCTGATGTAGTAACAGGTACATTGTTCATCTTTTCATATAATGTATATGCGTTAATTGATCCTGGTTCCACACTATCGTATATCACTCCACTAGTTGCTGGGAAGCTTCAAAGAACACCAAAATTATTGAATAAACCATTTGAAGCGTCTACACCAATCGGTGAGTCTATTATTGCTAGAATGGTCTATCGTAACTGCATAGTAACTGTTTGTGATCGTGATACATTGGCTGACCTAATTGAACTAGAAATGCTTGAATTTGATGTTATAATGGGTATGGATTGGTTGGCTTCTTGTTATGCCACGGTGGATTGCCGAACTAAGAGAGTGCACTTTCACTTTTCAAACGAGGCAGTCCTTGAATGGGAAGACAATGTTGTAGCGCCAAGGGGTAAGTTTATTTCTTATTTGAAGGCGACGAAGATGATGTCAAAAGGGAATATATGTCATCTAGTTAGAGTGAGAGATGTGGAGGCAGAACCACCGACTCTTCAATTTGTTCCGTTAGTAAATGAATTTATTGATGTGTTTCCTGAAGAGCTTCCAGGTTTACCCCAGAACGAGAAGTAGAGTTTGGTATCGATTTAATTCCACGCACTCAACCTATCTCTATTCCTCCGTATAGAATGGCCCCGACAGAATTACATGAATTAAAGGAACAATTAAATGACTTGTTAGAAANGCTTCCAGGTTTACCCCCAGAACGAGAAGTAGAGTTTGGTATCGATTTAATTCCATGCACTCAACCTATCTCTATTCCTCCATATAGAATGGCCCCGACAGAATTACGTGAATTAAAGGAACAATTAAATGACTTGTTAGAAAAGGGGTTTATAAGGCTTAGTGTATCCCTATGGTGTGCACCAGTGTTATTTGTACGTAAGAAGGACGGCACGTTGAGAATGTGTATCGACTACCGACAATTGAATAGAGTCACAATTAAGAATAAATATCCCCTCCCCAGAATTGATGATTTGTTTGATCAGCTACAAGGTGCCAAGTGCTTTTCAAAAATTGACTTGAGATCAGGTTATCACCAAGTGAGGGTGAAGGAGAAAGATATACCCAAGACAGTTTTTCGAACACGGTATGGTCATTTCAAATTTCTCGTTATGTCATTTGGGCTAACAAATGCACTGGCAATTTTTATGGATTTGATGAATAGGGTGTTCAAGCCATTCTTTGATGTATTTGTGCTAGTATTTATAGATGATATTTGTGTGTATTCAAGATCAGTAGAGGACCATGCAAATCACTTACGACAGGTATTACAAGTTCTTCGTGATCGGCGGGTGTATGCCAAGTTCTCCAAATGTGAATTTTGGTTAAAATCACTGACGTTCTTGGGTCATATTGTATCTGATGAAGAAATAAGGGTTGATTCACAATAGATAGAGGCCGTGAAAGGTTGGCCAAGACCAACAACACCCACAGAGGTTCGTAGCTTCCTAGGGTTGGCAGGCTATTATAGAAGGTTTGTTGAAGGATTTTCTTCTATTTCTGCACCTTTAACTAAGCTAACACACAAGGCAGCTAAATTTCAGTGGAATGATGCATGTGAAAGAAGCTTACAAGAGTTGAAAAGTAGGCTAACTTCCGCACCTGTATTAGTACTTTCGGAAGGAACAGAGGGGTATGCAGTATAATGTGATGCTTCAGGGGTTGGTTTTGGATGTGTACTCACACAGCATGGTAGAGTAATAGCTTATGCCTCAAGACAGATGCGGCCACATGAGAGAAACTACCCAACACATGATCTTGAACTAGCAGCGGTTGTATTTGCTATAAAGATATGACGCCACTATTTATATGGGATTCATGTTGACATATATACAGACCATAAAAGTTTGCAATACATCTTCAAGCAGAAAGATCTGAATTTGAGGCAACGAAGATGGTTAGAGCTAATAAAAGATTATGACGTTGATATACTATACCATCTAGGGAAAGCAAACGTAGTAGCTGATGCTCTCAGTCCCAAGACAATATCAAGTATTAGTGAGCAAACCGTGGAAAAAGAAGGGATGGCGAAGAATCTACGTCAACTAGCTAGTTTGGGAGTTCGTCTTCTTGAAACTCCAAAAAAAGGGATTGTAAGGCATAATGCGGCAGAATCTTAATTAGTAGTTGAGGTGAAAGAGAAGCAGTTCAAAGATCCTACTCTACAACGACTTAAGGAAAAGGTAAATCAAGGTACGATAAAGGAATTTGAGCTTACACAAGATGGAGTACTTTGTTGTCAAAACAGATTGTGTGTACCTAATGTTAATGGGCTAAGAAAAAGGATAATGACAGAAGTATATCATTCAAGATATTCCATGCATCCGGGATCAACTAAAATGTACCATGATTTGAAAGGAATGTATTGGTGGAGGGACATGAAGAAGGACATTGCAGAATTTGCGGCTCAATGTCCAAACTGCCAGCGAGTCAAAGTAGAGCACCAAAAGCCGGGAGGTTATATGCAGTGTATGGAGCTTCCAACTTGGAAGTGGGACATGATCAACATGGATTTTGTCACTGGTTTACCTGGCTCGTTTCGTAAGTTTGACTCCATATGAGTAATAGTTGATAGACTCACCAAGTCAGCACATTTCTTGCCAGTTAAGACTGATTATACAACTGAAGAGTATGCAAAGTTATATTAAGGAGATAGTTCGGCTACACGGGGTTCCAATCTCTATTATATCTGATCGAGGAGCTCAATTCACTGCAAAGTTTTGGAAATCATTCCAAAAGAGTTTGGGAACACAACTGAATTTAAGTACAACCTTCCACCCTCAAACGGATGGTCAAACAGAACGAACAATCCAAACACTTGAGGATATGCTTCGAGCTTGTGTCTTAGACTTCAAAGGTAGCTGGGATGAACATTTGCCACTTATTGAAACTGCCTTCTGATAACAGCAACGTTAAGGGAGATCACAAATTGAGAATTGAATATTAGAATGCTGAAGCACAAAGAAAAGAAACAAAAAAACTAACTAAAGATATGGGAAATTCGAAGGAAAGATCCATGAATTTCCAAGGATTAGATGTTCTAAGGCCTTGAAAAGATCCAAGTAACAACGTATAGATTTATGGAAGAAATCTAACGCCTTTACTTGAGAAAATGGATCAAAACAATAGATTCGAATCTTGACCGCTTTATGAGTAACTAAAGACAATAATTAGTATGTAGAAACTAATAACCTTCTAAAGAATACCAAAAAGAAACCAAAGATATCACAATAAGAAGTTACTTTATACCTTAAACTATGAAACTATTAAAGGTTTAAAGATAAATTCTCAAAGAACAAGTAACAAAGGTTCAAAGAACTCTCTTAAATATTATTAATATCAATCTAAAATTCTCTTTAATGAATAAAAAGGACTCCTATATATAGGAGAAGGGGGGAAAACGTCCAAGACCCCTTATAAGAAGCTAAAAGGTCAGTCAAACCCTAGAAAGATAATTACAAGGAATCCTACTCTAGAAAGGAAATAAAGTAACCTAACTAGGAACAAATTTAGTACTTCTAGGAAAGCATTAAATGGTACTTAGGAGACCATAAATAGACTAACGAAAATGTTAATAACCTATATATAAATAAAGAAATAAG
>NC_064293.1:22824363-22844310 GCF_019186545.1 Solanum stenotomum | reverse complement strand
GTACAAGTCCTACACACATGGAACTTGATTTAGCTTGGTGGTATAAGTAATGAACTTGATTTCCCAGATGAATGGTGACAATAAAGAAGATATAAGGGTAACTCCCGTACATTGCAATATTGCATGATTGAGTGAACGTCAAATTTTAGAAGTATTTAAATTCTGGATCGAAGAGCTATATGTAAGTCTAAGAGTTAAGGTGATCAAGTGTATATAAGTTTTGAGTTAAACTAAGGAGATTACGCTCGGAAAACAAATAAAACAATTGAAGTGCTTGTTGGACTTTATAAAGCTAGCAGGTGTCACTTACTTGCGTAGCTCAAATGGGCTAGGTAGATGGGGAAGATTAGTTCATGCATTAGTGGGCTCACTTGAGGCCCAAATTAAATAAAAAGGAAAAGGGAATAGAGATGAGGCTGACTCACACCAATCTGTCCAAGTCCAACTACTTGAGCCCAATAAAGACTAAGGCCCAATGGCTTAATATTAGAAAGGGGAAAGATTGCAGCCCAAGATGAATACATAAAGGGCCCATTTTGTGAATATATATTTCCAAGCAGGTGCATCACCTACTTGGACCAATTTGACAAATTAGTGGCTGATATTAAAACTTAAGAGGTGGGGAAAAGTAAGACCTTTTAAGCCCCAAGTTGCTGGCCATTTCCTCACTTTTAAGAATAGATAAAAATCAGATTTCTCTATAAGCTTCTCCTCTCTCTTTCAAAGCATAACAGCAGCACAAGTTTCCTAGGGTTCTTGGATAAACCCAAGCCCTTGCAAGGTAAGATAAGTGGAATTACTAATGGATTTAGCCTAATTCTCTCATGGAATGCAAGATAAACATGTTAATTAGTTAAGAACAAGTAGAGGACTGAATCTGTCAAAAGTTTAATTGCTCACTTTCCTTTGTTACTGAGAGGCTGTGTCTTTGGCCTATCGCAAGCTCAAGTTAATGAAGAGTTCAAATTAAAAAGAAAATTGAGTTATAGGAATTAAGGTAAAGTGACTGCCCTATCTTTGTCTTCCGTAAACACGAGTCTAAGTATGATATTTTAAGTGTATTGTTGATAAGAACTTGTGGGATGATGATGGGAAACTATGGTTTCACGTCCTCTATTGTATGTTGGATTGTTAGGACTGTCTTTGGGACAAGTTGATGTATAAACATATTGGGGATAGCTTGGTTGATATCTGGAAAGGGTGTAAATTGCAGATATTGAAATATAGTTGTGCAGTGTACAAATGCAATAAAAGAAGGTGGGGTTTACTGCCCGATCATTATTGTTGAGTGAGATTGGACTGCCTAAGAATGTTTAGTAACTACTAATACTAATTTATCACCTACTCTATTGTAGATAAGTATTTGAAAATAAAGGAAGGTACTTCAAGGTAACTACAAGGTGGTACAACAAGGTATGTACGGCTTTTTGATTTCCTACTAATTGGCATGAAATCTAGACACGTCCTGGACACATAGAGGCAGCCTACCACCTCCAACACGACTTATGACCTTGTTCTCACTCTTTAACATGTCTATACGTTCCCATACATGTTCATTGTCAAATCTTTACATATATATTGAATAACCTACATGAGTTCTCCTTTTAACTAAATAAGGTCCATATGTTATTTCAGCTCCTATGCATTTCACTAATTGTGTAACTACTCTCTGCTTTGTTGTCCCTGCATTATATGATTATTACATGTCAGTTGTTGACTACATAGTCCCACAACTCAAAATTCTATGACCACCAAAAGAATCATCTCAAATGTTGATGGAAAGATATTAAATGAATCTTCTTATTTATGGGTGGTATCCCAGGGGTGGAAGAATCACCTAGCATGGGTCGATCCCAATTTTACAGGTGGTATCCCAGGGGTTAAAGGAAAGCCTAGCATGGGTCAATCCCGATTTATTTGTCTACCACTGATCATCTGGTCATTTGTATTATATGTTGTGAACAGAGTGTAAAGTAAAGAATGATAAAGTAAAGAAAAGAATGTAAAGTACCTGATTCCATAATATGAGAAAAGGTTGTCTTGTATTCTTACATTGGTATATGATTTCATTTGAGTTCTTATTTCACATACTGTACTTCATGCCTTACATACTCAGTACATTCTCCCGTACTAACGTCTCTCTCGGGGGACCTGCAATTCATGTTGTAGGTACAAGAGCTAGTAGATCTACCCAGTAGGAGAACAGGACATCCAACGGCTATTCATGAGCTCCAGGTTGATTCGGGGTTTTCCAAGTCTATAGCATGTATTTTGATATTGTATAGTAGATGAGTGTAAGGCGCCCTGTCCCGACCTTAACCCCATAACGTTTTATCACTTAGAGGCTTTGTAGACTATGTATAGTGAAGTGTGGTTGTGCCTCGTGTCTTAGACATCGTGGTCCCAACGGCCAAGTCATGTGCACTTTCTTTTGGTTTGTGAATAGTGTCTTCTTTCATGAAAACATGTTATCCACTATGGTAGCACCTCTAAATGTTCATATATAGAGCATGATTACAGGTTGGTCCTCCCGAGCCTTCTCGATAAAGGGTGCCAGTCCGCCTTAATGGGATTTTGGGCGTGACAACTTGGCTTCGGTGATTTGATGGGATGTTATTCATGCTTTGCACATGTATGCTTTGGAGGTTACTTGAGAATGGTTCTATTATGATATAAATGACTAAAGAGTCAAATTATGCTTATGTATGAGACGTTACTTAATATGGTTATGATATTGTCTCTTAATGCTTATGATTCATGTTTCGTGAAGTATTTCCTATGATTTTGGATTATGTCTTATATTGACTAACCCTTATCTTATGCTCTTATGGTTATGCTAGCTAACATATTTAGTACATTTTGTTCAAACACATACTTTGCCTAAATTCTACTCAAATGTAGGGTTTGGAGATTGAGTGCTACTCTTGGAGATAGGTTTCTAGAAGTTGCAAGGAGTTGAAGATCTTTGTGAGTCCTCATAGCTTCAGGCAATACCCATATTTCCTTTATGACTTTTATTTTCATGTTGAGACTATTGTATGGGCTGTGTCCCAAGATTTTATTCTAAAAGTTGTATTAGATGGTTTTAGACAAATTATAGAAAGACTTCCGCTTGTTTTGATGAAAATGACTTCAATTGTAAAAGTTTTAAATTTTCTCGTATTTTCTATTATCTTTCGTTCATGATATGCTAAGGTCTTGTTGATGAGTCCACAAATTGCACTCATTTAGGGTTATATTTATATAGAATTAGTGTCCTCAAATGCATATATTTTCTCATTATCTGATGAAAACCCTTAAGTTTCACGTATTTGGAGTTTGAGGGAAAGCATGGACACTACTTAGCAAAAAGGAACAAAAGCAGCTGAAAGAACGAAGAAATGAAATTCTGAGAATCGCTGAACCCATTCGGCGAGTCGCCAAAAGGTCTTATCCTCGCCTTTTGGTCCAGTGTGTTGAGCCCTGATAGAACGGATCAAATCGGCGGTGAAAAGGAGCAGTCAACGTATCACCGAGTAGTTCCGTGAAGCTGTACTATGTCTCCCAATGATCCATAATCGGAAAATGCAGAAGGGTAACGCAGGACGGCGATGAAACCTACCAAAGGGTGGATAGCCGAGTTGATCAGTGATCTCGACTAACGACGCCAACTAATTCGCCGCAACACACATTTTTTGAAAACTATAAATACTCGTTGAGAGTTGTAGCTTAAGGAGGTTATATTTTAATATATGAGATTTTTAATATAGAATTTTTAACATAGACTTCGGAGTTCTACGTTTGGAGAAGGTTTTGAAGAACTTGAAGATTCAAAGGGTTTCAACTGCAAGAATTTGGACTTGGGTCTTGTGAATTCTTGATTCTTTGCTTGTTTTGAGACTTAAATCTTCATATCCATTTGAATGCAAACTCATTTTCGTATAAATTTCTATCTCTCTTACATGTCTAGATAAAACCCCAATTCTTGGGTTGTGATTTTGTTAATATGGGTTAGATTATTTGATAAGTCTTGCTTGTTGATGGTTTATTTGTTGTGGAAATGTCATTTCGTTTAGTAGTTGTGGTGGAACTTAATGAAATTGTAGTTGCAAATGCGATTTCACCTTGGTGTTTTCGGCTTACTCGACAAAGAGGTCGTAAAACTAAGACTGCTTTTAAGCATTCATAAACTGGATTAGGTGAGTATAGGCCTTTCACCAAAAATCCTCCTATTAAACTTCTCTTCTCTTTTAGACTTTACTCTCAAAGCCTTTACATCAAAAGTTGATCATATTAGCTTCACCCTAAAGTCCTAGCTATCATGATCACTGTAACGTCCCATATTTTGCATATACTAGTTCTATGTGAGTAGTGAGGGTTTGAAATAGGTTTGACAATATTCGAAAGAGGCTTGAGGTTAAATAGAGTAAGTAAAGTATAATTTGTCATAGTAATCAACCTACTTGCTTAAGCTACTGATTCGGATATCTTATGTAATTAAGTTCCTCACGTACATGTGTAGCTTACGTAGAAAGGATGACATAGGTTCTTAATGGTAGATTAACTGCTGACCTACTTAAATAAGTGGTAAGTAGGTGATGCACCTACTTAGGAAATATGTGGACTGCAATTTAAAAGAAAAGGGCAACTAGGTGATGTAGCTACTTAAAGAACTTGTGGCAGAAATTAAGGGAGTGATGTACCTGCTTACTTAAAGTGAGGGACTAGATATTTCTACATTTTTCTTATTGTAAAAACGTCCATAAAGGACCCTTAAGAGAATGAAATTCATTTCATATATCTCTCACTTGTTCTACAGCAATTTACTCCCAAAAAGAAACCCTAGAAGCTCCAAAGTGCTGGCCTGCAAGTTCACCATTAAAAATCTGAGAAAACCCTTTATTTTTCAAGTACAAGTTGGTGTAACATCTCCCATCTTAACAAATTCAAGAGGAGGAACTGATTTCACCTTAAGGTAAGGCTACTGTCATATGTTAATTTTTTCATCCCTCTTTTGTGCTTGAATCGGTTAGGGGATTTGGTATGTGTTAATGAGCTGAGAATTGTTCCTTTTACATGGTGTGAGATTGGGGAATGTTCTGGTTGATTGTGCGTGTTGGGACAGCCATGGAGGGGAGTCCCCTTTAACTCAATTGTTAGCCCATTTGAGCATTTTAAATGTAATGTTAGTTGGATGCTCAAGGGACAGTGGTCGGAAACCGTGAGTTCATATTGCTACTGCCACATTCTGATGTTTAGAAACTGATTTGTGTATAGTAACATAAGGAGGCATGTGCAGAAGTCATGAGAACTTGTTAAAGGATAAAACGGTAAAGGGTGCAGTAACGTACCATCTAATTGGGCGTTGCATGAGCTTGCTACCTGCAACCCCTTTATATATTGTTTTGCATATGTTATAAAGCCCGAGGAGTTTCAGGGGACCTTATTAGAAGGTCATATTGTATATGACGTTATTAAAGGAGAAGGGGTGGAATGCATACCATCGGTTTGATAAGTATGGGTTTGCTGCCTGATTACTGTTTGCCAAGTTTAAGTAGCCCAATCTGTTGGTTAGCTACTAATATTAGTTGTGTTACTTATTTCATTGTAGATTAATAATTAGAAAGGAAGGAGGTTAATTCGTTGTACTATCTGAGTGGTACAGCAAGGTATGTAAGGCTATTCGATTCTATATTATTTGGCATGAATTCTGCTTGTGTCACTACCAACAAGTGAGCTTCCTAAGTGCTCTTTCAAGTAAAAGACACTTAGTGGCATCGTACAATCCCAAACACAGCTGACAATAGTTCCCCTCTCCTTAGTGTGTCGAATTGCTTCAATATATGTGCATCTTTACTTTTCCAAGTATTGGTATGAGAAAAGGGTAATTTCAGCAGTAGCTTTGTGATTCCTCCTGTCAATCAAATGAGGTCTATTGTGTCATTTGAGCTCTTATATAATTCATTAGTATCACATTTCCATCTTGTGTTATTGTTATTGCCCTAAGTGCATATTCACATGTTTCCTACTACTGATCCACAGTTCTGATGCTAAAAAATAATTATGACCACCAAAATAACAATCTCAAAGATTAAAGAAACTATATGAAGCGGTATATGTGTAAGGGTGGCAGCCCAGGGGCAAAAGCCTAGCATGAGTCGATCCCAATTTGTGTATAAGGGTGGCAGCCTAAGGGCGAAAGCCTAGCATGGGTCGATCCCAAATTTATATATTTGAGGACAGCATCTCAGGGGTTAAAATGCCTAGCATGGGTCATCCTCTTTTACCACTGATCAGTTGGTTATTTGTATCATATGCTTTACAGAGATCGCAATGTAAAGAAAATTTACAGAAAAGAATATAATGTACATGATCCCACAACAGCAACAAGGGTGGTCTTTAATCTAATCTATGCAGTTACATATTGATACTTGATTTCAATTGAACTCTTGTTTACATATGTTATTTCCTTACATATTCAGTACATTCTTCGTAAAGACGTTCCTCTCGGGGGACGCTGCATTTCATGCTGCAGCCACATGTACTCCAGCTAGTAGACCTCTCCAGTAGGAGCACAGGACACTCAGCTGCTATTGGTGAGCTCCAAGTTGATTCGTGGCTTAATCGAGTCTTTGGCATCTATTTTGTTACCGTATAGTAGTTAAGGGTAAGGCGGGGCCTTGTCCCGACCTAAACTAAGGTTGTCTATCTTGTAGAGGCTTTGTAGACTAATGTATAAAGTTTGGTTGTGTCTTGTCTCTTAACAATTGTGGCCTCCACGGCCAAGTGTTGTACGTAAGTTTTGGGCCAGTCTATGTCGGTCTTTTATCACTACAGGGCATATAAGCTTGTCATAGCTTCATAGTTATCATAGTTAAATGTATGGTAAGTACAGGTTGTAAGTTGGTTTTCCCGGGCCATTTAGACATCAGGTGCCTGTCCGTCTTAATCAGATCTGAGGCGTGACAATCACAAACCTTACTCTCAAGGTTTCCTTCTTAACCTATTCTTTATGTCTAGGGTTCAAGGTATTTTAATGACATCTTTCATTACTAGCTGATTTTAGTCTTCATTATTCATAAAGGTTCAATTCTAACATTACAAGTCAAGATCAATCATATTCAACAAGGTCTAGTTCAATTCATGATTATATGATCCTAACTTTGATCTATTACTACTCATGACATTGATTTAGGAAGATTACTCATGAACCTTCAATTTTACCTCAAATGGCATAAACCCACAAAACATGTAACTCATCAAATAAACTAGGGTTAACCATTGAAATCACCAAATTTCATCATAATATCACCGAATTTTATCATAATATCATTCGCAGCACATTTTTTGACAACTATAAATACTAGTTTGATTTTTTATCTTAGTATGCAATTTCAGATACAACAATTTTAATTTCTATGTTTTGAAGTAGAGAATATTTTTGCTTAAGCTTTTGGATACTTGAAGACTTCCAATTCCAAGAAATTGGAAGTGGGTGTTGAAGATTCTTTATCTCAGACTCGATTTAAGTGAATATAATTCAAACCCAGTTGATGTTACTTCGATTTGGTATCATTTTCATCCTTTTTCTATGTCTAGCTAAAACACCAATTGTTAGGGTGTGATTTTGTGAATATGGGTTAAATTTCTTGTTAGGTATTGCTTATTGTTAGTCTATTTGTTATTTAAATGTGATTTCGTTTAGTAGTTGTATTTGAACTTAATGGGATTATAGTTGCAAATACGATTTCATCTTAGTGTTTTTGGATTTGTCGAGAGAGAGGTTTTAAAACTAGGACTACTAAATTGATAGCCGGTGGTTATTGGGTCGTCATGGGTTCAGCTTGATAGAGTAAATCCTAGGCCTTTTCCCACACATTTATCTTAAGAGAGTGAATGCGCTAGGGCGGAGGAAATGCCTAAAAGCGGCAACTCGGTGTTCGAGAGAAACGGAGTTGAGTCGGGGTAACTTGCTCAAGATAGAATTTACCCCCACTCAAGTCTAGCCTAGATACAAATGTTTAGCAATTGATTATCAATAGTAATTACCCGATTGTGTAGTTTATCCCATATTTCTATCACATCCCAACAATCTTGTCTCCTATATTCACATCTTTGTGTTTTCACTGTTTTTGTTCATTAATTGAATACAAACCCCCCCCCCCCGAATTGATAATTGACATTCGTGTCAACCCCTTAATATATCATGTTTTTACTCGATAATGTTTTTAGCTATGGTTGACTCTAGCGTATTCACGCTGAACTCTTAATTCTTAGAAACCGCTCCCTTGGGAGTCGACCCCAACCCATTCGGTTGGGTTACATTACTATTGAATGATCGTAGACACTTGAATTGGAAGTCGTTTCTTGATTACACAACTATCAAAAATGGTGCCGCTGCCTTGGAGTGGTGTTACTTGAGAATTTTGAGTTGAGTCGAATATCGCTTTTGTTAGTCGTAGATTACATATTTAATTTTTAGTTTAGTTTTGTTTGTGTGAATAGTTCAGGAACTATGAGTGTGAATGACAACAATGGTAGCCAAGTAGGCCACCAAGACGATATCGGAAACATTAACGATATAAATGACCCACATCTTAATGACTCCCATCTCATGGGCGGTATGGATGCCATTCGCTTGCCTCCGGCTGAAGGGAATGTTGTATTTCACATCACGAGTACTATGTTGCAACTCTTGCAACTAAAGGGGCTTTTCTGTGGATTGCCTCATGAAGACCCTCATAAGCACATTCAAAATTTCGTGGATGTGTGCAGACCATTCTCTTTCAACACTATCTCCCAAGAGTATGCATTTTCAAATATAACAATGTTATTTTCTAAGTTTTCAAGTAGAGAATATTTTTGCTTAGCTTTTGTTGTTTTGAAGACTTTCCAATTCCAAGAAATTGGAAGTCGATGATGAACATTCTTCATATTAGACTCGATTTAAGTGAATATAAATAATACCCAGTTGATGTTAATTTGATTTGGTATCATTTTCTTCCTTTTTTCTATGTCTAGCTAAAACCCCAATTCTTGGGGTGTGATTTTGTGAATATTGGTTAAATTTCTTGTTGGGTATTGCTTATTGTTAGTCTATTTGTTGTTTAAATATGATTTTATTTAGTAGTTGTGTTTGAACTTAAAGGGATTGTAGTTGCTAATACGATTTGATCTTAGTATTTTTGGTTTGATTGAGAGAGAGGTTTTAAAACTAAGACTACTAAATTGATTGCCGGTGGTTATTGGGTCATCATGGGTTCAACTCGAGATAGTGAATCCTAGGCCTTTTCCCACATATTAAACTTGAGAGAGTGAATGGGCTAAGGCGGAGGCTGTGCCGAAAAGCGGCAACTCGTTGTTCGATAGAAAGCGAGATGATTCGGGGTAAATTTCTCAAGAGAGAATTTACCCCCACTAAAGTCTAGCCTAGTTACAAATGTTCAGCAATTGATTATCAATAGCAATTACCCGATTGTGTAGTTTATCCCATATTCCTATGACATCCAAAGAATCCCGTCTCCTATATTTGCATCTTTGTGTTTTCACTGTTTTTGTTCATTAATTAAATACAAACCCCCTATTGATAATTGACATTCGTGTCAACCCCTTAATTTATTATGTTTTTTCTCGATAATTTTTTTTAGCTATGGTAAACTCTAGCATATTCGCACAACATGAGGAAAACAATGCATATAAGTCATCTCTAACAAGAACTAGGCATTTTTATGAACATGAATCACATAAGAAGATCATGGAAACATACAATTCACACATGACTTCACATAAAGCACTCAAGAGGAACTTATCATCTCAAGCTTGAATAGGAGTAGAAGGAAAAGGATGAGGACATTGGGACATCTCATTGGCCCTTCGCCTCTCATGTAGCACTCTTAACCAACTTCCTTACTAAAGAACACTTCATGCTACTACATGGAACAACTTCCTTGCTCTTCTATTTGTTAACTTGCAGGTCTAAGACTTCTACCGGTACTTCTAATTTAGAGAGGTTCTCTTCAAGTAACTCTAGCTCACAAGCAACCTCACTAACATCCCTCAAGGTGAAAATTTCAAGTAAACCTAACTCATAAATATCAATTACACTCAACGACTTTTCTATCTAAGCACATTATCTCCCACTTGTGAGCAAGCCTACAAGCTCTTTTAAGCATCAATTCTATGGTCGGAGCAAGTCATCACTAAAATTTTACATCCATCCCACAAGATTATTCTACACCAAAGTGAATTACACTTCCACCCTTCTTAGAGGAGTCTACTCACTCAACTCATCTAAGCATTACTTAAACACCCTATTTGACCAATCTATCAATCATACTTCAAAACTCATCATGACTAAGTCGAGTTCTACCAACAACTAAACATCACCACACAATCACCTTGCTAGGTAGGCACACTATCTCCCCCTTGGGAGTAAGCTTAAACAAAATCTTCTAAACATCTTTAACAACATAAAGGCAATAATAAAGAATCATTCATACTAAAGACAACATCACAATCTATCATCTCAAATCTCTCAATTCACATAGATATAATTGGCATCACGACCAACCTTTATGCCTCACTCCTTCTAGCGTAAGCCCTTCAAGTGGTCATGTCCTAAAGACCATCGAATATGGAATAAGAGAAACTCTATGGCACGACTTGGAGAATGAAGAAGTGAAGTTTTCTAAGCATCCAATAGCCTCCTATTCATAAAAGTGGTGCGCTTCACATCTATGAACAAGACTCTATTAGATGTGGTTTGAGACAATCCTAGAACCATTCTAAACCTTGTGCTCTGATTACAAAGTTTGTAACGACCCAGGGGTACACCCTAGAAGTACCATGGTGTACTTGACCCCTAAGGGGTCTCATACAAGCCCTTAGCATCATCATACCATAAGATCATAGAAAAGTAGGGAAAATTAAAACTTCTTTAAACCATACAATCGAAAACATTTTCATAAGCAAGCGGATGTCTTTACTAACTCTTTTACTCAAACCATATAGTTAAACTCATGAATAAAAGTCTTGGGACGCAGCCCATATAAAGTCTAAAACTTAATAAATGACATAAAAGAGAAACATGGGTTTGTCCTTGAAGCTATGAGGATTCACCAAATCTTCAAGTCTTCTTGCTTCTTAGAAACCTAGTAGGCAATATGCATTAGTACGAAATGTACCAAGTATGAAAGCTAACACAACAACATTAGAGCACCTCAAAATGGTTAGTCAACATAAGACATAGGCATAAAAGATAATCACATAGTCATAACATAATCTCCAACATAAGCATCACATAATCATAAGCCAACATAAGACATAATTATTGAAAATATGAGATAAACCATATTCATATAAACATAATTGACTCTTAGTAATCTATAGCAAAATAGCACCATTGTCATGTAATCTTAAAAGCATACAAAGTGCAAAGCATGAATTACATCCCATAATACCACCCAAGCCAAGTACCCCTTTTTAGTCATCTTAACCATAGTCTTTACACATGGTCAACTCTTAAGCTTCTTTAATATAAGGGTATCATACTCCTAAGTAACCTTAAGGAACACTTGTGCAATGCATGTTAGTCATCCCATAATACCATTCACACTTAGTATCACCTTCAAGTCAACACAGTCATACTTACCCTCCTTTAGTCTCACTCTTTAGCTTACTTCATATAGACAAGGGAACTAGCATCCTTAGTAAAACATATTACGGAAGGCCACTATAGCACAACCCTATCTTAAAATATCACTCATAAGAACTCTTTCTTGAATGAACCTAAGTCGTACTTTTTCCATGCATGAATATCATCACATAACTCGTGCTAAGTACTACATTTAGGTCCTCATAGTAATACTTCTTGATTTGGAACGTAGTTCCTCTCTTTAACTTTAGAACACTATGAGGTACTCTCTTAAGCACATCTTAGTTCATTATTAGATTGAACCCTATGAGATACTACTTATAGCATGTCTAGGTTCATCATCTACATGGACCCTATGAAATATTACCTTAAGCATGTATAAGTGCATTCATACTCTTGAACACTATGAGGTACTTCATTAAGTAAGTCTTAGTTCAATTATGCTTTAGAACACTATGAGATGCATCTTCAAGCATGTCTAAGTTCATTGGATATGGAAATTGCTACTAGAAACCTTAACTAAACTAAGTGAAGGCCTCAATCTCATGACACCTAACTTTGGGAAAACCCACACTCTACTAATTAAGAGTTTCCCCCTTTAACTTGGATAGTCCTCACATCAACTAGTTGTGATTCTCCTTTCTATTTGGAGCACATACCCTATCTTGTGTGACACTCCATCTCATCTTCAATATCCACTTGGNCTAAGTGAAGGCCTCAATCTCATGAGACCTGACTTTGGGAAAACCCACACTCTACTAATTAAGACTTTCCCCCTTTAACTTGGATAGTCCTCACATCAACTAGTTGTGATTCTCCTTTCTATTTGGAGCACATACCCTATCTTGTGTGACACTCCATCTCATCTTCAATATCCACTTGGAGTCAAGAATACACTCCAAGGTTTGCTTTTTAAGCCTTGCTTAACAGTCATATTTCATTGAAGGATGTCCTTCACAACTAGTTACTACTCATGACATTCATTTATGAAGATTACTCATGAACCTTCAATTTCACCTCTAATGACATAAATCCATAAAACATGTAACTCATCAAATAAACTAGGGTTAACCATTGAAATCACCCAATTTCATCATAATATCACAATTTAATGCCAAATTAACCATAAATACCGACACATTGGAAGTAACCCTAGCTTAGATTGGGGTTATTATACACAAATTATGGGATTACAAAGGGGGCTCTATGGGTGGAAGAACTCATAGATGAAATCTAAACATACGTTAATAAATACCCTAGCACAAGCCTATAGCAATGGAGCCTTTGATTTTGAACATAGCTTCAACCTCTAGCTTCTTCTTCAATTGAGGTCTTTCTAGAGAGAGAAATATTTGAGAGAGTAGTGATTTGGGGTTTTTATTTGGGTCTAGTGTAAACTGACTTAAACTTGGAGACTAATGACTTAAAAAATAAAAAATAAAAAAATAATATATATATATATCTGTATAAAACCATTACAAAATGACCCCCACTTAATATAAGTCGAATAGGAATTTACATAAAAACCCCAAAACTAGGTAGCCCCGTCCAGTGGTCATGCCCACTTGTACGGACCGTCAAGGGCACCACGGCCCGTGGTGGTGCCCGTGGTTCCTTGAACATTGTCTCCCCCCATGTAACACCACGGAAATTCTATGACTTAAGTTAGAGCCTCACCTTATAAATAATGACTTAAAAATAGTTAAAATGATGTTCATAAACCTAAACTAATGTATATGACTTGGTTTAGAAGAGTAAAAGTCTAAACGTCAAGAAATGACCACGACGTCCGAAAACTAGAGAAGAATGTGTTCTAGTGTGTCCTTAGGTTTTGGGCAGGTTTGGGAGTATCGTATGATGGTATAATCTGGTGAAAAGTTTTAAAATAGGTAAATATATGTTCCTAGGGTCAAAACATTCGAATATGATTACCTGGGGCCACCATAAGGGGAACCGAGGAGGACCCCAACCTTACCCAAGCAAGCTGCCAAGGCAGCTTGCAAATTGCACTTAGAGGGAATAGAGGTGTGTCGCACACTTTCTCCACCAAGGAGCAAAAAGTCCGCGACGCGGTCATGTCGCAGACTCTACTGTCTCAAAATTTAATTCCAAATATCTCTAGGGAACAGCTCTGCGTCGCGGACTTTTTCCGCGACGAAAATGCAAAAATTCAAAAATCTATTTTTACCTCATTAAAGAGTCCATTTAAGTGAGCGGTATTTAGGGTACTTTAGGTGACATGTATATAATGATTTTTAATTCATTTTATCACTCAACCACAAAACCCAAAGATCTAAACCTAAAGTTCCTCCTTCTCTCCACACTCTCTCTCTTGTCAAGAACTCCATTCAAGAAGATTGGAGCTTCAAGAAGAAGACCAACTCTCCGAGGTTTCAACTCGGATTTTCGTTGTTAATTCGTCAATAAGGTATGGTTGCTTATCACTCTAGGGATTCCTTTACTCAAGAGGCCCCTTCAAGATGAATTTCAAAATATCCAATTTCTAGCTTTCAATCCAAAAACGTGGGTCTTCTTTCTAAAGTGAAATTGATGTTATAAACTGACTTTGATTGATGTTATATGAACAATTATGGATGAATTTATGTTGTATTGGTGGTTTGTTGAAGAAGTCCCCATGAGACCCATGTTTCTCCTTTTTTTCCTAATTCCTACGCTAGTTTGTGTTGGATATTGATTGAAGGCTATGAATTGAAATGTGATGTCATGTAATTCATTTTTGTATGATGATTCTACCCTAGGTTATGTATAATTTCTATGAAATTAGGGTTGACTCTTTGAATGAAGCATTGAAGGCTATGAATGGAATATGTCAATTGCTTATATTGATGTTGATTATATTATTACTCCATGAATTACCTTGTATTATGTATTGGTTATGAATTTCTTGGTAATTGAAGTGGATGTCCCACGAAGGGCAAGAACGTATGAAGGTTGGTTCTTCTTTGAACTCAAGTATGAAAGGTGAATTACTTAGATTGTAATGATGCTATACCTAATGTGTTATAATGGTGTTGATGACCTAGTTTCCTCATCCTTAACCCTCTACACTTGAATTATCTATAAAGTATGAATGTATATTATGGTATGATTGCTATATGATTGACAGGTAGTTCTCATGATTGTAGTGTAATGTAAAGTGAAAGGTTTACTCACTTGCTAAGTGTCTCTAAAGTGAAAGGATTGTTACTCACTTATGAACACATACGAGCTATTATGGTAAGATGTCTACATAAGAGTCTAGTAAAGCCTAATGTGAACTTATGTGATGACTAAAGATGATTACTAAAGGGAATTAGATGCGTAGCACCAAAAGGGCATGTAAATGAGATGGGGGTCTGACTTTTAGTAAGTCCGGCCGCCCACATGGGTTTCCTCACCTTTAGCAAGTCCAAATTAGCTACGGTATGTGTTGTCTCATGAGATGGAAACCCCCATGTTTAGTAAGTTAGGGTTTCTAGAAGCAATCTCCTTGACCCTTAACTATGTGCCCACATAGGACTCTAGCTTAGTGCATTCACCTATATAGCTATGTACAAATTGTTACACCTTAGGGAAGTGTTAACCCTCTCTTTTCGGTGTGGGAGTAGAACACCGGATTCTATTTAGCTCTCATAGTCTATGTCGGTTATTGCAATAATTCCCTAATGTAAAAGTAAATGAAGGTATGCATGGTGTGAACTCTTACTAGGGCTTTCTTAAGGGTTTCTACATAGTGTAAGGGAGGGTATGGGACTTCTCTTAAACATTGCACTTGTGGGATCCTAAGAGACGGTTGTAGTAGTGTTCTCTGATGATTATGATTATTATGACTTATGTATGTTGAAGCTATGTTATGTATGATTATTATATATGTGGTAAGTTATGATGAAATATGATCTTATGAATGTATGCATGAAGTAGGTTGCTTAATGTGATACTTGTCTTTGAATAGGGTTATGACGTTCTATTCTTTGCATTGCATTAGTATTGCTTGGCTTTGTCTACATGTTGGGATGGTATTATGTTGGTTTGGACTATGATATTTAATTTTTGTGCATATTGGATTTACTTGGCAAAAAACATGTTTTGAATAAAATGTCCTTTTATGCAGGTATCAATGGTTTTTATGCATAGTAGCCATACTTAGTACGTGTGTTGTACTAACCCGTATTTTCTCCCTTTTCCCAAACATTTATCTCCGGGCCGTTGAGGATTCAAGCTTACTTCTGAAGACACTTGGAGTTGCTTCCCCAAGTTGGTGAGTCCTCAAGTCCGAGGACAAGACCCTATGATCTAGCTTCTTTGTTTTTTTCTTTGCTAATGTTGAAAGACATTGTTGCACTTCCTATTTGCAAGACTTCTTATTGATGTAAGGGCTAAGTCTCATTTTCGATACTTCTATGTCTAGATGGTGCATTGTGACGATGTTAGATTTTGTTTTTCATATATGAAGTGAAGTTGAACTTCCAAAGTAGAACTTTTAAATTTTCAGTGATTTTATTCTATGATGCACGTTATGATGAATGCTAAAGGCTTGTATAAGACCTCTTCGAGGTCGAATATGCCGGTAACGACTAGGGGGTGCTCTCGGGTCGTTACAAACTTGGTATCAAAGCATAAAGTTGAGAAAAATGTAGGATTCATGTCACAAGATACCACACTTATGAATGAGAGGATACGAGATGCTTAGGAACTTTCACTCTTTTGTTATTCCATAGTCGTGCCTAAGAGTCTTAACTCTATTTAGTCCTTTTCTTCTAATCCTTCTCTTGTGCTTGTAGGCAATGAATACAAGAAGGAACAACGCAAGGAGGGCCGGCAAAGAGAATGTGAATGAGGCGGTTCCCCCTCAAGCTCCTCAAAACCCTCAAGTTCCAATTGAAGAAGGAGCTATGTCTAATGTTCAGATAAGGTCGGCTATTCATAATTTGACTCAAGTGTTGGCCACTCAAGTTTCAAGGGATGCTAGGGTGCAAGTGAACCCCAATGCTAGCACTACCACTTCTAGGATAAAGGATTTATCAAGGATGAATCCCCCTACTTTCTTTGGCTCCAAAGTGGAAGAAGATCCACAAGGGTTCATTGATGAAGTGTTTAAGGTTCTAGAGGCTATGGCTGTGTCTTCTCAAGAAAAGGCTGAGTTAGCCGCCTATCAACTCGGAGATGTGGCACAAGTGTGGTATGAACAATGGAAGGAGGGGAGACCTATTAGAGAGGGTCTGATAAGTTGGGCTACTTTCAACATGGCTTTTCTTGATAGATTTTTCCCCTTGGAACTAAAGGAGAGGAAAATGCAAGAATTCATCAACCTTCGTCAAGGAGGTATGAGTGTGAAGGAGTACGGACTCAAGTTCACTCAATTTTCCAAGCATGCTCCTACTTTGGCGTCGGACTCTAGAGCTACAATGAACAATTTTTTTATGGGTGTATCCGATCTTGTGGTTAATGAATGTAGGTCGGCTATGCTAATCCCAATCATGGACATTTCTCGCCTTATGGTTCATGCCGAGCAAATTGAGGAGCAAAAGCTTAAGCGAGTTGGTAGAGAATTGAAGAGGTCAGGGGCCGATAATGGAAATTCTTTTAAGGTTAGGTTTGAAATCCAAGATAAGCCAAAGTTCAAAAAGAGGTTTTCCTACCAAGGTTCTCCTAACACTCCAAGGGTCAACAAAGGTAAAGTGTCTACCCCCAAGCCTCAAGAAGCAAGAGGTGGTGGTACTTATGTTGAGAAGCCTATTTGTACAAAGTGTGGTCGAAAACATGAAGGCAAGTGCCTAGTTGGCATGGGTAATTGCTATGGTTGTGGTAAGAGCGGCCACATGAGGAGGGACTGCCCTATGCTAAAGGCTCAAGGAAGGGAAAATGCTCAAGCACAATCAGGTGGCCCAAATCCCGATGCTTCTAAGAAGAATCACTTCTATGCTCTCCAATCCCGAGGTAATCAAGAGAGCTCTCCGGATGTTGTGACTAGTATGTTGCAAGTATTTTCAATAAATGTTTATGCATTGTTGGATCCCGGTGACACTTTGTCTTTTTTAACTCCTTTAGTGGCTATGAAGTTTAATATGCTTCCTGATGTCTTAGATAAACCCTTTTCGGTTTCTACTCTGGTGGGTGATTCCATTGTTGCTAATGGAGTTTTTAGGGGTTGTTCCATATCTTTGCCCAATAGAGTCACTTTGGTTGATTTGGTGGAACTTGATATGTTAGACTTTGATGTCATATTGGGGATGGATTGGCTTCATGCTTGTTTTGAATCCATAGATTGTAGGACCCGAATTGTGAAGTTTCAATTTCCTAATGAACCCATTTTAGAATGGAAGGGAGGAAATTCCATTCCTAGGGGAAGAATCATTTCATGTCTAAAAGCTTGTAAGTTGATTTCTAAGGGTTGTGTCTATCATATTGTGAGGGTCAAGGATCTTGAGTCCGAGATTCCTCCTTTGGAGTCGGTCCCCGTAGTTAAGGATTTTCCGAAAGTCTTTTTCGATGATTTAACCAGGATTCCTCCCGAACGGGAAATAGATTTCGGCATAGATTTATTGCCGGATACACAACCCATTTCAATCCCTCCTTACCGAATGGCCCCAGCGGAGTTGAAGGAATTAAAAGCTCAACTCAAAGATTTGTTGGATAAGGGTTTCATCCAACCTAGTATATCTCCTTGGGGTGCACCAGTGTTATTTGTAAAGAAGGATGATGGATCTCTTCGTATGTGTATTGATTACTGACAGTTAAATAAGGTGACCATTAAGAACAAGTATCCACTCCCTAGGATTGATGATTTATTTAATCAACTTGAAGGAGCGAGTTACTTTTCAAAAATTGATTTGAGGTCGGGTATCACCAACTTAGGGTGAGAGGTGTTGATGTTCTGAAAACAGCCTTACGAACAAGATATGGTCATTTTGAGTTCTTAGTGATGTCCTTTGGTCTTACAAATGCCCAGGCGGCTTTCATGGACCCTATGAATCGTGTGTTTAGAAATTTTCCAGACTCATTAGTTATTGTCTTTATTGATGACATCTTGACATACTCTAAAAGTGACGATGATCACATGAATCATTTGAGGATAGTATTGCGAGCCCTCAAAGATCACCAACTCTATGCTAAGTTTAGCAAGTGCGAGTTTTGTCTAAGATCGGTTGCTTTCCTTGGTCACATTGTTTCTAGTGAGGGTATAGAAGTTGATCCAAAGAAAATCGATGTGGTCAAAAGTTGGCCTAAACCTTTGAATCCTTCCGACAACCGAAGCTTTTTGGGTTTGGCTGGTTATTAACGGAGGTTTGTTGGGGGATTTTCATCTATTGCATCTCCATTAATGGCCTTAACTCAAAAGAAGTCTAAGTTCAAAAGGTCGGAATCTTGTGAAAAGAGTTTCCAATTGTTAAAAGATATGCTCACCTCCGCTCCAGTTTTGACTTTACCGGAGGGCACCGAAGGGTTTGTAGAATATTGTGACGCTTCTCGAGTGGGTTTGGGTTGTGTCCTCATGCATTATGGTAAGATTATAGCTTATGCCTCAAGACAACTCTAGGTGCATGAGAAGAATTATCCAACTCATGACCTTGAGCTAGCGGCCTTAGTCTTTGCTTTAAAGATTTGGAGACACTATATCTCTATGGGGTACATGTGGATGTGTTTACCTACCACAAGAGTCTTCAATATATTTTTAGCCAAAAAGAATTGAATCTCCGACAAAGGAGGTGGTTGGAACTCTTAAAGGATTATGATATGAGTGTCCTTTACATCCCCAGAAAAGCAAATGTTGTTGTGAATGCTTTGAGTCGTATATCTATGGGTAGTGTTTCACATGTGGAAGAAGAGAAAAGGGAGTTAGCCCGTGATGTACATAAGTGATAGCTTCCAAGGAAGCTTTACTCCATTGAAGGACAAGGATGAAGCTTTAGAAACTCCAAGGAGGCTCGTAACAAGATCTCAAACCAAGGAGTTCAATGATAAGCTCAATGGGCTTCAATCGCTGATCCAAAGGTTTCTTATTGGGAAGAAGAGCTCAAGCCCAAGGGAGAGGAATTGTTCAAATGCTACAATTATTTGGTGGCCCAAATTCAAGCCCAAGATGAGGAATTTTAAGGTCCAATTTTCGTGCAAATAAGGTCAAGAAGAGTCCAAGAATCAGCCACAACAAGAGTTGCTTTCTGCCCAAGTTTTGAGAGAAGACTAGTCAAACTTTTCAAGATTGTCAAGATTCTTTTCCTAGTTGGGATTTACCTTATTTCTTTATTTATATATAGGTTATTAATATTTTCCTTAGTCTATTTATGGTCTCCTAAGTACCATTTAATGCTTTCCTA
>NC_064293.1:22762246-22823977 GCF_019186545.1 Solanum stenotomum | reverse complement strand
GATTGTCAAACGGAACGCACCATCCAAACCCTAGAGGACATGTTGAGAGCATGTGGCATTGACTTCAAAGGTAATTGGGATGACCACCTACCTTTAATATAATTTTCCTACAACAATAGCTACCCCTCGAGTATTGCTATGGCACCCTTTGAAGCACTTTATCGTAGAAGGTGTCGATCTCTGGTTGGGTGGTTTGAAGTAGGTGAATTTTTTCTTATTGGTCGCGAGGTAGTCTATGAGGCTACGAAAAAAGTTCGACTTATAAGGGATAGGTTGAAAATGGCTCATAGTCAGCAAAAGTCTTATGCTGATAATAGAAAGAAAGATCTTGAATTTGAAGTAGGTGATTGGGTCTACTTAAAAAAGACACCGATGAAAGGGGTGATGAGGTTTGGTAAGAAGAGGAAGCTGAGCCCCCGGTATGTTGGGCTTTATGAGATCTTGAAGCGTGTCGGAAAGGTCACTTATGAGTTGAAATTGCCCATCGAATTGGCCTCGGTTCAGCCGGTGTTCCATATTTCTATGTTAAAGAAGTGTATAGCTGACTCGGTGTCCATTCTTCATCTAGAAAGTTTAGGGGTGAATGAGAACCTTTCTTATGAAGAGGTTTCGGTCGAAATCCTAGATCGTCAAGTTAAGAAGTTGAGGAATAAAGAGGTTGCCTCCGTAAAAGTCCTATGGAGAAACCACCTAGATGAGGGTGCAAGTGGGAGGCCGAGGCCGACATGAAGTCTCGCTACCCTCATCTTTTTCCTCCTACTCCTAGCCATAGTTGAGGTTAGTAGTCTCTCTTAATTTTGTATAAATTGAAAATCATGTGTGTTGATGATTATGACATGATTTCCTTGTTAGTGCATATTTTTATGAAAATTCATGCTTAAGTTGTATTTTGAGTTATCATGAATTTTGTTTCTCAGGGTTGATATTGCAACCATAGATGTTGTGTGATGTTGTCTTCATGAGAGTTGTAATAAGCATGCTTGATGTTGTCTTGTTAAAGAAATGTCTTGTTGATTGCTTAATATACATGAGTATGCTCATTGCATATGGAGAGGGTAGTTCCTCTTATATTTATGCGAAGTAAAGGGTTTTGAGCATAGAGATGTTGTGGATTAAATTCATATATGATATGATGATATGATGATATGATGTTGTTGATGTGACATGTTGTTGTTCTACTAGTTTGAGTTATTGTCTCCCTAGAAAGAAGTCCAAGTGACATTCGGGGATGAATGTTCCTTAAGGGGGGGGGGGGGGCTATTGTAACACCCCGTAAATTTTATGACTTAAGTTAGAGCCTCACCTTATGAATAATGACTTAAAAATAGTTAAAATGATGTTTATAAACCTAAACTAATGTAATTTACTTGGGTTAGAAGAGTAAAAGTCTAAACGTCAAGAAACGACCACGACGTCCGGAAACTAGAAAAGAATGTGTTCTAGTGTGTCCTTAGGTTTTGGGCAGGTTTGGGAGTGTCGTATGATGGTATAATCTGGTGAAAAGGTTTAAAATAGCTAAATATATGTTCCTAGGGTCAAAATGTTTGAATACGATTCCCCGGGGCCACCATAAGGGGACTCAAGGAGGACCCCAACCTTAGCCAAGCAAGCTGTCAAGGCAGCTTGCAAATAGCACTTAGAGGGAATAGAGGCGCGTCGTGCACTTGCTCCCCCAACGAGCAAAAAGTCAGTTCACGACGCGGTTGTGTTGCGGACATTACTGCCTCGAAATTTAATTCCAAATATCTTCAGGGAACAGCTCCGCTTCGCGGACTTGTTCTGCGATGAAAATGCAAAAAATCAAAAATCTATTTTTACCTCATTAAAGAGTCCATTTAAGTGAGAGGTATTTAGGGTACTTTAGGGGACGTGTATATAATGATTTTTAAGTCAATTTACCTCACTTTTATCACTCAACCACAAAATCCCAAAGATCTAAACCTAAAGTTCCTCCTTCTCTCCACTCTCTCTCTCTTCTTAAGAACTCCATTGAAGAAGATTGGAGCTTCAAGATGAAGACCAACTCTCCAAGGTTTCAACTCAGATTTTCGTGGTTAATTCGTCAATAAGGTATGGTTGCTTATCACTCTAGGGATTCCTTTACTCAAGAGGCCCCTTCAAGATGAATTTCAAAATATCCAATTTCTAGCTTTCAATCCAAAAACGTGGGTCTTCTTTCTAAAGTGAAATTGATGTTATAAACTGACTTTGATTGATGTTATATGAACAATTATGGATGAATTTATGTTGTATTGGTGGTTTGTTGAAGAAGTCCCCATGAGACCCATGTTTCTCCTTTTTTTCCTAATTCCTACGCTAGTTTGTGTTGGATATTGATTGAAGGCTATGAATTGAAATGTGATGTCATGTAATTCATTTTTGTATGATGATTCTACCCTAGGTTATGTATAATTTCTATGAAATTAGGGTTGACTCTTTGAATGAAGCATTGAAGGCTATGAATGGAATATGTCAATTGCTTATATTGATGTTGATTATGTTATTACTCCATGAATTACCTTGTATTATGTATTGGTTATGAATTTCTTGGTAATTGAAGTGGATGTCCCACGAAGGGCAAGAACGTATGAAGGTTGGTTCTTCTTTGAACTCAAGTATGAAAGGTGAATTACTTAGATTGTAATGATGCTATACCTAATGTGTTATTGTGGTGTTGGTGACCTAGTTTCCTCATCCTTAACCCTTTACACTTGAATTAGCTATGAAGTATGTATGTATATTATGGTATGATTGCTATATGATTGGAAGGTAGTTCTCATGATTGTAGTGTAATGTAAAGTGAAAGTTTTACTCTCTTGATAAGTGTCCCTAAAGTGAAAGGACTGTTACTTCCTTATGAACACAGATGAGGTATTATGGTAAGATATCTACATAAGAGACAAGTAAAGGCAAATGTGAACTTATGTGATGACTAAAGATGATTACTAAAGGGAATTAGATGCTTAGCACCGAAAGGATATGTAAATGAGATGGGGGTCTCACGTTTAGTAAATCCGGCTCCCCACATGTGTTTCCTCACGCTTAGCAAGTCCGGATTACCTACGGTATGTGTTGTCTCATGAGATGGAAACCCCCACGTTTAGTAAGATAGGGTTTTTAGAAGCAATCTCCTTGACCCTTAACTATGTGTCCACACTCTCTAGCTTAGTGGATCCACCTAGATAGCTATGTACGAATGGTTACACCTTAGGGAAGTGTTAACCCTCTCTTTTCGGTGTGGCAGTAGAACACCTAGTTCCATGTAGCTCTCATGGTCTATGACGATTATTGCAATATTTCCCTAATGTAAAACTAAATGAAGGTATGAAAGGTGTGAACTCTTACTAGGGCTTTCTTAAGTGTTTCTACATAGTGTAAGGGAGGGTATGGGACTTCTCGTGCACATTGCACTTGTGGGATCCTAAGAGATGGTTGTAGTACTGTTCTCTTATGATTATGATTATTATGACTTATGTATGTTGAAGCTATGTTATGTATGATCATTATGAATATGGTAAGTTATGATGAAATATGATCTTATGAATGTATGCATGAAGTAAGTTGCTTAATGTGATACTTGGCTTTGAATAAGGTTATGGGGTTCTATTATTTGCATTGCATTAGTATTGCTTGGGTTGTCTACATGTTGGGATGATATTATGTTGGTTTGTATTATGATACTTATTTTGTGCACATATTGGATTTAATGGTTCTTATGCATAGTAGCCATACTTAGTACGTGTGTTGTACTAACCCATATTTTCTCCCTTTTCCCAAACATTTAGGTTCGGGCCGTTGAGGATTCAAGCTTACTTGTCAAGACACTTGGAGTTGCTTCCCCAAGTTCGTGAGTCCTCAAGTCCATGGACAAGACCCTATGATCTAGCTTCTATGTTTAGTTCTTTGCTTATGTTTAAAGACATTGTTGTACTTCTTATTTGCAAGACTTCTTATTGATGTAAGGGCAAAGTCCCAATTTCGATACTTCTATGTCTAGATGGTGCATTGTGACGAAGTTGGATTCTATTTTTCATATATGAAGTGAAGTTGAATTTCCAAAGTAAAAGTTTTAAATTTTTCGTGATTTTATTCTATGATACATGTTAGGATGAATGCTAAGGGCTTATATAAGACCTCTTCGAGGTTGAATACGCCGGTAACGACTAGGTGGTCCTCTCGGGTCGTTACACCCCACTTGCCATTCCCCTAAAACACTAAGGCACCTTCAGGACCACTTCTACGGACCGTGGTCAAGACCACTGGTCGTGAAGTGGCTCGTGGACTTGGGGCAGTAGCTTGGCCTCAAGGTCTTGCCTCCTAAGTGACTAAGGCATCTTTACGGACCATTTCACAGTCCGTAGACGTGACCACTGGCCGTGAAAGTGGTCGTGGACCCTAGGCCGTATCTTGCCAAGGTTGGGCAGCCTTGGCCCCTTCGCTTAGGCTTTCCCTATTGCCTTGGTAGTTGCCCTTCCCATGCTCAACCAAACTATAAATGGTCTTCTATATTATACGAGGTCTAATACATGCCTTGAAGCTCAACTACTAAACCCCTCATTCCAAGCACGTATAGTCCCGTCTACGACTCTATTTCACATACATCAAACTTAGAACCCTTGCTTGTGGCTCTAGTTTGGTCTACTATTTTCCGAGGTGTTACAATAAGGGAACCATACTCCCAAGTAACCTCAAAGAACAATTAGGCAATGCATGAAATGAATCCCTTAATACCCTCCACACTAAGCATAACCTTGAAGTCATCCTAATCATATATTAGCCTCCTTTGGTCTCATTATTAGCTGACCTCATGTAGACAAAGGAATTATAATCTTAGGTCAATCACATCTTGGAAGGAAACTATAGCAACAATCCATCAAGCATAACTCATGTAAGACAACACCCATTAAGCAAGGGTTAGTCATACTTGTGCAATGCATGAATGAAATCCCGTACTACCATTCATACTAAGTACGTCTTTAGGTCATCATACTCGTGTTCCTTAATTAGAGACTGTCCCCTATTGAAAGAATAGGAACACTAGGAAACATTTTTCTAAGCCTATCTGAGTTCCTCATTGTTTTGAACCCTAAGAGATACTATACTAGGTACATCTTAGTTCATCAAGTTTGAACTCTTGAAGAAGCTACTTAAATCATAATCTTAGTTCACTAAGGTTGAACCCTATGAGATGCTTCTACAAGCATAATCTTATTTCATTTAGATTGATCTCAAGGAGATGCTTCATTATGCACAATCTTAGACCATTAAGTTTGATCTCTAAGAGATGCTTCATTATGGAGAATCTTAGACAACTATTTGTATTGGACTCTACGATATGCTACATTATGCATAATGTTAGCCCATGAGGTATGAACTATAGGAGATGCTACATTGAGCACAATCTTAGTTCATTACTAATCTTATTTAATTAAGATATAGCCTTAACCGACATTAGAACATATTAGCTATCACATGATCTGTCAAGGTGTTACCCACACCATCAAGGGTTGGTGCACTTGACTAAGGTAGAACCGGCTTGTTAGCTTTGTCGGATCCACTAGCTAACTAACCAACGGGGAACGTAGTTATGGGATACGGAGATTGCTACTAGAAACCTAAAACTTCTCTAGGTGAAGGCTTCTATCTCATGAATACACTTTGGGTAATTCTAACCATTCTAGGTGAGAGATCCCATGTTGGAAGCCCAAACTCAAATAGGTGGGAACTTCCATGAAATCCCTAACTCAACTAGGTGGGAATCTCTATCTCATTTCAATATCCACTAGGTGCTAGGCCTAAATCCCACAAGATAATCCTTAAGTCCCTTTTTTGACTCAAGTTTATGGAAAAATGTACTTGACAACCAATCCATGCTAATACCTCTTTTATACCATGTGTGAGCAACCATCACCATCCATGACCTAGGCATGAAGGCTCTACATCCTTAGGTTCAATTAGGTAAGAGATGCCCTTCAACCCTAGAACTATTATTATGTGAGAACACTTTCACGTTAATTTCATCTACATGCCTAATATCATGTCTAGAATTTTACATTAGAAAAGGATATCATTATGACTTAAGTGATCCTATCACTTCCTACAGTGTATGATTCATAAGGTGAATTAGGTAGGTAAAGTTCCTTCATCATAATTTTATTCATTGGCCATGTATTTACATGTAGATTTTACTCTCAAGGCCTTAGAATCCATAGTTAATTTCATTAGCTTCACTCTAAAGCCCTAGTGATCAATATTCACAACTATGAGTCTTCATTTTCAATAACTCTACACCATAGAAGGATATTATGAACCTAAATTACAAGGCATTCAATCACATTCTTCATTACTAGGTGATTCTAGCCCACAATTCATCCTAAAGGTTCAGCTTCAACTTTACAAGTCAAGATCAATCATATATTATAGAGTCTAGTTCAATTCATTATTATATGTTCCTAACCTTGAATAATTACTACACATGACCTTGATTAAAGAAGATCACCTATGAACCTTCAATTTCACCTCTAATGGTATAAACTCAGAATATATCAGATTCATCAAATAGACTAGTGTTAACCATAGAAATCACATGAATTCATCATAATATCATAATTCAGTGCTAACACAATCATAATTAGGTATTATCCACTACATTGGAATCATATCTAAACCCTACCCAGAATGTAGAAGGAAAGACTAGTTAGAATTGGGTTTTTGATTTCATAATTGGGGGAAAACCTAGGGGGGTCTATGGGTAGAAGAACCCATAGATTATTAAGATAACATACCTTAATTCTAAGCCCTAATCAAGCTTCCATCAATGGAGGAAAATCTGCCACAACTTTCTTTCTTCTTTTTCTTCTTCTTCACTTCTAGAGAGAGAATTATTTTGACAGAATTTAGGTGCTTTGAAGAATGTGTTAATTGATTTACTTTAGGGGAATATTAGGTGTATATAGGTGGTTTAATAACAAACTAACCGACCTACTTTAATCCCTAACTAATTACTAATTAACTCCCAAACCCCTAACTTTAAAACAAAACTTAAAAAATCTGCCTGAGTCAGGACTCCTCCACCCACAGACCGTGGGTGAACCTACCGAGCGTGCTGCACCTTCATAGGTGAGGTCTGCAGCATAAAATTTGCAGGCTATCAGAGGCCTTGATCCACGACCCCAACCTACGAGGCGTGGGTCCACCTACAGCCAGTAGGTGGGAAACGTAGGTCACCACAATTTGTCAGTTTTGGGGGCTGCTTTGGGGTCCTACTCAAGCACCCCTTTGGGTGGTCCTTGGGGGATCGTACCTCGACGTTTAGCCCCTAAAACCTCCATTCTGAGCACGGGAGTTATTTTTGTCATTTTTAATCCTCGTACCACACTCCAAAACTCTTACGAAATGCCATGGAACTCTCTAGTTCAACTTAATAGTTTCCAGGGCATAATAATATCTTCCTGTTGGGATCATTCATCCTCGAATGACGATTTTAAACAATTCTTAAAGTCACAACCCTAAACTAGCAGCCCATCATCCATGCAACATTTCTAAATGCAAACAACCAAGCAAGAAAATTTCAATTCCAAACTAAACATATGCAATGCAACACAAGCGAGTAGGAACTACATCTACAAATCCAAAATGCATGAAATTCCATATTTACTCATTTTCAAGGAGGAACTACCATCTCCGAAATAAAATATGGTCAACACACACTCATGGAGCCTATATGCAATTTACTCTCAAATGCATTTATTCAAGGAGGAATCTTTCAACTCCAAACTAAGGCATGCTCGTGCTTTCATCTCATGTAGTTTATATGCAAATCTACTCAATGCACTACAACATGAGGCAAAAAAAATGCATATAAGTCATGCATAGCAAGACCTAATAATTTTAATGAACAGGCATACAAGGAAATCATGGCAACATATAAACACACAATAACCTTGCTAGATAGGCACATTATCTCCCCCTTAGGAGTAAGCCTACACAAACTCTTCTAAACATCATTCATACTAGAGACGTCTAGCATATCAAGCTACAAAAGACCAAACAATACCGGAATCAAATAAAGCTTGAAAACATATCGGTAGCCACATAAGTAGGTCACTCTTGATCACCACTAGTTTGGAGAACCTAGAACCTATGCTTACTTAGGAGCATTGGGATCCAGGCCACTATAAAACGCCTTCTTGGCCTCTCTCTCTCTAGCCCTTAAGGATTGGACAATCTCACTTTTCGTCACCCTCATCACCACAACCATAACACCCCTCCTTTCTGGCTATACACTCTCCATAATGCTTTCTTCCACATTTGGAGAAAGTAGACTTAACCAACACGGATTCACTATTACTCTCTCTTAGGGGCTTAGGTTCGGACAACCTCTCTTGGTCAGAAACATTTTTATTGGTCCTAGGTTGACCATATCCATCGGAGCTAGCATTGGAGAACCCCCATCACCGGTTCTAGGTCTCTTCACTTCCCTATTCTTTTCTTTGAGTTTCTCATCCTCCATTTGTTTAGCATACACCATAAGATGGGATATATCCATGTTATCATGAAGCATAGCCGAACAACATTCTTTTCTCACCAAACTAGACACACTCGTTACAAACCTACTCATCTCATCTCTATGCTCCGCCACCATGAATGGAGCATACTTGGACAATTCAATAAACTTTAGAGAATATTCTTCAACACCCATACCTCCTTGACAAAGGTTGATGAATTCCTCCATCTTGGCTTCCCATTTCTCACGGGGAAAGAACCTATCAAGGAATGCTTTCTTGAACACCTCCCAATTTATGTGAGCCGCCTCTACTAGCCTATTTCTCTTTCATTGAGTATACCATACTTGAGCCACTCCATTCAATTGATAAGCGGCTAGCTCCACTTTCTCTATTGGAGTCACCCCCATAGCATCTATTATATTATAGATCTCTTCCACAAACCATTGAGGGTCTTCCCCCAATTTGGACCCAAAGAACATAGGAGGGATCATACTTGTTAAATCTCTCAACCTTCAAGCCACACTTCTCACATTAGGGTTCATACAGGGCTCAACTTCCCTATTGGCTTGAGCCGTCAAAGCTTGGGCTTGAGTTGTCACTTCTTGAGCTTGAGCCGTCATGGCTTGAGTCAGTGGTTGTAGAGCTGACCTTATTTCCACATTTGTCATAGCCCCCTCATCATTCGGAGCTTGAGGAACTTAAGGACCTTGGGGAGGAACCTCTTGCTCATCATTGCCTTCCTCACCTCTCCTAGCATTTTCTCTTGTATTAGCCATACCCTGAAAACAACAGGCACAGATTAGAAGAAGGGCCTACTAAAGCCACACTCTATGGCACGACTTATAGAATGAAGAAGTGAGATTTTCTAAACATCTAATAGCCTCCTATTCATATATGTGATGTGCTTCACATTTATGAGCAAGACTCTACTAGACGTGGTTTGAAACAATCCTAGAACCATTCTAAACCTTGTGCTCTGATTACGAAGTTTGTCATGACCCAGGGGTATACCCTAGAAGTAACACGACGTACTTGACCCGGAAGGGGTATGATACAAGCCCTTAGCATATCATGAACATAAGATGATAGGAAATACGAAAAATTTAATTTTTTTTACAATCGAAGTCATTTTCATAAAATCAAGCAGAAGTTTTACTATACATTGTCTCAAACCATCTAATACAATATTCAAATAAACTCTTGGGACATAGCCCATACAATAGTCTCCAAACATGAAATAAAGACATAAATGGTGGGTTTTGTCCTCGAAGCTATGAGGACTCACCAAGATCTTCAACTACTTAGCTTCTTAAAAACCTAGCTTCTAGATAGCACTCGAGTCTCCAAACCCTACATTTAATTAGAATGTAGGCAAAGTATGTGTTATTATAAAGTGTACTAAATATGTTAGCTAGCATAATCATACGAGCATAAGACAAGGGTTAGTCAATATAAGACATAATCCAAAATCGTATGAAATACTTCATGAAACATAAACCATAAGCATAAGACATAATATCATATTCACAATAAGTAAAGTCTCCAACATAAGAATCATATAAGCATTACTTGACTCTTCGTCATCTATACCATAATATAACCATTCTCAAATAACCTCAAAAGCATACATGTGCAAAGCATTAATAGCATCCCATAATACCACTCAAGCCAAGTATGCCTTTTTGGTAATCATAATCATAGTCTATATGCATGGTCAAGTCTTAAGCTTTTCTACCATTGTGGAACCATACTCCTAAGTAACCTCAAAGAACACTTGTGAAATGCATGAAAGGCATCCCATAATACCCTCCACATTAAGCATAACCTTGAAGTCATCCTAGTCATATTTACCCTCCTTTGGTCTTATTATTAGCTTACCTCATGTAGACAAGGGAACTATCACCTTAGGTCAATCACATCTTGGAAGGCAACTATAGCAACAATCCATCAACCATAACTCATGAAAGACAACACTCATTAGGAAACCTTTAGTCATACTTGTGCAATGCAAGAATGGCATCCCATACTACGATTCATACTAAGTAATTCTTTAGGTCATCATACTCATGTTCCTTAATTAGATACTAGCCCCTTTTGAAAGCATATCAACACTAAGAGACATTTTGCTAAGTCTATCATAGTTCCTCATTGTTTTGAACCCAAAGAGAAACTATACTAGGCAAATCTTAGTTCATCACGTTTGAACTCTTGGAGATGCTACTTAAAGCATAATTTTAGTTCACTAAGATTGAACCCTAAGAGATGCTTCCACAAGCATAATCTTAGTTTATTTAGTTTGATGTCTAGGAGATGCTTCATTATGCACAATCATAGACCATTAAGTTTGATCTCTAGGAGATGCTTTATTATGCACAATCTTAGACCACTATTTGTGTTGGACACTAGGATATGCTACATTATGCATAATATTATCCCATGAGGTTTGAACACTAGTAGATGCTACATTGAGCAGAGTCTTAGTTCACTAATAATTTTATTTAATTGGGATATAGTCTTAACCGACATGAGAAAATATTAGCTACCACATGATCTCTCAAGGTGTTTTCCACACCATCAAGGGTTGGTCCACTCGCCTAAGGTAGAACCGATTTGTTAGCTTAGTCAGATCCACTAGTTAACTTACCTATGGGGCACGTAGTTATGGGATATGAAGATTGCTACAAGAAACCAAAAACGTCACTAGGTGAAAGCTTCCAACTCATGAGACACACTTTGGGAAATCCGTACTATTCTAGGTGAGAGATCCCATGTTGGAAGCCCAAACTCAACTAGGTGGGAACCTCCATGAAATCCCAAACACAAATAGGTGGGAACTTCCATCTCATTTCAATATCCACTCGGTGCTAGGGCTAATTCACACAAGATAATCATTAAGTCTCTACTTTGACTCAAGTTTATGGAAAGATGTACTTGACAACCAATCCATGATAATACCTATTTGAGACCATGTGTGAACAACTATCACCATCCATGACCTAGGTATGAAGGCTATATAGCCTTGGGTTCAATTAGGTAAGAGAAGCCCTTCAACCCTAGAACCATTACTAAGTGAGAACTCTTACATGTTAATTCCATCTTCATGCCAAATATCATGTCTAGACTTCTCTATTAGAAAAGGATATCATTATGACTTATGTGATCCTATCACTTCCTACCATCTATGATTCATAAGGTGAATTAGGTAGGTAAAGATCCTTCATCACAATTCTATTCGTTGGCCTTGTATTTACATGTTGATTTTACTCCTAAAGCTAGCATCTATAATTTATAACATTAGCTTCACTCTAAAGCCCTAGTGATAAACATTCACAACTATGATTCTTCCTCCTCAATAACTCTACACCATAGAAGAATACTATGAACCAAGATTACAAGGCATTCAATCACATTCTTCATTACTAGGTGATTCTGGCCACAATTCATCCTAAAGGTTCAACTTCAAATTTACAAGTCAAGATCCATCATATATTGTAGATTTTAGTTCAATTCATGATTATATGTTCCTAAACTTGAACAATTACTACACATGACCTTGGTTTAAGAAGATCATGTATGCACCATCAACTTCACCTCTAATGGCATAAACCCACAATGTATTAAACTCATCAAACAGACTAGGGTTAACCATGGAAATCACATGAATTCATAATAATATCATAATTCAATGCTAATAGAATCATAATTAGGTATTATCCAGTAGATTAGAATCATATCTAAACCCTACCCACAATTTAGAAGGAAACCCTAGCTAGAATTGGGTTTTTGACTTCACCATCGGAGGGAAACCTAGGGGGCTCTATGGGTGGAAAAACCCATAGATAATTAATCTAACATACCTTAATTAAAAGCCCTAATCAAGTTTCCATCAATGGAGGAATGTCTTCCCCAACTTCCTTTCTTGTTGTTGTTGTTCTTCTTCTTCTTCACTTCTAGAGAGAGGATTATTTGGATAGAATTTGGGTACTTTGAAGAATGAGTTAATTGACTTAGGTTAGGGGTATATTAGGTATATATAGGTGGTTTAATACTTAACTAACCGACCTCCCTTAACCTGTAACTAATTACTTATTAATTCCCAAACCCCTAACTTAAAAACCAAACATAAAAAATTTGCTTGACTCACGACTCCTCCACCCATGGACCGTGGGTGGACCTAATGAGCGTGCTGCACCTCCGTAGGTGAGGTCTGCAACATAAAACTTTCAGATCATCACATGCCTTGACCCACGACCCCAACCTTCGGGGCATGAGTCCACCTACAACCAGTAGGTGCCAAACGTAGGTCACCTAAATTTGGATGTTTTGGGGGCTGCTTTGGAGTCCTCCTCAAGGACCCCTTTGGGTGGTCCTTGGAGTGTCGTACCTCAATATTTAGCCCCTAAAACCTCCATTCTAAGCATGGGAGTTAATTTTGTGATTTGTAATCCTCAAACCACACTCCAAAACTCTTACAAACGCTCTAGAACGCTCTAGTTCAATTTACTAGTTTTCGGGGCGTAATAGGGTCGCAAAAAGAGGCCCCAGAAAATCAACCCATGATTGACCAGCACGCCCACTGGGTCTACCCACGGCCCGTGGCATTTTCTTTTTGGCGAGGCAGTGACCTTGTTTTAAACGGATAAGTAGGGCCTTTATGGAACTTTCCAGAATTAATTAGGGATTAAGTGTGGTCATTTTACTAGAGTTTAGACTATATAAAGACTTAAGACACTTAATTAATTAATCCTAAATCATTTTTTTCTAAACCATCAAAAGAAACCCAATTCCCTCTCGAAAATCGTCTCTCTAGAAAGAAGAAGAAGAAAAGGGTCAAGCAAGGTCAAGACTCCATTGTTTCAAGATTGCTAGGATTTTTAATCAATGAATGTTGTATTATTCACTCATGGATCCCTTTCATCCATGAAGACCCCATGTTTCCCCCAATTGTGAAGATGAATCCCCAATTCTAGTTAGGGTTCCTGATAACAAGAAGGTTAAGGGAGATCACAAATAGAGAATTGAATATTAGAATGCGGAAGCACAAAGAAAAGAAACAAAAAAACTAACTAAAGATATGGGAAATTCGAAGGAAAGATCCACGAATTTCCAAGGATTAGATGTTCTAAGGCCTTGAAAAGATCCAAGTAACAACGTATAGATTTATGGAAGAAATCTAACGCCTTTACTTGAGAAAACGAATCAAAACGATAGATTCGGATCTTGACCGCTTTATGAGTAACTAAAGACAATAATTAGTATGTAGAAACTAATCACCTTCTAAAGAATACCAAAAAGAAACCAAAGATATCACAAGAAGAAGTTACTTTATACCTTAAACTATGAAACTAGTAAAGGTTTAAAGATAAATTCTCAAAGAACAAGTCACAAAGGTTCAAAGAACTCTCTCAAATATTATTAATATCAATCTAAATTGTCTTTAATGAATGAAAAGGACTCCTATATATAGGAGAAGGGAAAAACGTCCAAGAAGCCAAACCCTAAAAAAACAATTACAAGGAATCCTACTCTAGAAAGGAAATAAAGTAACCTAACTAGGAACAAATTTGGTACTTCTAGGAAAGCATTAAATGGTAGTTAGGATACCATAAATAGACTAAGGAAAATATTAATAACCTATATATAAATAAATAAATAAATAAGGTAAATCCCAACTAGGAAAAGAATCTTGACAATCTTGGAAAGTTTGACTAGTCTTCTCTCAAAACTTGGGCAGAAAGCAACTCTTGTTGTGGCTGATTCTTGGACTCTTCTTGACCTTTTTTGCACGAAATTGGGCCTTAAAATTCCTCATATTGGGCTTGAATTTGGGCCACCAAATAATTGTAGCATTTGGACAATTCCTCTCCCTTGGGCTTGAGCTCTTCTTCCCCAATAAGACACCTTTGGATCAGCGCTTGAAGCCCATTGAGCTTATCATTGAACTCATTGGTTTGAGATCTTGTTATGGGCCTCCTTGGAGTTTCTAAAGCTTCATCCTTGTCCTTCAATGGAGTAGAGCTTCCTTGGATGTTATCAGTTCCTTCCTATATTATTGGTATTGTTGTAAGTTGATCCAATTGATGGTGCATGTATTGTTGATAAACCTAAGATTCTAGGGTGAAATTGATATAATTTGGTTTTACGCCACGAAAAGGGAAATTGAGGGCTTAATGTGATCTTCTAAGATTGATGAATTACTTTATGAATTGCTTGAGATGAGAGAGCCTAGATATGAATTACTTTAAAGTAAAGCTTGTACACATGAATCGATTAGATTAGGGCTTATATGATGAATCATGATTAGTGGTGTTAAGATTCAGTTTATATGATGATATATGATTAGGATTGCTTAAGGATGAAGCATGTGGTGAGATTGTCTTAAGAATTAGGCATATATGATGATCATGTGAAGTATTGCTTGAGAGAAAAGTTTGTAGTATGAATGATTATTTCTAGGACCTTGAAGGTTCGCTAATATGAATGAAGTAGGAATGTTAAGGCTTTGATAGTGAACCTATAATGTATGTTGATTTGTATGTCATGATTGTGGAAGGACTTTACCCATATGATCTATATTATGAGTATATAAGATTATGGAAGTAGTGATTTGATTACTTGAATTGTGATCATATCTATGTCTAATGTAGTCGTTCTTGATGTGTTGATTTGATATGACTCTTGATCCTTGGAAGGGAAAATTATATTGTTATGCATGTATTATGAAGATTATGTACATGCTTTAAGAACTCTTTGAGGGTAAATTGAATATGATTATGATGTAGTTGTTCTGTTGTTGAAAGGTTATTCTCATATACACACTTATGCAGGAACATGACATGATGTGAAAAGTTTTCTCACTATATGTTTATTCTAAGGTTGGAAGTCTTTCTCACCTATTGAATCTATATGAAGACATGGACGGTGACAGGTTATTCTCACGCATGATCTATGAGATATTTTATGAGTTATGTTGGATTGAGTGTCAAGACATTCTTCCATGAATATGAACTTAAGTCAAGACTTAATATGAACTCCATGAGAATTATTGCCTAGAACCGAGTGGTATGGAAGTTCTCCCGCTAGGAGAGGTCGGGCTTCTAAAAGAGGTCTCATGAGATGGAGCTCTCCCATTAGTAGAGGTCAGGTTTATAGTAGCAATATCCTTATCCCCTAAACTATATGCCCCCATAAGTTACTTAGCTATTGGATCCACCTAAGCTAAGAATATGGTTCAACCTTAGGCAAGTAGGACAACCCCTTTTCGGTGAGGGGTAGACACCGGATTCCATGGTAAGATCACATGGTCTATGTGGGTTAAGACTTTAAACCCACAACAAGAATATGAATTATGAACTATGGTTACTCAAGAAGCCTTACTTAGCATGGGTGAGATTATGTGATCTTATTCATGCATTGCACAAGTATGCTTTGAGGGTATCTATGGAATGTTCATCTTATATTATGTTGATTTATGTAATGAATATGCCTATGACTTATGCTTATGATGTTTGCTTAGTTTGGATTGTAGCTTCAAAGGCCCTTTCAATACATTTGTGACTAAAGGTGAATGTTCCCTCGTTTATGAGAAGTAAGCTAAGGATGAGATGAAAAGATAATAAAGATGAATGAGGACCTAAAGTGACTTGCTTAGCATGTGTGGGATTATGGGGTCTTATCCATGCATAGCTCTACCTTTCCTTGAGGTGGATTATGAAGTGTTTCTCTTATGTTATATTAAACTAGATGCATTGATTATGCATAAGATTGTGTTGTTATCTGTTATGCTTATAGCCTACGTCTTATGATGATGTCTCTCATGATTATGACTTCTTTTGTTGTTTCTCATGATTATGGTATATGTCTTATGTTGACAAATGCCTCTTATATGCTTATGTTGATTATTTATGCTAGCCATCATATTTAGTACATTATTGTACTAACACATACTTTTTCCTACATACTTATTAAATGTAGGGTTCGGCGATATTGACTTCCATCCTCATGGCTAGGTTCATAGTTGATCAAGAAGAGAAGTTTTGGTGAGTCCTCATAGAATTGAGGACTTGATCACCCTTTCCTTTTTATGTCTTTCTTTTATGTTAAAATTTTGCATGGGTTGTGTCCCTAACTTTTTTCCAGTATTAGATGATTTGAGACAAGTGAAAGACTTCTGCTTTGTTTTTTGAGACTTCGATTGTAATTGAATTTTTTAAAAAATTTCCACACTTTTCTATTATCTTATTTGTTTATATGCTAAGTGGCTTACATTGAACCTTTCGGGGTTCTATATTCCTTGTAACATCAAGGCGTACCCCTGGGTCGTGATAAACTTGGTTATCAGAGCACAAGGTTTAGAATGGTTCTAGGATGTCTCAAACAACATCTACTTGAGTCTTGTTCAAAAATGTGAAGTGCACCATATTTATGGATAATAGGCAATTAGATGTTTAAGAAACTTCACCTCTTCATTCTCTAAGTCGTGCCATAGAGTTTAACTCTGTTAGGTCTTTCTCCTAATCCGTGCCCGATGGTTTTCAGGATATGACTACTACAAGGGCTAACGTTAGAAGGAATGAGGAAGACAATGTGGATCAAGAAGTTCCTCCTCAAGCTTCAATTGATAGTTTGGATGATAAAGTAACAAATGAGAATTTTAGGTTTGGTTTTCAAATGTTGACTTAGGCTGGGATAGAAACTCCAGAATTTAATGGGTCAAAGTATAGGAAGATCCTTAAGAGTTCATAGATGAGGTCTCTAAGGTGTTGGACTCTGTGGGAGTAACTCCAGTAGAGAAGGCGGAGTTGGCTTCTTATCAACTCAAGGAGGTTGCTCATGTTTGGTTTAATAAATGGAAAAAGTCTTGATCGGTAAGAATGGGTCCCATAGAGTGGGAAGGGTTCAAGATTGCCTTTCTAGATAAGTTCTTCCCTTTAGAGATGAGATAAGCTTTAGTTCTTGAGTTCATTAACCTTAGGCAAGGTAGTATGAGTGCTAAGGAATATGCATTGACGTTCATCTAATTGTCTAAGTATGCTCCAATTCTAGTGTCAGATCCTAGGCCGAAAATGAGTAAGTTTGTGTCGAGAGTGTCTGATTTAGTAGTAAAAGAATGTCGTACGGCCATGCTCGATCATGACATGAATATTGCTTGCCTTATAATTTATGCTCAACAAATTGAGCAAGAGAAACATTAAGAAAGGTTGAGGGGTAAAAAGAGGTTTAGGATTGATGGTGATAATTCTCCTCTTGAAAGGTTCTCCGGACGAGGTCCTTCTAAGTTACCCCCAAGATTTAACAAAGCTAGGGTGTCTAACCCTAAACTGCAAGCTATTAGTAGTGATTCCATATGGCCTATTTGTGCTAGGTGTGATAGAAGACATGTAGGTAAATGTCTAGCGGGTTCCAATGTTTGTTTCAGTTTTGTTCAGTTGGGCCACAAGATAAGGAATTGCCCTGCGGTTGCTAGAAAAGAAGGGGATAGTCGTTGTAGCTCTCAACCCTACCCTTCATCCGGTCTAAATTTTTTGGGTGTGAATGCTCCAAAGCAAATTAGGTTCTATTCTCTCCAATCTAGAGGTGAACAAGAGTGTCCTCCGAATGTTGCTCCCAATTTGTGTTTTATGCTAATTTAGATTTCGATGTTGCTTGCCTTTTGTGACTTAATATACTTGGCCTGATAAACATTGATATTTTCTTTTTTATGAATGGGTTCCATTAGGATTATGTTATTTGATGGTAGAACCCAACTTAGTCATGATGAGTTTTGGGGTATGTTAATAGATTTGATGAATAGGGTGTTTGAGTAAGGCCTAGATGTGTTGAGTGAATATACTCCTCTAAGAAGAATAGAAGTGTAGTCCACCATGGTTTAAAATCATCTTGTGCGATGGATGTGAAAGCTTAATGATGACTTTCTCCGACCTTAGAATTGATAGAGATAATGCATAGAAGAGTCCATATAGGATAACTCCCAAGGGGGAGATGATATGCTTAGATAACAAGGTACTTGAGTGTTCTTAATTTTCATGATATGGGTTTGCTTGAAATTCTCACCTTGAGACATGTAGGGAGTTTGGGAAGTGAAGTCCGGGTTTCGTAGGCTCATATAAGATCTTGAGTGGAGTTAGTAAGGTAGCTTGTGAGCTAGAATTTCTTAATGAGTAGTACCGGTGTATCTGCTTTTCCATGTCTCTAGGACATAAAAGGGTGTTAGAGATCTGACATTCATAAATTCCTTAAGAAGAGTTGGGAGTTGATGAGAATTTCCCTAATTTAGAAATACCGGTAGGGATCTTCGACCAGCAAGTTAAGAAATAGAGGAGTGAGGAAGTTGCAGCCATGAAAGTGTTAATGAGTGGTCTTTCAGTGAGGGTTTTAGGCGAGGGTGTTACTTGGGAGGCCAATGGACAATAAGATGTCCCGATATACTCATCCATTTCCTTGTATTTCTCCTTTAGCATTTAAATGATGAGTTCCGCATGGTTTTTGCTTTATGAGAAGTCATGTGTGTTTTAGATATTTCCATGATTCCCATAGGTGGTGCATGGTCATGAAAAACATGTGTTTTGAAAGAAAATGAGTTTACATTCTTGATTTACTCATGTTGTTGTGCATTGAGTATGAGTTGCCTATTTGACTTCATGAGATGAATTGATGAACATGTTTTGAGATGCTTTTTGAGAGTAAATTTCATTTAGACTCCATGATAAGTGTTGAAAATTCATTAAAGCTTGGAGAAGGTAATTCCTCCTAAGAATATGAGAAATGTTGAAATTTCATGCATAATGGGTTGTTAGATGTAGTTCCTAATTACTTGTCGTGCATTGAACATGCTTGAGTTGGAGTTCATGTTTCCTCCATGTTTGTGTGCATTTAGAAGTGTCGCATGCATGATGGGCTTCTTGTCTTGAGTGTTTACTTCCGTAAGGTGTCTAGATCGTCATTCGAGGATGAATGTTTCCATGGGGGAGATATTGTAACAACCCGAAAACTAGTAGGCAAAACTAGTGCTTGACGTGAGGGTTAGACTTGTGAATAACTCCATGTACTTGGAATTAAGGGTTTCGGGTTAGAACGTCAAGGTACAACCCCTCAAGGACCAACCTAGGGCCCATATGGAGGACCCTAGAATCTACCCCAAAAACAGTATACCTACGTAGGGATGCACGTCCCGTGGATAAGGGGTCGTGGGTCAAGGTCCTAAAAACAGGCCCTAGGAAATCAGCCCATAATTGACTAGCACGCCCTGTGGGTCCACCCACGGCCCGTTGGTGTGGTCTCGTAGGTGAGGCAGTGACCTTGTTTTAAACGGTTTAGTGGGGGCTTTATGGAAATTTCCGAAATTAATTAGGTATTAAATGTTATCGTCTTACCCCATTATCCCTCCCATGCCAAGAAAGTCACTTTAGGTCCTCATTCATCTTTATCATCTTTTGATCTCATCCTTAGCTTACTTCTCATAGACAAGGGAACATTCATCTTTAGTCACACATATATTGGAGGGCCTTTCAAGCTACAATCCAAACTAAGCATACATCATAATATAAATGGAAGGGCCTTTTGCTACAATCCAAACTAAGCATACATCATAAGCATAATAAGTCATGAGAATATTTATTATATAGATCATCATAATATAAATGGAACATACCATAGATACCCTCAAAGCATACTTGTGCAATGCATGAATAAGACCCCATAATTCCACCCAGGCTAAGTAAGGCTTCTTGAGTAACCATAGTTCATAATTGATATTCTTGTTATGGAAATAAGCATAACCGACATAGACCATGTGAGCTTACCTGGAATATGTTGTCTACCCAACACCAAAAAGGGGTTGTCCTAGTTGCCTAAGGTAGAATCATACTCTTAGCTTAGTGGATGCTATAGCTATGTAACCTACGGGGGCACATATTTTATGGGATAAGGAGATTTCTACTAGAACCCCGACCTCTACTGACAGGAGAGCTTCCATCTCATATTCAATATCCACTCGGTGCTAAGAATTAATTCCCACGAAATTCATATTAAGTCTTGACTTAAGTTCATATTTATGGAAGAATGTCTTGACACTCAATCCAACATAATTCAAAATATAGCTCTTAGATCATGCCTCAGAATAACCCTTCACCATCCATGTCTTCATATATATTCAATAGGTGAGAAAACCTTTCAACCTTAGAATCATCATATACTAAGAAAACCTTTCACATCATGTCATGTTGATGCATAAGTGTGCATATGTGTCACGACCCAGGGGCACCCCATAGACGTAACATGGCGTACTTGACCCTGAAGGGGTCTCATACAAGCCCTTAGCATATCATTACATAAGATAATAGAAATGTACGGAAAAATTCAAACTTCTTTTAAACCATTTTCATAAAGAAAGCGGCAGTCTTTACTATGTCTTTTTCTCAAACCATCTATTAAACTGTTGAATATAACTCTTGGTACGCAGCCCATAAAAAGTATAAAACATAAAGAAATGACATAAATGAAATAATGGGTTTGTCTTTGAAGCTATGAGGACTCACCAAATCTTCAACTCTTCTTGCTCCCTAGAAACCTAGCCTTCAAAGGACTCACCAAACCCTGCATTTGGTTAGAATGTTGGCAAAGTATGAGTTAGTACAGAATGTACCAAGTATGATAGCTAGAACAACATCATAAGAGCATATCAAAATGGTTAGTCAACATAAGACTTAAAGCATAAGAGATAATAACATAGTGATAGCATAATCTCCAACATAAGCATCATATAATCATAAGTCAACATAAGTATAGTTAATGAGCATAGGAGATAATTCATAATCATAATAATCCAAGTCCTAAATATAGGCATCATATAAGCATAATTGACTCTTAGTCATCTCTACCATAATATAACCATTCTCAAGTAACCTAAAAATCATACAAGTGTGAAGCTTGAATAGCATCCCATAATATCACCCATGCCAAGGACCCTTTTTGGTCATCTTAATCATAGTCTATATACATGGTCAACTCTTAAGCTTCTATATCGTAAAGGTACCATACTCCTAAGTAATCTCAAGACACGCTTGTGCAATGGATGAAAGGCATCTCATATGTAATTCCCCAAAAACTAGTAGACTAAACTAGGGCCTTAAGTTAGGGTTCTAAGGTTTGGTATGAGGGTTAAAGTCGTAGATAAGACTTCCCTTGCGTAGAATGAGGGGTTTAGTGGTTGAGCGTCAAGGCACGTCTTACACTCCGAAATCTTATAGACTAACATAAGTCTTAGTATGTGGGGTTGTCAAGCCTAGGGAGTGGGCAAGGGCCTAAGTTATAAAGGAACAGTGAAGGAGAACTTGTTCTTCTTTGGTCCTTGTTGGAGATTGGGCAGAATGATCACCCAAGTGACTTGGCAAGGCGCCAAAGTGCACTTGGGGTCACCTGGTGGGCTTTCCCCTTGGTCTAGGTTTTGGAAATTTGTGCGAACTAAGTCACTGAAAATTTAGGTGAACCAGGGGCCCATTAGGCTAGTCGCCTAGTGTCGTTGGTGAGCAATGACGGGCAAAAGGGTGAGCAAAGTAGTAAAGTTTAAGTTAAAACTTGTGTCCTCAGTTTTTTTCCAAAGTTGACCCTACATTATTTTATTTCGTTCATAGCAAGTATATAAGGTTATTAGACCTAAGTTTACCTCAATTAAGTCATTCTCCCTAGAATCCAAAGAGACTTCATCTTCATCTCCTCCAAAGAATGTTTCTCTCTCTAGAAAACCTCCATTGAAGAAGAAGATAGAGCTTGACGATTTGGTAAAGAAAAAAGTCCATTATTGAGAGCTTGTGGTAGGGCTTTTATTAAAGGTATGTTTAGCTTTTCATCTATGGGTTCTTCCACCCATAGAGCCCCGTAGAAATTCCCCAAATTTGTGAAGAAGAACCCCAATCTAACCTAAGGTTTCTTCTAATTTCTGGGTATAGTTGGGTATGACTCCAATTGGTTGGATAATACTTATTTATGATTGATTTAGTGTTAGTTTATGATATTATGATGAATTTATGTAATTTCCATGTTTACCCTAGTTTAATTGATGAAGATGAATTATGTGGGTTATTGCCATGAATGGTGAAATTGAAGGTCAAGGTGATTTTCTAGAATTAATGCCTTGACTTGTATTTATCTAGGGTTGGAATCTATATGCATGACTTGATTTTAAAAATGTGAATAGGATGGTTCTTGAGTAGCAATTCTTGAGATTGATCTTACATGATTAATTATGACTAGAGCCTCTTGATAAGGAAGAATATGACTAGAATTGCTTAAAGATGAATCTTATGACTTGAGTGTCTTGTAACCTAGATATGAATGAGGATAGAATGAAGTAAATATTTGAGATTAAAGCTGGTAGTCATGAATGTTAAATCACTAGGGCTTTGGGTGTAGAGCCATGTGATGAATAGAAGTCTAATCAGTCGATTTGTTGTGAAAGGCCTATAATCACCTAATCTACCTTATGAACACTTGAAAGTATGGAGTGATAGAATCACTTCAACATGGATTGGGTGTCAAGGACATCCTTCCATGATATATGTGTGCTAAGGAATTAGGCTTAACAAGTAACCTTTGGGGTGTATTCTTGGCACCAAGTGGATATTTACAATGAGATGGATTGTCACACAAGAAAAGGTCTGGGCTCCAAGTTGAAAGGAGAACCACACCTAGTTGATGTGAGGACTATCCAAGTTAAAGTGGGGGACTCTTACAAAGTAGAGTGTGGGTTTTCCCAATGTTTGGTCCAATGAGATGGAAGCCTTCACGTAGTTGAGTTAAGGTTTCTAGTAGCAATCTCCATATCCAATGAACTAAGACATGCTCGAAGAAGTATCTCATAGTGTTCTAAACCATAATTGAACTAAGACTTACTTAATAAAGTACCTCATAGTGTTCAATAGTATAAATCGACTTAGATATTCTTAGAGTAGTATCTCATAGGGTCCATATAAATGAGGAACCTAGACATGCTAAAAGTAGCATCTCATTGGGCTCAATCTAATAATGAACTAAGATGTGCTTAGGAGAGTACCTCATAGTGTTCTAAGGATAAAGAGAGGAAATAGGTTCCAAACCAAGAAGTAGTAGTTTGAGGACCTAAAAGTAGTACATAGCATGTATAGTATTATGGGATGCTATTCATGCATTGCACAAAAATGACATAGGGTCATTCAAGAAAGAGTTCTTATGAGTGATGTATGTAAGATAGGGTTGTGTTATAGTTGCCTTCCATGATATGTTGAGTTAAGTTGCTAGTTCGTTGTCCACATAAAGTAGGTCAATAGTGACCCCTATGAATAGAAAGCAGGAAAAAAGTGATTTCAAGAATATACTTAGTGTTAGTGGTATTATGGGATGCCATCTCATGCATTGCACAAGTGTACCTTAAGGTTACTTAGGAGTATAAGTGCTTTTATGACATGAAACCTAGGTCTTGACTATGAATGTGGACTATGCCCAAGAATGACCAAAAAGAGGTACTTAGCTTGGATGGTATTATGGGATGTTATTCTTGCCTTGCACATGTATAGTTCTCTTGTAATATGAAAGACTAAAGGTTGAAGTATGTAATATGAAAGTATAAGTAAAGACTATTCCATGAACATGATGTATCTCCTATTCTCATTTATTATGTCTTATGTTGACTCCTTATTATATGATGCTTATGTTGGAGATTATGCTATGGTTATGTTATTATCTCTTATGCTTATATCTTATGTTGACTAACCATTTTGAGATGCTCTTCTGATGTTGTCCTAGATTTCATACTTTGCACATTTTGTACTAATGCTATTGCCTACATTCTAATCAATTGTAGGGTTCCAGAGATTGAGTTGCCTGAAGGCTAGGTTTTTAAGGTGTAAGAAGAGTTGAAAAATTGGTGAGTCCTCATAGCTTCGAGGACATAACCATTATTCCCTTATGTCATTTCTTTCTATTTTAGACTTTGTATGGGTTGCATCCCAAGAGTTTTATTCAAGAGTTTAATAGATGGTTTGAAACAAAAGAGTAGTAAAGACTTCCACTTGCTTATGAAAATATTTTAGATTTTTTTATTCAAAGGAAATAGTAAATTTTCCATACTTTTCTATTATCGTATGATATGATGATGCTAAGGGGTTGTATGAAACCCTTTTGGTGTCAGGTACGCCATGTTACAGCTAGGGGGTACCTTGGGTGGTGACAAACTTGGTAATCATAGCACAAGGTTTAGAATGGTTCTAGGATTGTCTCAAACCACCTCTAGTAGAGTCCTGTTCAGAAATGTGAAACGCGCCACATTTATGAATATGAGGCTATTGGATGTTTAGGAAATCTCACTTATTCATTCTCTTAGTTGTACCGTAGAGTTTGGCTTTAGTAGGCCTTTTTTCTAATTCGTGCGCTACGATTTTTGAAGGTATGGCTAACACAAGGGCTAATACTAGGAGAGTTGAGGAAGGTGATGAGGAGCAAGAGGATCCTCTCCAAGTTCCTCCACAAGCTCCTTCTCAAGTTCCTATTGATGTGGGAGGCTATGACAAATGTGGAGATAATGTCAGCTCTTCAAATTTTGACCCAATCCTTAATGTCTCAAGCTAATAGGGAAGTTGTTGCTCGGACTATTCCTAACGTGATTTTCGCTTCTTTGAGGTTGAGAGAGCGTTTGAGGATGAAACCTCCGGAGTTTTATGGCTCCAAAGTGGAGGAAGATCCGGTTTATAGATGAGGTGTATAAGGTGCTTTCCATCATAGGCTTGACTACGGTAGAGAAAGTGAAACTAGCCGCTTATCAATTGAGGGGTATAGCACAAATTTGGTATGAACAATGGAAAGATAATAGGCCGGTAGAAGCAGGCCCATTAGAGTGGGAAGGGTTCAAATAAGCTTTCCTTGATAGGTTTTTACCCCCAGAATTGAGGGAACAAAAGATGCAAGAATTCGTTAACCTTCGTCAAGGAGGTTTGAGTGTTAAGGAGTGTCCTCTTAAGTACACCCAACTATCCAAGTATGCTCCAACTCTAGTGGCGGACTCAAGGGCTAAAATGAATAAATTTTTGATCGGATTGTCCGAGTTGGTAGAAAATGAGTGTCGTTCAATAATGCTTATCACTAGTATGAATATCTCAAGTCTAATGGTTCATCCGGAACAAATTGAGGAGCAAAAGCTCAAGAAAATGGATAGTGAGGTGAAGAGAGCTAGAACCAATGATGGGAACTTTCCTAATGCTAAGTCCGATGGACAAGGTAGGCCTAGGACTAAACCAATGTATTCCAGCCAAGATTTTTCCAACACCCCTAGGTTTGACAAAGAAAAGGGTAGTGGATCTCCATTTCCTATTCTTACTTGCACTGAATTCGGAAGGAGTCATTATGGTAAATGCCTAACTAACCTGGATGGTTGCTTTGGGTGTGGGAAGGAGAGGCACAAGATAAGAGATTGCCCAGTTCTTAAGGGCAAGGGAAGGGAGGATAAGAAAGTTACCTCTAGTTGATAACATCCAAGGAAGCTCTACTCCATTGAAGGACAAGGATGAAGCTTTAGAAACTCCAAGGAGGCCCATAACAAGATCTCAAACCAAGGAGTTCAATGATAAGCTCAATGGGCTTCAATCGCTGATCCAAAGGTGTCTTATTGGGGAAGAAGAGCTCAAGCCCAAGGGAGAGAAATTGTCCAAATGCTACAATTATTTGGTGGCCCAAATTCAAGCCCAAGATAAGGAATTTTAAGGGCCATTTTCGTGCAAATAAGGTCAAGAAGAGTCCAAGAATCAGCCACAACAAGAGTTGCTTTCTGCCCAAGTTTTGAGAGAAGACTAGTCAAACTTTCCAAGATTGTCAAGATTCTTTTCCTAGTTGGGATTTACCTTATTTATTTATTTATATATAGGTTATTAATATTTTCCTTAGTCTATTTATGGTCTCCTAAGTACCATTTAATGCTTTCCTAGAAGTACTAAATTTGTTCCTAGTTAGATTACTTTATTTCCTTTCTAGAGTAGGATTCCTTGTAATTGTTTTTTTAGGGTTTGGCTTCTTGGACGTTTTTCCCTTCTCCTATATATAGGAGTCCTTTTCATTCATTAAAGACAATTTAGATTGATATTAATAATATTTGAGAGAGTTCTTTGAACCTTTGTGACTTGTTCTTTGAGAATTTATCTTTAAACCTTTACTAGTTTCATAGTTTAAGGTATAAAGTAACTTCTTCTTGTGATATCTTTGGTTTCTTTTTGGTATTCTTTAGAAGGTGATTAGTTTCTACATACTAATTATTGTCTTTAGTTACTCATAAAGCGGTCAAGATCCGAATCTATCGTTTTGATTCGTTTTCTCAAGTAAAGGCGTTAGATTTCTTCCATAAATCTATACGTTGTTACTTGGATCTTTTCAAGGCCTTAGAACATCTAATCCTTGGAAATTCGTGGATCTTTCCTTCGAATTTCCCATATCTTTAGTTAGTTTTTTTTGTTTCTTTTCTTTGTGCTTCCGCATTCTAATATTCAATTCTCTATTTGTGATCTCCCTTAACCTTGCTGTTATCACTAGTGGCCCGGATGATAGTGCTGAAAAGAAGAATAGGTTTTATGCTCTCCAATCTAGAGAAGATCAGGAGTGATCTCCTCATGTCCTTTTCGGTATGTGTTTATGCTTTAGGAAATTTCCGGATTTTATGTCTTTGTGACTTGTTATGATGGACTTGAAGTTCTCTTTAATGTGAGTGATGCTACATTGTTGCCTTATGTTATGAATTATGTTTAGAAGAACTTTTGTAGGCTTCTTCCAAGGGAGATATAGTGTGCCTATCTAAGGAGGTCATTATGTGATTATGTGTACCATGATTTCCTTATATGCATGTTCATAAACATGCTTAGGTCTTGTTAGAAATGACTTATATGCATTGTTTTCCTCATGTTGTAGTGCATTGACTAGAGTAGCATATAGACTTCATGAGATGATTATTTGGGCATGCTTTAGTTTTGGAGTTGAAAGATTCCTCCTTCGAATGAATGCTTTTTGAGAGTACATTGTGTCTAGGCTCCATGAGAGTATGTTGACCATGTAATGACTAGGAGATGGAAGTTCCTCCTTGAATATGACTAGTTATGAGAATGTCACGCATAAATGGGTTATTTGATGAAGTTCCTACTTTCTTTTTGTTGTATTGAGTATGTTTAATGGGAGTTGAAGTTTTCCTCTTGGTATGTGCATTAGATATGTTGCATGCATGATGTGCATCTAGTCTAGATTAGTTTCCTTTAAGAAGTATTTAGGATTGTCATTCAAGGACAAGTGTTCCTAAGGGGGAGATTTTGGAATGCCCCGAAAACTAGTAGACTAAACTAGGGCCTTAAGTTAGGGTTCTAAGGTTTGGTATGAGGGTTAAAGTCATAGATAAGACTTCCCTTTCCCACTCCCTAGTCTTGACAACCCCACATAATAAGAGTTAGGTTATTCTATAAGAAGAAGATAGAGCTTTAAGCTTGGGTCAAGAACAAAGTCCATTGTTGAGAGCTAGTGCTAGGGCTTTGATTAAAGGAATATTTATCTTTTCATCTATGTGTTCTTCCACCCATAGAGCCCCCTAGAAATTCCCTAAATTTGTGAAGAATAACCCCAATCTAAGCTAGGGTTTCTTCCAATGTGTGGGTATAGTTGGGTATGACTCCAATTGTTGGCTAATACTTATTTATGATTAATTTAGTATTAGTTCATGATATTATAATGAATTTATGTGATTTCCATGTTTACCCTAGTCTAATTGATGAAGATAAATTATGTGGGTTATTGCTAAGGATGGTGAAATTGAAGGTCAAGGTGATCTTCTAGAATTAATGCCTTGACTAGTAATTGTCTAGGGCTAGAATCTATATGCATGAATTGATTTAGAATTATGTGAATAGGATTGTTCTTGAGTAGTAATGCATCAGATTGATATTATATGATGAATTATGACTAGAGCCTCTTGATAAGGAAGAATATGACTAGAATTGCTTAAAGATTAATCTTATGACTTTATTGTATTGTAACCTAGATATGAATGAGTATAGAATGAAGTAAAGCTTTGAGAGTAAAGCTTGTAGTTATGAATGTTAAATGACTAGGGCTTTGAGAGTAGAGCCAATGTGATGAATAGAAGTCTAATAGGTGGATTTATGGTTAAAGGCCTATACTCACCTAATCTATCTTATGAATTCTTGAAAGTATGAAGTGATAGAATCACTTAAACATGGATTGGTTGTCAAGGCCTTCCATGGGATACGATTGTTAAGCAAGGCTTAACGAGTAAACCTTGGGGTGTATGCTTGGCTCCAAGTGGATATTGTCAATGAGATGGAGTGTCACACAACAAAGGGTCTGGGCTCCAAGTTGAAAGAAGAACTAAACCTAGTTGATGTGAGGACTATCCAAGTTAAAGGGGGGAACTCTTACATAGTATAGTGTGGGTTTTCCCAAAGTTAGGTCTCATGAGATGGAAGCCTTCACGTAGTTGAGTTAAGGTTTCTAGTAGCAATCTCCATATCCAATGAACTAAGACATGCTTGAAGAAGTATCTCATAGTGTTCTAAACCATAATTGAACTAAGACTTACTTAATAAAGTACCTCATAATGTTCATTTGTATAAATGGACTTAGACATTCTTAAAGTAGTATCTCATAGGGTCCATGTAAATGAGGAACCTAGACATGCTAAAAGTAGTATCTCATAGGTTTCAATTTAATAATGAACTAAGATGTTCTTAGGAGAGTACCTCATAGTGTTCTAAAGATAAAGAGAGGAACTAGGTTCCAAACCAATAAGTAGTAGTATGAGGACCTAAAAGTAGCACTTAGCATGAATAGTATTATGGGATGCTAGTCATGTATTGCATAGGTATGACTTAGGGTCATTCAAGAAAGAGTTCTTATGAGTGATGTATTGTAAGATAGGGTTGTGCTATAGTTACCTTCCATGATATGTTGACTTAAGTTGATAGCTCGTTGTCCATATGAAGTAGGTCAATAGTGAAAGGACTTAACCTCATGTATCCTACCACACCTCACCACATCTAAAGCAACCATCTCTACTAGCTAAACACTTACCCTCATGTCTCCTACCACACCTAGTGAAAGGGGACCATAGGGACTCATTTCTCATCCATTGTCGCCTAGGGGTAGACACCCTCTCATCCTTATGCTTAGGAGCATTAGAAAAACCTTGTCAGAAAAACTTTTGTCAATTCCTAGTACGACCATGTCCATCGGACCAGTCATGAAAGGACTTACCATTATCCATCTTAGACCTCTTTTTCTCCCTAGCCTTCTCATTTTTGAGTTGACACTTGCATTTGTTATGCAAAAACCATACGGCGTGAGATATCCATATCATCAACAAGCATTGATGTACGACATTCTTCTTCTACGATATCAGACACCCCCGTCATAAACCTACTCATCATATCCCTTGGACTTGCTACCAAAGAGGGAGCATACTTAGACAAAAGAGTGAATTTCAAGGCATACTCCTTACCACTCATGTTACCTTGCTTAAGATTGATGAACTCTTTCATCTTAGCTTCCCTCAACTCTCAGGGAAAGAACCTATCTAAAAATGCCGACTTAAATGCTTCCCACTCATTAGGACCCAATACTACCGGCCTACTATATTTCCATTGTTCACACAAAATTTGGGCAACAACTTTCAATTGGTAGGCTGCTAGATCCACTTTCTCTATCGAAGTCACCCCCATGATAGCTAACACTTTATAAACCTCTTCTATGAACCCATTCAGATCTACTTCCACCTTGGAGCCACCAAACTCCGGAGGGTTCATCCTCAAAAACTCCCCTACCCTAGAAGCACCCATCCCCCTTATTGGGTTTGATGGACCCACCTCCCCTCTATTGGCTTGCGGCATCAAGGCTTGAGCCAACAATTGCATAGAAGCCCTAAACTCCACAAGAGGGACATTCTCAATTGGAAGGTCATTTGGAGCTTGAGGAAGGGTTTGGTGTAGAACTTGGAGAGGAACCTCTTGGTCCACATTGTCTTCCTCTTCTCTCCTAGCATTTGCCCTTGTATTAACCATACCCTGAAAATCAATGGGAACAAATTAGAAAAAGGGCCTAGTAAAGACAAACTCTATGGCACGACTGAGAGAATGAAGAAGTGAGACTTTCCTAAACATTCAATAGCCTCCTAATATATAAATGTGGAGAGCTTCACATTTATGAACAAGACTCTATTAGACATGGTTTGAGACAATCCTAGAACCATTCTAAACCTTGTGCTTTGATTCCCAAGTTTTTCATGACCCAGGGATACCCCCTAGATGTAACATGGCGTTTAGCATATCATAACATAATATAATAGAAAAGTACGGAAAATTTAAAATTTCTTTTAAACCATACAATCGAAAACATTTTTATAAAGCAAGCAAAAGTCTTTATTATATCTTTGTCTCAAACCATCTATTAAACTCTTGAATAAAACTCTTTGGACGCAAACCATACAAAGTCTAAAACATAAATAAATGACATAAAGGAAATAATGGGTTTGTCCTCGAAGCTATGAGGACTCACCAAATCTTCAACTCTTCTTGAAGTTCTTATCTTGAACACCGGTAAGAAATTCTTGAACTTCTCATGCTCATTCTTTTCCTTAAGATGTTGGGGAAATGGGGGAGATATTTTGGTTAAAGGTTGCATAACTTTTGGGATGGATTGTGTTTCTCCATTTATCTTTGTGGTTTGTTGGCAATGGTTTGATGGATAGGTGTCTCTTCTTCCTCCATGCCTTTGTCATCATGCGTTTGAGCTTCTTCATTGCCCAGCACCTATTTCTACCTTTCAACTACACGTAACGACAGCTATACATTCATAGTCATCTTCCATTGTCATTTTTGTTTCAATTATGCTGAAAGTAAACTCAACTGACCTTCAAGTATCTTGATTGCATCTGTATGAGATTTCACTTTATTGTTCAATGATGAAAAGTTAGCTTTCATCCCCTTCGACAAATCATCTGAACCTTCAACTTTAGCAAGGATGTGTGATAGCAAATCATTCACTCGGGGACTACTTGCACTCCGTTTCAATTTTGGGGTCTCACTCGAGTAAGTGTGGTCCTCTTCATGGTCATACTCCCATCTCCAATAATCACTTTGTTTAGCCCAATCTTGATAGTATCTCCTTTGCTCTTCCCCCTTGTGATAGTTCCAACTTTTATTTCCACCTCGCTGTAAATAACGTGGGTGAAAACCCTCCTCATATCTCTTGGAGTTCCATACTTGATTCTCCCCCGGATTTTAATAAACTAAAGAAGAACCTTTCTCAACTCTAAACACTCCACTTGTCCCCTTGGGTTTTCCCACATTCTCCATCACATGCTCTTCTAATAGCTCTATTTGGGTCAACATTTTCTTGAAGTTTGCATCCCTTTCTCTTTCTTTATCATGTTTTTCTTGTGTCATTCAAAAATAAAATGGAGAGACATGATCCTCTTGAGTGTAACAAGCTTGATTTATTCTTGTCATGTCATCGAGAAGAAATGAAACCACTTCAAACGATTGCAACATTATTCCCCCTCGTACCAATTGATCAACCACTCCTCTATTAACCGAATCAAGAATCTGGTAAAAATATTGGAGTAGCGAATCGTTTGGTAGCCCATGAGTTGGGCATTTAAATACTAGTTTCTTAAACCTCACCCATGTTTCATGGATGGGTTCACCCCTCCCATCGCTTGAAACTTTGAATGCCAGTTTTATGTTTCATCATCATTGATGGGGGGGAAAGAATCTTGCATTGAATACTATAATCAGATTTTCCCATAGTGTGATGGAATTGTTCGGTAACTCGGCCAAACCACTTGCTAGCCTCCCCCGTAAAAGATAGTGGAAATAATCGAAGCCGGATTGACTCTTGAGACACATTCCTGAATGAAAATAAGCCGCACACCTCTGTAAAATTTCTAACATGCTCATGCGGGTCTTCCTGTTCTAGCCCTTCATAGAATCCCCTCATTTGGAGGAGAGGAAGAGTCGTGCTAGTGACCTCGAATATTGCATTCCCATCAACTTGTGGTATGTAAATTGCAACCATTTCACCTGCATGAGATGGGTTATAAACACTATTCATATCATCGATACCGCCCTGATGACCTGCTTGACTACCATTCACCTTTTCTTCACTTATTTTTACTTCTATGTAGCCCAACCAACACTACACAAACCAAATCTTCTATCAATGAATTCTAAGTAACGCTCCTCCCTGGTAGCAGCGCCACTTTGATTAACGTATCAAGGACACTTCATCAAATTCTAAGTGTCAATGATCGCTAGTCAGTATATAATCCAACCAATTGAGTTGGAGTCGACCCCACAGAGAGTAGCTTTCTTTAAAATCAAATACAAAAGTATGACGATGAACTTTCCAGCCATGCAACAAACCCTTAAGAGTTAAATAATCAAATATTTAGGATGTCATCACCAACACACATTAAATTATTAACAAGAAATAATAAGATGACTAGAAGACGCTTGGGGGATTGACTAACCAATTGTTGAATACAACTTAATAGGTGCAAATCATTACCAATAATGCTAATTCGTTGCGGGTTGAGTTGACTATAAGTAAGACAATTTTCTCTAGAACAAGTGCCTTATTTCAGTTGAATTCTCTCAGACTTCATTTTCCTGACTGATTCTGTCATCCTTAATTGTGAAATAGATGTTGAAATTCCCATCATTTTAGGAAGACCATTCTTACCAACTGGGAGAGCATTGGTGGATGTTGAAAGCGTAGAATAGAAGTTTCGGGTGAACGAAAATGAAATAACCTTCAATGTTTGTAAGTCAATGAAACACCCAAGTGATATTCACATTGTCTCCACTATTTATGTTTTTGATGAGGTGGTGACTAGTGTGAGCAATTTGATGTGAATGAGTGAACCACTTGAAGTTGTGCTCGCTAACTATGATGAATTTAAAATTCAAGGCTATGAAGAGTTAGTAGATGCTCTTTCAGACTTGGGGGGATATTCAAAGACTCCATTGAACTTGGTCATTGATATAATGAATCGAGAGAGTCCTCCCGCAAAGCCATCAATAGAAGAACCACCAAATATGGACTTGAAAGTACTTCCCTCCGATCTCCGATATGCTTTTTTGGTGGCAAATAACATCTTAACGGTGATCATTGTAGCTGACTTGCTTGAATGGTAGATAAAATTTCTCTTTGAGGTGTTAAGAAGACATATCAAATCTATAGGTTGGACGATCGCTGACATAGTGGGCATTCCTCCCTGTATTTCCACTAAAAAAAATCAGCTTGATAGTGAGTGTAGGCCGAGCGTTGAACATCAGCGGAGATTGAACCCACCAATGTAACAGGTGGTGAAAAAGGAGATAATAAAGTGGTTAGACGCAGGTGTAATCTATCCTATTGAGGATGGCAAATGGGTAAGCCCGGTACAATGTGTACCAAAAAGGGAGGTATTATAGTGGTCCCAAATGAAAAGGGGGAGCTTGTATCTATGAGGCCAGTGACCGGATGGAGAGTATGCTTGGATTACCGAAAGTTAAATTCATGGACTTAAAAGAATCACTTTCGCATGCCCTTCATGGATCAAATACTTGATTGACTCTCAGAGAGAGGTTGGTATTGCTTTTTGGATGGGTATTCCGGTTATAACCAAATCCCTATTGCTCCAAAAGACCAAGAGAAAACCACCTTGACCGTTCCTTGAAATGCGGTTACCAGTTCCTCCCAAGAAGTAATGGATTCACGTGGTAGCTCGGCTAGCCACTTGCACACCTCTCCCATCAACGAGAAAGGGAATAGCCTAAACCTGACCGACTCTTGAGAGACGTTTTTGAATGAGAATATTCCGCACACATAAACAAAGTTTCAAAGATGCTCGTGAGGGTCCTTGTGAGCCCGTCCGCTAAAATGTCCCTTTAGTTGAAAGAGTTCCAACATGGTGCTCGTTATGTGGAACGTTGCACTTCCCTTGTCTGGGGGTAAACGAATGGCTCCAACACCTCCCATGAGATGGGTGCCATTGATATTGGGCTCTTGGACGTCGTTGAGACTTTTGATGTCGTCTTGGTGGCCTACCTAGCAACCGTTGCTACCATTAACATTCATGCTTTCTGAAATATTCACACAACAAACAAAACAAAACTAAAAATTAGGTAAGTAGACTACAACTAATAAGAACAAATAATTTCAAATAACACCACTCCCCGATAGCGGCTCCATTTTGATGCTTATCGTGACCAACGACACTACTTCCGATTCAAGTGTCTACGATCGTCGATAATATAGTAACCCAACCGAGGGTTAGGATCGTCCCAAGGGAGTGGATTTGCAAATTTATAGAAAAATAAATTTTAGTTCTAACTAGTCGTAACTAAAGATATTAATGATTAAAAACATTGTAAAATTAAAGGGGGACACAAAAGTGTCAAATATCGATTTAGGGGTTTTGTCCCAAGTAAGCTAAAATTAGCGAAATCAACAAGAAAATCAAACAATGAGAGGGGGATTCTTTGGATGTGATCGAAATACGGGTTAATCTAAATTATTGGGTACATGCTTTCGATAGAGAATTTATAGAGTAATAGTGCTAGGCTAAGCTATACGTGGGAATAAATTCCCTCTCAAGCAACTTACCCCGTTTCAAATGGGTTCTTCTCTGACACCAACTTGCCGCATGAAAACCAGCCTACACCTTACCCCCCTCACTATCTCGAGCTGAGTGTTAGGATATGGGACTAGGGCTCACCTTCTCGGGCTGAACCTCATGTCGACCCACTCCTTAAGCCATCAGTCTAGCAGTCTTAGTTTCACGACCTCTCTCTCGACCAAGCAGAAAACACATGGGTGGACTTGTATTTGCAACTACAAACCCATTAAATTCGACCACAACTTCTAGGTGAAATCACCATTAAACTACATTTAATCTATTAACAAGCAAGACCCAAAAACAATATTAACACATATTTGCTAAATCGAAAGAATGGGGGGTTTGAGCCGCATATCTAGAGATAGAAAATTATACGTAAATGAGCTAGCATTCAAATGGGTATAAAGATTCAAGTCTTGATACAGGCCAAGAATGAAGAAATCAAGAGACCCAAGTCCAAATCCTTGGAAATGAAACCCTCCTCTTCTTCAAGTTTCCAAAACCCTCTCAAACATAAAGCAAAATAAAAAGTACTATTCTATATGAAAATTATAATAATTGTTTTTCACACTAAAAATCTGATAATAAGCTATAACTCTCAACAAGTATTTATAGCTTTCAAAAATCTGTGTTGCAGCGAACCATTCTACGACATTAGTCGGAATCACCGATCAACTCGACGATTCGCCCTTTGGTGTAGTTCATCGCCGTTTTGCACCATCCTTAGGCATCATCGTGCTCTCGGTCATTGAGAGACATAGTACAGCTTCGCAGAACTTCTTGGCGATGCGCCGATTGGTCCTGTTTTTCACCGACTTGATCCTTTCCTTCAGGGCTAGCACACTGGAACAAAAGGCAATCTAAGACCCTTGGCGACTCACCAAGTGGACTCGGCGATCCTCAGGCCTTCATTTCTTCATTCTTTTCAGTTTTTTCGTTCCTTTTTGCGATGTAGTGTCCATGCTTTCCTAAAAACTTCACATGCCTAAAACTTAAGGGTCTTCATCAAATATTGAAATAAAATAAGCATTTGAGGACAGAATTCCAATTAAAATATAGCCCTACATGAGTCCAATTTGTGGACTCATCAGAAATCTCAAGTCCAAATGGTCAGGGTCATTTAAGGTGACACGAGTTTTCACAAATGGTGCCATTGAGGGTGAAGGTCAAGAAGGACCTGCATTTAAGGTAAATAGGCAACAATTTAAGTTATACTATTGCGAATGCCAAGATATTTCTCAAATTGAGGCGGTGTATCTGGAGCTCAAGCATTTCCACGTCGTGCCACAGTATTAAATTAGGTGCTTCTTGGGAGGCAACACAACTATTAGTGTTTTAAATGTGTCACAAATTTTGCAGATGGAGGATCTTGTTGTAATAACTCACAAATGATAGGTTGTACTAGAGCCTCATCGTTTGGGTTAGTGTAAACTTAAGAGAATGTCTAGGCTGTTTTAGAACTCAACTGAGCAAGGAAGAAGTCTAGGGTGCCAGTAAGTACCTATGGTAGCAAGATAAAGTGAAAGAAGCCTTGTTTTTTGATGGACCTTTTGGTGATGAGACTATTTGATCGCCCAAGTGACTTGGCGATGGCCAAGGTGCACTTGCGATCACCTAGTGGACTGTCCCTTTGGCATAGTTTCTGGGACAAAGGGCGAGCTAAGTCGTAGCTCGCCAACCAGGTTGGCGAATCTCCCATTAGCCCCCTAGATCACCTAGTGAACTGACCATTTTGTGAGCCTACTCGAAAAATGGGCGAGCAAAGGGTGCATTTGGTAAGTCGCCTATTCCCTTTGGCGAGCCATGAGGTCCAAAGGGCAAGCTTAATCAGGTAGGGTGTAGAATTTGAAGTTTAAACTTTGTGGGTCCTTAGTTCTTTTCCAAAGTTGGGTCATCATTATCCTATTCCTTTCCTAGTAACTATATAATCCTTTTTTACTTGAATTCTTCCAATTTTGTTTCTGAAAATAGGATTAAAAGAAGACCCATCTCCTCTCAAATATTTCTCTCACTAGAATTCCTCCATTGAAGAAGAAGAAGGAGGGTAGGCTAGGGCTTAAAGATTCAAGGTGTTTCTTCCTCAAATTTCGTGGGAAATATATAGCAAGGTATGGTAATCTTCATCCTTGTTTAACTTTTCATTCAAGGAGCCAATTTCAAGGTGATTTCAAGTTATCAAAAACCTTGGGTATTACTCAATCTCATGGGTTCTTTCACCAAACGTTTTCAAATTGTTATTAATGACATATTATGATTGTATTAGTGTTTAATTGATGATTTATGATGAAAATACCCTATGAACCCATGAATTCTCTCAATTCCTAAATTGTACCTTCATGAAGTGGGTTGATGATTATGAAAGGTTATGAATGGGATATGTCACGACCCTAAAATGAACTGGTTAAACTAGATCCTATCGTATGTGTGTTTGAGTTTGGGTTCAGTTTTCTTGTTGTTGTATGTTCTCCCGATCTTTGGTTGAGGGGTTTAGGGGTCTCACGTCAAGGAACAACTTCCCAAGGACCACCCTAGGGGTCCTTGAGGAAGACCCTTAGTCTAACCCCCAAGACCCCAAGGAAACTTGCAAGTTGCCAAAAGATTCATGACCTACGAATATGGTTCATGACCCGCAAGTCCATCCACGCACCGTGGATGGCCTCCGTATGTCAGACCCCTCCAAACCAAACCAAAGATCCATACCACAGACAAACAATACGGTCCATGAATGGAATCACGGTCCGTGAATGGACTCACGGTCCATGAGTCTAGGTCTTGTGGTTCACACTTGTTTGTTGTCAAGTGACACGGCCAAGTGACTAATTCACCCCAAGTCCTTTGTAGTGCATGGATGGTTATTTTAGGTGTACTAACATATTTTAAGAGTATTAAAACATTGAAACCCTCATTTAGAAATCATCTCTCAAAAACAAAACAATTCTCTCCTAAAAGTTATCTCTAGAAACTCCATTGGAGATCAAGGTCAAGAGAAAGCTAGGGTTGCGGATATCAAGGTGCTTCTTCTTCAATTTCGTGGGATTCTTCAAGTATAAGGTATGCTGATCCTTAATCTAGGGTTAGTTTTCACCCTAGAGTTAATTTCAAAGAAGTTTCTAAGCTTTCAAGTTTCATGAAAAATCCTAAGTTTTACTCAATCTTATGGGTTCTTGCATCAAACGTTTTCAAATGATAAACTATGATTATATTGATGTTTAATTGATGAGTTAAGATGAAAAAATACTCTATGAACCCATGATTTCTCTCTATTTCTAAAATGTGCTTGAATTGTTGATCCACTGGAAAAGTGGAGGTTTTACTTGCTATGTACATTGTGATCATGGCCTTGAAGGCATAGTGTGATGAATGGAAGTATTACCATGATGTTGTATAATGTGAAGGATTTACATGTGATTCAATGATAGAATGATGATCTTGTATTAAATGTATTTAAGTTAGTATTGAAAGGTTATTTCTCAAATTGACACACATGAATGAAAATGATGGAATGTGTTGGGTTCCTATAATGTGAATGTTGAATATAGAATTGGTAGGCATTATGCATCCTTTTCTTATATAATGAATGTGTCTTGACTTGATGAATATGAACTGATAGTCTATTGCCTTACTTTCATAAATGTGTGATGAATGTGTCTTGACCTGATGACTATGAATTGATAGGCTTTATGTATTAATTTTATAAATGATCTAATGTAATGAAGATTCCAGAATCGATAGGCTAGTGGCATTCTTTTCTTAATAAGTCAATAGATCATGAATCGATAGGCTAGTGGCATTCATTTCATGAGTATAAGAATTTAATGAGGGACCATGAATCGATAGGCTTATAGCATTCCTTTCATATGGATCTTAGAGCTATCCTTGAATGTACCATGGATCGATAGGCTTATAGCATTCCTTCCTTGGTAATGATGTATCATGTGTCGATAGGCCTAGGCCATTCCTCTGCAATACACTAATATAATGTGAATGAAATAATCTATGGGAATGTAGGCTAAGCACCGAGTGGATATGGTTAGATGGAAACTCTCCCAATGTTAGGTTAGAGTTCCAAGGAACATCTTCCTATCCCATAACTATGTGCCCACATAGGATATTAGCTAGCGGATTCCATCAGAGCCATTGTTAACCGGATTACCTTAGGGAAGTAGACCAACCTTTACGATGTGGGATAGTACATTAGATTTAATGATCTAGCTCTCATGGTCTATTTCGGTTAAACGCTTAATCCCATCTTGTGAGATGTTCATTCTAGTTTCTTGATAGGTACTACAAAGTGTAGATAGTAGTATGAGATGTTATCTATACAATGCACGAGTAGGATTTGAAAGGGCTATAGTGAGTTTCTAAGTCTTAATGACTAATGTATGAAAGTCCTCTAAATGAAATGACTTGTGTAATGTTTAGCTCTTATGAGTGAGTGTTGTTGAAGATGGAAAGGTTAAATGGTAAGTTCACTTTTGGTGACTTTAAGGTGGTACTTTAGTGCGAATGTTGATATGGGACGCTATCCATACATTGCACAAAGTATAGCTTTAGGGTTACTTGAGGTGAAGGCTAAATGTGAAGGTAAAGGGTTACATGTTGATTATGTTCTAATGTCGTTAAATGACTTGTAGGTTGGTAATGTTTGAATATTATGTCTCTTATACTTATGTTCATTATGTTTTATCAAAATGGCATACAAGCATGACTTTCAAATAAAATGCCGTTTTAAGCAAGTTTTTGCATGGCTATCATACTTATTACTTAATTGTTCTAACCCATATTTCTTCATGTTTTTATTTAAAGTGTACATTCCGGAAAGTGATTGCTTCTCTCTATTGCAGCTGCTTGGATTAATTTTTTTCCATGATCAAGTGGTATGTCCTCATAGATCGAGGACAAATACTTTTAGAAATTTCTTTTATTTCATGTAATAAACAATGCTAGTCTTTTCGATTGTAAAGGGTTGTACCCGTACTTTAGCTTCAAGATATTGTTTTAGATGGCCATGTGAGACAATAAACTTCTGTTGTGTTTTCGAAGAGTTTTAAATGAGTAATTTTGATTGTACGTTTTTTAATAAAGTTTTAATTCCACAATATTTCTATGTCAAATGCAATGAAATGTTGTGAGGCTTATATGAGACCCCTTCCAGGTCAAGTACGCCGTGTCGCATCTAGGGGCTAGCCTTGGGTCGTGACAAACATGGTATCATAGAATAAGATTTTGGAAATGGTTTTTAGGATTGATGTCTCACAAGCCATGTCTAGTGGAGTCATGTTCATCGGTGTTAGTCGCGACACATATATGAGCAAGAGCCTATAGGACGTTAGGAAGTTACACTTGTTTCATTATTCTTGAAGTCATGCCTTAGAGTTTAGATATATAAGTGTCATTTTCCTAACCCTTCTCTTGTGTTTATAGGTTCAGAATACAACGGCTAACCCAAGAAGGATGGAAGAGGAGAATGTGAAAGAGGGAGTTCCTCCCCAAGGTCTTCAAGGTGACAAAGTTCCTCTAGGCAATCAAGGAAATCAAGTTCCGGTGGATCCCCCAGCTATGACCAATGAGGAAGTTAGATCGGCCCTTTTGATGATGGCTCAAGCCGTTACTACTCAGGCTCAACACATGACGGCTCATGCAAATAGGAGTGTTGAAGCTAATGTGAACTCCAATTTGAGTACTATGGCTTCTAGTTTGGGAGACACTGTGAGGATGAATCTTGTAGTATTTCTAGATTCTAAGGTGGGAGAGGATCCCCAAGATTTTTTGGATGAGGTGTATAAGATAGTCAATGCTATGGGAGTGACTTCTATTGAAAAAGTGGAACTTTCCGCCTATCAATTGATGGATGTTGCCTAAATTTGGTTTACTCAATGGACGGCCAATAGGCCGGTTGGAGCGGGTCCCATAGAATGGGAGTTGTTTAAGGAAGCATTCCTTGGTAGGTACTGTCCCCGTGAGAAGAGGGAGGTTAAGGTAGAGGAGTTTATCGACCTTAGGCAAGGTAACATGAATGTTCAAGAGTACTCCTTGAAATTTACCCAATTGTCTAAGTATGCCCCTTCTTTGGTGTAAAACCCCAGGGATGAGATGGGTCGCTTAGTTATGGGTATATCCGACCTAGTTGAGGAAGAGTTTTGTACGGCGATGCTCCATGATGATATGAACATTTCTAGACTCATGGTGTATGCTCAATCTATTGAGGAGTCCAAACTTAAAAAGAAGAATAGGGAATTAAAGAGAGATAGATCCGATGAGCAAAGTCAACCTAAGTTCAAGAATAGAGCTCCAAACCAAGATTCTTCAAGCACTCCTAAGGGTAACTAAGAAAGAGGTAGAGGACCTCCATCCTTTAAACCTACTTGCCATAATTGTGGAAAGAAGCATTTTGGGAAGTGCCTAGGCGGTACTAGTGGGTTCTATGGTTGTGGAAAGAATGATCACCAAGTGAAAGATTGTGTCACGACACAGGGGTACCCCGTAGACGTAACATTGCATACTCGACTCCGAAGGGGTCTCACATAAGCCCTTAGCATCATAACATAGGTAATAGAAATGAAAATACGGACAATTTAAAACTTTTACAATCAATGTCATATTTCATAAAAGCAACAAGCGGAAGTCTTTACTAAACCTTTGTCTCAAACCATCTATTTAAACTCATGAATAAGTCTTTGGGACGCAGCCTATACAAAGTCTACAAACATAATGAAATGACATAAAGGTAAAGTGGATGTTGTCCTCTAAGCTACGAGGACTCACCAAGATCTTCAATTCTTCTTGATCCTTGAAACCTAGCTTCCAAAGCAACTAAAACTCCTCAACCCTACATTTGATTAGAATGTAGGCAATATGTGTTAGTACAAAATGTACCAAGTATGAACGCTAGCACAAAATCACAAGAGCATCTCAAAATGGTTAGTCAACATAAGACATAAGCATAAGAGAAAATAACATGGTCATAACACTACCAACAAAGCCATAGATTAATCATCAACACAAGCATCATATAAATATAAGTCAACATAAGATATATTTAATGAGCATTCCTAATACACTATGTTCATGGCATAGTCTTTACTTAGACTTTCATGGTTACATACTTCAACCTTAAGTCCTTCATAGTACAAGAGAATAACTTCTCAAGACACCTCCAAGTATACTTGTGCAATGCAAGGATAGCATCCAATACTACAATCCAAGCTAAATACCTCTCTTTGGTCAATCTTGGGCATAGTCCACCTTCATATTCAAGACATGTACCTTCATGTCATCTTAATTATAATCTATGTACATGGTCAACTCTTAAGCTTCTTAATTCCATATGGGTACCATACTTCTAAGCACCCCCAAGACACACTTGTGCAATGCGTGGATTGTGCTTCCAACCATATGACTCGTTTGGACAGAATGTTTATTTGAGCCACTAGTGCGTCCAACTCGTGTTTCTTTTGGGCCTCCTTGTTGGATTCAACCATACCATCAAGGAGTGTTGCAACGACTTTGTAGGGCTGGTAGAGCATACCGCCCTCGAAAAGTTGATCTGCTATGCTCTTATTTTCGGGTCCAAGACCCTGATAGATGCACTCCAACAGCATCTTATCAGACATTCCATGAGATAGGCATGGTTGTAGTAGCACTGATTGAAACCGCAGAAACATTTCTTGAATTGCCTCATTCCCTACTTGTTTGAACATCAGGAGGTTCTCCCTGAGGTTTAATAGTTTCAGGAGGGGATGGTCTGTGTAGTACCCATAATGATCATCCATTCTTATTTCCCTGTTTTGATATCCAAACAAGAAAAACAAAACTACAATTTAGATTAGTAAAGCTAAAACAAAGAAGAATAAAAAAATCTACTCAACTAAGAATTCCCAAAGAACACCACTCCCTGGCAGCGACGCCATTTTGATATTTGTGTAATCAAGACAAAACATCCAATGCAAGTGTCTACGATCGTACAATAGTTTAGTAACCCAACCAACGGTTGGGATCGTTCCCAAGGGAGTGGTTTTGAGAATTAATAGAAAAATAAAATTTATTTCTAATTAGTCTTAGCTAAAGACATTAACGATTAAAACATTGTAAATTAAAGGGGGACACAAGAGTGTCAATTAAGAATGGGGTTTTTTGTCAAAAGTAAGTAAAAAGCAGTAAAATAAACAAGGATTTCAAAGTAATGAGAGAGGATCCTTGTGACGTGACGGCAATACGGGTTAAGCTAGATTATAGGGTACATGCTTTCAATAGAGGATTCATAAAATAATTGTGACTAGCCTAAACTTTAAAGGGGATAAGCTCTCTCTCGAGCAACTTACCCCGGTTCAATTGCGTTCCTCTCGAACACCCACTTGCCGCATGAAGACCAGCCTATGCTTTAATCCACTCACTCTCTTGAGCTAAGTGTGTGGGAATGAGACTAAGATTCAGTCTTTTGAGCTGAACTTCATGTCAACCCACTCCCCCCGGCCATCAATTTAGTAGTTTTAGTTTTACGACCTCTCTCTCGAGCAAGCCGAAAACACATAAATAAACTTGTATTTGCACTTACAAATTCATTACATTCATCAATAACTACTAAAAGAAATCACAATTAAACTACGATTAAACTATCAGCAAGAAAGATCCAACAATTATCTTAACTCATATTCGCTAAATCACACCCCAATAATTGAGGTATTTAGCCACACATGTTAAGAGATAGAAATTTATACCGAATTGAGCTCGCATTCAACTGGGTATGAAAATTTAAGTCTTGATACAGGCCAAAATTTGAAGAATCCAAGAGACCCAAATCCAAATCTTGAAGATGAAACCCTTTGGATTTCAAGTCTTCAAAACCCTCTCAAACATAGAGCAAAATATCAAAAAGTACTTATATGAAAATTATAATAATTGTTCGACTCCTAAAACTACAACTCTAACTACTATTTATAGTTTTCACAGATTTGTGCTGCAAGGGATCATCCGGCGTCGTTAGTCAAAATCGCCGATCAACTCGGCAATTCACCCTTTGGTGTAGTTCATGTCGTATTGCACCAGCCTTCAGCATCGTCGTGCTCTGTATCATTGGGCGACATTGTACTGCTTCGCGGAACTTCTCAGCGATGTGTCGACTACTCCCTTTTTCGGCCGACTTGATCCTTTCCCTCAGGGGTGAGCACACTGGAACCAAAGGTGAAGTACAACCCTTCGGCGACTTGCCAAGTGGACTTGGCGATCCTCAGGCCTTCATTTCTTCATTCTTTTCAACGTTTTCATTCCTTTTTGTGACGTAGTGTCCATGCTTTCCTTCAAGGATTTGTGGACTCAGGGGTGAGCACACAATTTCTATTAAAATATACCCCTAAATGAGTCCAATTTGTGGACTCATCAAGGATCCCCATGAGCATATCAGGAATTTTGTTGATATATGTGGACCGTTCTCAATTAAGAACTTATCGCAAGAATCAGTCCAGTTGAGGTTGTTCCCATTTTCTCTGATGGGCGAAGCAAACAAGTGGTTGGCGGAGTTGCCAAGAGATTCCACAACTTCATGGGAAGAGCTTATTATTACATTCCAAGTGTGATTTTTCCATCCTTCCATGATGATGACTGTTCGGGACAACATCCTAGATTTCAAGCGCTTGAAGGGTGAGCCAATCCATGAGAAGTGGCTGAGATTTAAGAAGCTATTGCTACAGTGCCTGACTCATAGAATCCCAGATAAGATGATGCTGGAATGTTTCTATAGAGGTCTTGATTCTGTGGACAAAGGAGTGCCTAACAAACTGTCTTTGGTTGGTATAATGCGACAACCCTATGCAATAGCATCCCAAATCCTCGATCACATCACCAAAATCAACAAGGATCAAGAGAGGGACCCAAATTTAGCCAAAATGATGACCTAGGTGGATATCTTGGCAAAGAATATTAAGGAATTTGAAGTGTTGTACAAACAGAAAGTAAACTTCCTATCAAATAAAGGACGAATTCACCGTGCAATTTACCCAAGGCCAGATGGTAACCAAGGATTGAATAGAGAGGGGAAGGAGGATAGGTATGTTCCTCCCCATGAGCATCAATATCCTAAGGATTATGAGGGTGGCTAGATGGAAGATATACTATCACGTATTCTCAACAAAGACAAAAGATATGACAGAGTGTTGAAGGAGAAGAAAAGAGAGGATCTTAACTCTAAATCAAATGTTGACCTCTCATTCAATCTCTATTAAGCAATTGGAGACCCAACTGCGTCAAATTTTGTCTTATCTCAACCCAAAACAACAAGGGGGGTTGCCTAGTGATACTATGGAAAACTCCAAAAAATTAAGCTTGAATCGTGTCACGACGTTAACTAAGCCGCTTCTTGGGAGGCAACCAAAGTTTTTAATGCTTTGTGTTTGTTTTTGGAATAATTGGGCAGGTTGAAAAGTTGAATGGGTTTGATAAATGCAGGTTGGCGAGACAAGTGTCCAATCGGTGACTCATCGAAGAGGTCGGTGAGCCTGACTTGGACCGCCAATCGACTCACAAAAACAGCAGGTGGGAGTCTGTAAAAGTGGGCGGGCCAATGGATGAATCGGCAACTCGCCGAACATGTTGGCAAGCTTGATTTTGTCTGCCGTTTGGTACTTTGAATTGACTAAAAGTCCTGTAGAACTCCGCGAGGTAAGTCACCACTCCTTTGATCGCCGAGTGGTTTGGCGTGGTCTACTAATACTGTCGAAAGGGTTGCGAACTGAATGGTTTTAAAATGCCAAATGGTTTAAACTTTCAAAATCTTCTACATTCTCCTATTTTTAACCTTGTATCCTCTCACCCGCACTCTAGATTTTGCATATTTTCCCTTTTTTTTTACATTTTGCTCTTGGTTTCGTACTCAGATTTGGATTACATTGCCGCCTAGCATATCATATCCTTCATTCGACTTAGAGGTTGGTTCTCCGAACCCCGAACTCTTGAGTATTGGTTGAACTCGAATGCATTTGGTAAATTCGTGTTAATGTGTGCTGGGCCGGTGTTGAAATCGTAGTTAATGTGTTAGTTTGCCTATTTTAGTTTATTAATTGTGCCTAATTACTTAAAATGTTGATTTCCTGAGTTTTGTGCTTTTAAATTGATCATAAACTATTGGGTTGTGGTTAATATCTGTAGTGTCTAGTTCGGTGAAGTCTGAGTAACCCCCAATTGTGTTAAATGATGTACCTTTTCCAATGATGAGGCGGTGGACATCATTCTTAAAGGCAAAAGTCATCAAATGGTAAATCTTGGCCAAATCGGGGGAAGTTTAAGTACCCCAGAGGCATGGGTCTTGGCTTAATTCCATAATTGTATAGTTTGATTTTGATTTCGGAGGTTGTGGGCTTGAATTTGGGAAATGGGATTGAAATTTGGCACGTTAGGCAATTTGGCGAGTTGAGCCGAGCTCACTGAATCGTTAGACTGTTCGCCAACATCCCACTTGATCGCCATTAATTTCTCTCTGACTGAGTTAGAGTCTGTAAGTTTCGGCAAGAAGTCAGAGCTTGTTCAGGTCACTCGGTGACTCACCGAAGGGTCCCTTGATCGCCCTTTCTCCGTCCCTAACCCCTAAATGTATGCTGTAAAATTCGGCAGGCTACTCTGAGCTCGTCAAGTGATGTCAGCGATTCCCCAAAGAGCTATGAATGTCATCGACTTGCCTTTTTTTTGGCCAGTCCTTTTGAGCCAAAGTGACTTGGTGACTCGTCGACTAGTTCGGCGAGTCTCTCTGCAACCTGTATTCTACATCTTTTCTTGGATTATTTCTGACTCTTTTTTATGTACTTTGCAAACATGGCTAGACCCAAAGTACCGGGACGATACATGTCGCCCCGCAAGCGGGCAAAGGGAATCATTATCAATGAGGAGGCAGCTACATCAAAATCAAAGGCTACCAAACTTCCTACCATATTTGGGAAAGGCAAAGAAACGGGTAAGGCGCTCGCTATTGAGTCACCGGAGGTTAACTCCAACAGTGAGGGAGTCTATGCTACTCACCTCACCACCTCAGAGAGCGAAGGGGAACACCAAGACCCTAAGACTGACATTTTTAAGACTGAGGTTGATCAGCTGCTACTAGCCTGGAGAGATGAAAGACACTCCAAGAGGATGAATGGTCCGTCTAGGATCCGGGTACCTCAGTCCACTAGTCCTCCTCTAGTTCCAGACCAAACTGTAGTCCCAGCACCACTTACACAGGGTCCTCCTCCTCGATCTCTCAACAAAATAAAGGCCAAGGGACAAAGGACTATTATCGAGGAGAAGAGATTGTCCAAAGACGGTGTGGTGGACAGATATCCAAAGATCTGGAGAACCTTTAAGGTTCACAAGATCAAGATTTATACTAAAACCCGTGGCCCTTACATTCCTAATTGGGTTCGGCAGTTTTACACTACCTATGAGGCCCTGGTGCCACAAGGGAAGAGGAAGGCCGCTACCTTCAAGCCAGTAGATTATGTGGTTGTCAGGGGCAGGAAAGTGAAGTGTGATAGTGATGATATCAATGTAGTATAAGAGTGCACCAAGAATATTATAGACGACTACCAAAGAATGATCAAGACAACTTCATTGGAGGACATCAAAAGTTGGCTTGCTCCTCTCCTGTCAGATGATACTCCTAGGTGGATTAAGGCCAAAGTGCCTATAAAGAAGAAGGATCTAAATGTGGCGGCGAGGTACTAGTTTGGGTTTATTAGCATCACAATCATGTCGTACCAAAATGAGTGTATCCTCCGCCATACTAAGGAAGCCTATTTTGGCTCTATCATTGCGAGGAAGAGCCTTAATTTAGTACTGATCATTGGACAAGAGATGGTCATGAGGTCCAAGCAGTGTCAGACATCTCTCCCACTCCCGATTTGATCACCAAATTGTGCAGGCGAGCCCAGGCTCCACGCGATGAGAAGAAGGATGTGGAAGTGATTCCTACCTCCCCTACCGACATTTGATGCATCGACGCTGAGTATTTGAAGGATAAGGATGAGAACAAGAAGGCATACCCAGTGGATACATCTCCGGTTGTGGACACTGAGACACTACCCGTAGAGGCACTATTGCCTACTCCGGCCACTGGGCCTTCAGGTATCTTTAGTATTGCCCCTTCTATGACTCTAAGCTCTTCTACTGCCCCCTGCCTCCTAAGTCTATTTCTAGTTCTACTGCATCCCGACATCCACTCACCTGTGCCGCGATACTACGGATAGGGCATCTAGCCTATTCTGCTAATGTGCGTGCCATCGAGCTAGAGGCTATAGTCCTTGGGATGATTAAAAGAGCTCTCATTGTTGTTGTGACACCTCTTAGAGAGTGTATTAATGCCCTCGTGGCAAGGATAGAGGTGTGTCAGAGAGATGAGGGAGCCACTCATAAGGTGACGACCCTAAAGGCCGCAATTGCAGTGTTAAGAAACGATGTGAACCAGTTGAATTCCAAAGATATGTCGATGATTTTTGGGACCGTGGAGATCACTGCTGATCTGGACACAGATGTGCCTCCGGCCATCGGAGATGAGGTTCGAGCATATGATGTGGCTGCAGAGTTCGAGGATAAGATTGACGAGGAGCAACTCGGTATTTAGGATGAGACCACATATAAGGGATTTCCGGTGGTTGATGAGGCTATGGTGCATTTATCCGTGTAGACTTCATTGAGAGAGACATCCATGACAGGCTCTAGTGGAGCCAATGTTGTTGTTACCCCAGGCGCTGATGCACAAGAACGGAGTGTGACAGCGGGAATTGATGCCTCGACAAACGGAGAGATTGATTAGAGAAGATCATCATTTACCTCCTTCTCTGTTGTTTTTCTTGATTTTTATTGTTTCAGTTGCATTTGAGGACAACTGCTTTTCTTTTGTGGGTGGAGTGAGGTATTTCCATACCTACCTCTTATGATAATAATTTGTGTATATATATTGAGTTTTGTGTTTTAAGCTGTGTTTTGATTCTATCTTGTGGATGTTTTGAGCTTATGGCTCCTTGTTTTAAATGGAAATCGTTTTTGACCCATTTTGAAAATTTTTGTCCCACCTTTTTTGTATGTGATTGTGGTTGTTCTTTGTCAGGCCCAGGGGTACCCCTAGACGTATAATGGCGTACTTAACCCCGAAGGGGTGTCATACAAACCCTTAGCATAATCATAACATAAGATACTAGAAAAGTACTAGAAAATTTAACTTCTTTAAATCATACAATTGAAAACATTTTTATAAGTAAGCGGAAGTTTTTACTACAACTTTTTCTCAAACAATCTATATAAACTTATGAATAAAATTCTTGGGACGCAGCCCATAAAAATTCTAAAACATAAGAAAATGACATAAAGGAAACATAAGGGTTTTGTCCTCGAAGCTATGAAGACTAACCAATTCTTCAACTCTTCTTGCACCTTAGAAACCTAACTTCCAAAGCAACTCAATCTCATAAACCCTACATTTGATTAGAATGTAGGGAATATGCCAAGTATGAAAGGTAGCGCAACATCATAAGAGCATCTCAAAATGGTTAGTCAACATAAGACATAAGCATAAGAGATAATAACATAGTCATAGCATAACCTGCAACATAAGCATCATATAAACATAATTGACTCTTAGTTATCTATACCATAATACCACCACTCTCAAGTAACCTCAAAAGCATACAAGTTCAAACTATGGATGAAAAGAAATATAAGAAGAAACGTACTAGTAGAAAATTAAGAAAAATAAGAAGAAAATTAAACAAATTGTATCCGGATTATAAACAACTCAAGATCACAAAAACTAATAACGAAAAATTAGATCAATTAATAAATAATATATCTAAAATAGAATATAAATATATTCAATATTTAAAAATATAATGAATAACGAGAATAACGAATATAGACAAAAACTTACTGAAATAATTATAGCAAAAAGACAAGAATTAGCACATAGGCAAAGTAGACTTAACAATAATATATTCGCAGGAACTTGTAAAAAATCTATAGTAGCACAAAGGAAAACTATTTTATATCTACAAATACAGATAGAAAGTTTAGAATATAAACTTCAACACAATCTATAAATGAATAAGGAAGAATATGCCATAGACGAAAAAATATATGAAAACTATGACGGATTAAAAATAAAGATAATATTTTCTAATCTAGGAAAAAGATACAAAAAATAGGTGACGACAATATAAGTTTAATTTTAGAAAAAGAAACACTAAAACTAGAAGATAGTTTAACTGTTATGATAAGAATAACAAAAGAAAATGAAGAAATAGATAGAAAAACGGAAATTGAAAAAATAAAACAACAAGCAAAAAAGGATGTACATTAGAAGAAGTAAAAAATACTAAAATAATAGAACTAGAAAAAGAGCTGGCAATGTTAAAAGAAATGTATGAAATGAAACAAAAAGAAAAAGAACAAAAAACAAAATTAGCAAATGAGATAATTAAACTTAAAAAAAATTTCAATTAGAAGATGAATTAGAAGGAAAAGAAGAAAATAACCAAGATAATCTACCTGAAATAAGAATTGATGAAATAAACGACGATGATCTAGATGAACAACATTCGGAAACAAGCGAAACATATACGGAACTTTTAACAAACATAGATAATACAAAGAACTTAGAAGTAAATGCAGGAGACCTATAGACATGGATGAAAAACCTAGTACATCAGGAATAAAAAACTCAAAAAATTTAAAATATTATAATACAAACTATGAAACCTCAAGATCAAGAAGAGCCAACCATACATAGAAGACAAGGGAAGACCTTGCTCGACCAAATGAATGTAGCAGCAGGGATATTTAGAGATGGGAGCAAATATGATAAAGAAAAAACTATTTGGGATAAAAAATTGAATAAAAAATGGACTCCTAAACCAATAACTATGGCAGATATAAATAAAACAATCCAATTATGGATGGGATATATATCAAAAAAATTAATAGATAACAAAATAGTAATGACAGAAACACCAGGATATATAGAGAGAACACTTATAGGAACAGTAAACTTATGGCTACAAAATTTATCAGATAAAAGTTTACAAACTCTAAGAAGTAATAAAATATTTGATAGTGAAATAGCTACTACAACTATGGAAATATTATATAAATAATAAATCGCTATAAGGAACGAATTTAGTAGTATGACAACAGAAGTAGAACAAAATAAAGAAAAAATCATAAACTGAAATCTAATGACAAAATTAGCAATATGTAACATGTGTTATATAGATGAATATACATGTGCATTTAGAGAATACTATTATAAAGGAACATATAGCATAGACGTAAGTAAAGAAATAAGAAAATTATATTTTACAAAATTACTGGAACCTTTTAATTCAAAAGTAATAAAAAGTTGAAATGAAGCAGGATTAACAGATACCTTAGGAGCTAGAATAAAATTCTTACAACGTTGGTTTATAGAACTATGTGAAAAACATAAAGAAGAAATAAAAATGAAAAAAATACTAATAAAAAACTTAGCATGTTGCAAAAATAAAACGGCACCCCAATTTGGTTGTACGGACAAATACTATAAAAAAAGATATAACAAAAAATATAGATCGAAATATAATTATAAAAAACCAAGAAGAAGATACTATGTAAAAAACTACAAAACCAAAAGACCATATAGACCAAAAAGAAAACTAACGGAATGTACTTGTTATAATTATGGAAAATTAGGACATATAGCTAGAGATTGTAAATTACCTAAAAATCCAAAGAAAAAACAAATATCAGAAATAATAATAGACGATGAAAAATATACACAGATAGAATACATAGATTATGAATTAGAAAACAATGATAGTATATATGAATTATCGAAAAATGAAATAGAAAATAATTCAGTAACAGAATCAGATAATGAATACTATATAAATGATTGAAACAGACATACAAATAATAACTAAAGAAAATCATTAAGATGAAGAATCTTTAGAACAAAAAATAATATTTGATAATAGCATATTTGAACAAATAAAAGGAAAAAAATTAAACGTAAGCGTAGAAAAAATATTCGAAATACCAACAATAAGAAATTGGTTTAAATGACAAAAAGAAGAGTATTATGTAGTAAGTCAAAAAAACATATTATAGATTGCAAATACAGCAAAGGAAAGGCTAAAATACCAATAATAAATAAACGAATAATAAATAAAGAAATACAAGATATTAAGGCTAAAAATCTAATTAAATATGTACATTCAGGAGGAACAAAAATACTAATAAAAACATGTTTTAGAGAAGGCATAGATACACCCATAGAAATATACTTAGCAGATAATAGGATCATACAACCTATAGAAAAAAATATAACAGGTACAGTAAAAGGCAACCTCATATACAGAAAATTTAAATTTATAATAAATGCTAACTACTCAGTAGCAATAAATGATTGGAATAAATCACTAGTATTATATTGGAAAATGTCAGGAATAGAACTAGCCCCGGGAAGTAAAATATTTACAGCTAAATATAAAAACTTATATGTTTTAACAACAAAACATAAAATAACAGCAAAAAATAAAATAAATAAAATAAAAATAGGAAATCCTTTTGAAAGGATAGTTACAGTCATAGATAATAATGATTATAGTTATAATGAGATTGATATAGAAGAAGATTTAGAAATACTAAAAGAAAGATTAAGCACATAAAAAAGAATAAACTGTGAAATACCACAAATTTCATCAAAAATGAGTACCTCAAGAAGAATAGATAAAACCCCACAAAAGTCAATGGAAGAAGAAATAAAATCACATCATTACTACATAACGGGAGTAATGGAACAACGAAAGTATTTAATATTAATAAATACAGAACAAGAAGAAAACTATATTACCAGAGAATTAGTGACGGAAGATGAAACAATAACTACTAAACAATTATGCCCCGAACTACCAAAAGCATTAATGTATACCGAAGAACTACAGAAAATGAAATAATCATTGGAGGAGTACCAATAGTAATAAAATTTAAAATATATCAAGAAGATGAAAATATCACTTTAGGAATAAAATGGCTAGAACAAGTAAAACCATATAATCTAGAAGACAAACAGTTAATAATAAATTATGAAAATAAAAGAGTAATAATAAAAAGTACTTTAGTATGATAAAATTATAAAAATATATATACTTGCAAAGATAATAATAGCTATTACAACAGATATTATACACCAATGATAGATACGGGAGCAGAAACTAATATATGTAAATACAGTTATTTACCAGAAGATAAATGGGAAAAATTAAAAACACCGATAGTAGTAACAAGATTTAATAATGAAGGAAGCATGATTTAACTATAGAAGAAATATATAACTTTGAATCGACCACAAAAGATATGCTATTAGGAATGCCATTTTTAGAAAAATTATACCCACATATAATAACAAAAACACACCGGTGATTCACAACACCATGTAAATAAAAAATAGGAGCAAAAAAAGTAAATAACAAAAAAACAAAAAACAACAGAATGGATAAAAGGAAGTGAAAAAAATACACAAAAAATAGAAAATATAAAAGAAGAAGACCCTAAGATAGAATTAATTATATTTTCTATAGATAAAGTAAAAATAATCCAAGATAAGTTAGAATTATTATATAGTGAAGATCCTTTACAAGGATGGGAAAAACATAAAACAAAAATAAAAATTGAGCTAATTGATAATAATAGTATAATAACCCAAAAACCACAAAAATATAATTTTAATGATTTAACAGAGTTTAAGATACATATAAGTGAATTACTAGAAAAAGGGTACATACAAGAAAGCAATAGCAAGCATACAAGCCCGGCATTTATAGTAAATAAATATAGTGAACAAAGAGGAAAAAGTAGAATGGTTATTAATTATAGAAATTTAAATGCAAAAACTAAAAGGTGGCGTTGGGAAACACCTTAAAACCCATAATGTTTGTTTAAATACAGCTGCAGGTACGAGCAAACAAGTTAGTGAAAAACAACATAAGAATACAAACTTGAACCAGCTATTTGAAAGACCATTTACTCCGAGAACACCAAAAAATACATTGGCTATGGAACCCTAAACCTCAACCTATGCAGATAGCCTATAAAACGAGAAAAAATTATATAACCATGTTACGAGAACTTATATTTAAAATATATACAAAATCCAAACCTATTTAAACCGTAATCCTAGATCCACTACAACCAAAGAACCAAATCAAGACTACCTAACCCAAAAATTACAAGGTTATAACAAGTTAATTGCACAACCAAAAACTAACGCCAATTTAGTAAGAACATGTTACAATTATGGACTATTAAATACCGTATATACATACGATGGAGAAGAGATAAGTGGAATACTAGAATTGCACAAAGCATTCATCACATATCAAAGAGTTACCAAAGGAAATTTATTTTATATAAAGTTTTTAACAGCACCAGCGGAGATATTATACGAGGAGATAAAACCTCCAATTCAAGTTAATTTAGAACATTGATGATCCGGATATTTGTGTCCAATAGTTTTACAATATCTTGTCATTATTTCTGATGAGATAAAGTTCTTTCTTATAGCTCTTGTAGTTGGCTGTTGCTCAGGTTTTAGTAGATTTAGTGCCCATTGCCTGAGTTCTTCCATATCTGCTTCTCTGATTTCTCGATAATTTGAATATATCATTGTTTGCTCTCTTGAATAATAACTCCATATCGAATTTTTGTTTAAATAATTAGATGTCAACTCATTTAAGATAGTAGCTATTCTAATAATTCATTTTCCTGCATAGAATGCTGGTATCTCCACTTTTTGTATTTTGTCTTGTTCTTCTATTTTTTATGGTATGATCATTTCTCTAGTTAATCCAATTTTTATAACCTGTATAATTGGCTTAATTTCATCATAAAGTATCTCTGCTGGTGCTGAATAGAATCTTATATAAAAGAGGGTTCCCTTAGTTATTCTTTTGTAGTGCATGAATGCTTTGTGTAGATCCGGTATTGTAGCTATTTCATCTCCTGTCTGGGTTATACTGTGTTCAGTAATCCATAGTTGTAACAAGTTGCCACTAGATTTGCATTTGTCTTAGGTAAAGCAATTAGTTTGTTGTATCCTTGTAGAGTTTGGGTAATATAATGTTCGTGTGGATTTTGGGTAGTTTTAGATCTGGGGTTTTTGTTTAAAAAGGTTTGTATTTTGTGAATGTTTTCTATGTAGGCTCTGGTTATATGATTATAGATTTTCTTGTCTTGTCCCAAGCTGTCTTTGTAGGTATTTATTTGTGGTGGTACAAATAAGGGGTTTTGATTTCTGGGTACAAATGGTTTTTCAAATATTTTGTTCATATTTGTATTAACATATCTTTTTTCTTCTTTTGTAGATGATGTGCNTTTAGATCTGGGGTTTTTGTTTAAAAAGGTTTGTATTTTGTGAATGTTTTCTATGTAGGCTCTGGTTATATGATTATAGATTTTCTTGTCTTGTCCCAAGCTGTCTTTGTAGGTATTTATTTGTGGTGGTACAAATAAGGGGTTTTGATTTCTGGGTACAAATGGTTTTTCAAATATTTTGTTCATATTTGTATTAACATATCTTTTTTCTTCTTTTGTAGATGATGTGCTACATGTAGCTGCAAGTAACAAATTGTTAGTTTGGGATTTTCGGTGTTTTCTATCGTCACCTTCTAGCTCTGGAGTTTTCAAGTCTTCCGATCGACTTAGCTCCGCATATTTATTGTCATTCTGCTGACCTTTCATTTGTTGTATCTCTTTATCTAGGTTATCTACTTTTGTACAAAGCAATGTCATAGCATTGAATATCTTTTCAATAGCATTTTCGTTGTCTAGATCTGTCTGTGTAGCTTTGTCTTGAAATGTAATCTGCAATGACATTTTTGTTAGTACTTATCACTTCTATTGTAAATGTAAAATTTTGTATATTTAATACTAGTCTCCGTATTTCTTTGGTTGTTACTGCATCTTGTATCTTCCTTGTGATTCACCATTTTACCTGCGTATTATCTGTTCTTACAATAAACTTATTGTATACTATATATGGTTCAAAAGCTAATAAACATTTATATAGTGCATATGACTCTTTTCTATTTATTTCCCATTTTATTTCGGGATTTGTAAATGTCCCTGAGTAATATCTGCAATGATGTTCTATTTTTTCTTTATCGTATTTATATTTTAGTACTCCTCCATGACTTATTTCACTTGCATCTGATTCTACTATGTATATAAAATTTTTTATTTTCATCTGGAAAATATAATTTAGGTAACTTCTTACATAATGATTTTATTTTTCGTATTTGTTTTTGATCTTTTTTATCAAAATAATATTCTACGTCTTTCTTCAATTTTTTGTGCAAAGGTTTTAGGTTTTCTGCTAAATTAGGTATATATTCTCTTACCTGATTTACTAATCCTAAAAATGATTGTAATTTCTTTTTCATATCTATTTGTTCTTCAGAATTTATTATTTTTTGTTCTATATGGTTTTGCATTTTTATACCATTCTTATCTATTTGTATTCCTAAAAATTCTATCTGATTTTTCATTATTTCTGCCTTTTTCTTACTTAAACTTATAATCATGAATATATTTACCTGTGCACCCAAACCAAGTCACCAGGTTTAAAAACAACATATTTTCTACCCTTATTCCTTCGCAATGCAACTTCCTTGTTCTTCTTTTCAATTGCAAGCCTTGTTTGTTCATGAATTTTCTTCATCATATCAGCCTTCTTCTTACCATCAAGATTAGCAAAACCATTAGCAGGCAAAGGTAATAAATCAAGGGGGGGTAAGGGGGTTGAATCCATATACAACTTCAAAAGGAGTCTTACCAGTAGAAGAATGGAAGGTCCTATTATAAGCAAATTCTACAATAGGTAAGTAATCTTCCCAAGAAGTCAACTTTCCTTTCAAAACAGCCCTCAACATGTTCCCTAAAGTTCTATTAACTACTTCCATTTGCCCGTCAGTTTGTGGGTGACAAGATGTAGAAAATAGCAATTTAGTTCCCAACTTTCCCCAAAGAATTCTCCAAAAGTGACTTAAGAACTTGACATCCCTATCACTAACAATAGTTCTAGGTATTCCATGCAATTTAACCACTTCCTTTACTTCCTTTACAAACAAGTCAGCCACATGAGATGCATCATTAGTCTTTTTACATGGGATAAAACGAGCCATTTTAGAAAATCTATCTACTACCACAAATATACTATCCTTACCATACTTAGTCCTTGGCAGCCCCAATATGAAATCCATAGAAATATCAATCCAAGGGGAATTAGAAACAGGTAAAAGAGTACAAAGACCATGCGGCAATGTCCTAGACTTAGCCTGTTTACATTCAAGACAATAAGAACACACTTTTTCAACATCCTTTCTCTTGCTAGGCCAATAAAAATGTTCAGACAGTATTTCCAGTGTTTTGGGTACACCAAAATGTCCCATTAGCCCTCCACAATATGCTTCCCTAACAAATAGTTCACGCAACGAGCAGTTAGGAACACATAATTTATTTTCCTTGAATAGAAATTCATCTTGAAGATTAAATTTCTCAAAGGGACCCAACTTACATTCAGCAAAAATCTCACCAAAATCAGAATCATTAGCATAGAGGAACTTGATTTGGTCAAAACCCAACAACTTTGAAGTAAGAGTAGAGATCAAAACATACCTTCTTGAGAGTACATCAGCAACCACATTCTCCTTTCCTTGTTCGTAAGCAATTACATACGGAAAAGTTTCACTAAACTCTACCCATTTAGCATGCCTACAACTAAGTTTACCTTGGCTCTTCAAGTATTTTAATGACTCATGATCAGTCTTGACCACAAATTCTCGAGGCCACAAGTAGTGCTGCCATGTATCTAACGCCCTTACCAAGGCATATAGCTCCTTATCATAAGTTGAGTAGTTCAATGTTGCTCCACTTAGCTTTTCACTAAAGTAGGCAATTAGCTTGGAGTCTTGCATCAAAACTGCACCTATGCCCTTACCAGAGGCATCACACTCAACTTCAAAAGACTTAGAAAAATCAGGCAATTGCAAAAGAGGAGCATAACACAATTTATCCTTCAGCAAGTTAAATGCATCATCTTGTTCCTTTCCCCATGTAAAAACCTTATCAATTTTAATAACTTCAGTTAAAGGAGCAGCAATGGTGCTAAAGTCTCGCACAAACCTCCTATAAAAACTAGCAAGTCCATGAAAACTCCTAACTTCAGTTACACTATTAGGTTTAGGCCATTCTTTTATTGCCTTGATTTTCTCATCATCTACTTCAACTCCCTTAGAACTGACCACAAAACCTAAGAAAACCACACGATCAACACAGAAAGTACACTTTTTGAGATTAGCAAATAAGCGCTGATTTCTAAGAACTTCAAAAACGTGTTTTAAATGCTCTAGGTGTTCATCCAGATTTTAAGAAAAGATCAAGATGTCATCAAAATACACCATAATAAATTTTCCATGGAAATATTTAAAAACATGATTCATTCGTCTCATAAAAGTGCTTGGTGCATTAGTCAAGCCAAAGGGCATAACTAACCACTCATAAAGTCCATATTTGGTCTTAAAAGTAGTTTTCCATTCATCTCCAGGATTCATACGAATCTGATGGTAACCACTCTTTAGATCAATATTAGAAAAGAATTTTGAACCATACAGTTGGTCCAACATGTCATCAAGACAAGGGATAGGATGGCGATACTTTACCGTTATCTTGTTGATGGCTCGACAATCTACACACATCCTCCATGTTCCATCCTTTTTGGGAACCAATAGGACTGGAACAGAGCATGGGCTCATACTCTCTCAAACAAATCCCTTTCCAAGCAATTCTTCAACTTGCCTTTGTAATTCTTTGGTCTCTTCAGGATTGCTCCAATAGGCAAGCCTATTAGGAAGTTGAGACCCAGGCACAAAGTTTATTTGGTGCTCAATCCCTCTCAAAGGTGGTAATCCCTTTGGAGTGTCATCAGGAAAAACATCTTCAAAATTTTGCAAAAGAGTAGAAACACTATTTGGCAAAGAAGGAGTTAGTTGTTCAAAATTAATCAATACTTCTTTTAAGTAAGTAGTATTATGGGCAGCCCCTCTCTCCTAGCATTCAAACACTCTTTGGCTTTTATATAAAGGCTCTCATTAGCCTCTTTCCTCAGCCTCTTTCCTCTCACCAAAACATTTTATTTTTTTACTCACACCCTCTTTTACCTCTTTACTTAGATCGCTGTCCTCTCTCTCTTTCTCTCGGCCATCTTTTTTTTTTCTATCTCTTGGCCTTTTTCTTCTCCCTCAAGCTCACTTTTTACCTCTCCCTTTTGTTTTCCCATTGTTTCCTTTAATTGATTTTGATCTTCAAACGCTTGAGAAGGAGATTATGGTGCAAGAGTATACTTCTTACCATTATGCAGAAGACTATACCTATTCTTTCTCCCATGATGAGTAGTATCCCTATCATACTGCCAAGGTCGGCCAAGTAAAACATGACATGCTTGCATTGGAACTACATCACAAAGAATTTCATCTTCATACCTACCAACATTGAATGAAATCATGCATTGTTTGTTTTCTTTTACTTCTCCATAATCATTCAACCATTGGAGCCTATATTGGGTAGAGCGCTTCATGCATGCAATTCCTAGTTTATCCACCAAGTATGAACTCACCACATTTGCACAACTTCCCCCATCAATAATCATAGAATAAGTCTTCCCTTTTATTTCACACCTAGTATGAAACAAATTCTCTCTCTGCCCTTCATCAACACTACCCAAATTGATAGTCATAATTCTCCTAACCACCCCAATTATACCATCATTAGGCAGTTCCAAATCATCTTCCTCACTTACACCTTCTCCCTCTTCTTCTTCCCCCTCACTTTTTTCACTCTCATATTCTCCATTCTCTCTAAGTAGGATGTTTCTTCTACTTGGACACTCATGCATCATATGTCCCCTTCCATGACATTTGTGACATTGAATAGAACTTGAAGGTGTAGAAGATTTAGGATTAAAGGTTTTACCTCCCTCCTCAACTTTACCTTTACCTCTATCATCTTGAGGTTTGGAGGGGGCTTTCCCATCTTGAGTTGACCATGGCTTCTTAGAGATAGTATTTGGTCGACTTCTCCATGAGTTATTTTGCTGCTATTTCTCAATTTGTTTTTCAACTTTTACAGACAAATCAACTAACTCATCTAAAGTTACATATTGTTGTATCTTTACTACATTAGCTATTTCTGTATTTAAACCATTTAAAAATCTAGCTATTGTAACATCTTCTTCCTCCATGCAGTTAGCTTGGATCCTAATATCCATGCTTTTGAAGTACTCATCCACCGACATGGAGCCTTGCTTCAAGTGTTGAAGGCGAGATTGTAGATCTCTTTGGAAGTATGATGGAATAAATCGCTTTCTCATTACCCTCTTCATCTCTGCCCACGTAGCAATAGGTGGTAGTTCCTCTTGCAATCTGTCCCTAGCAAGCTTTTTCCACCAAGAAGCAGCATAATCAGATAACTCAACAACAACAAGTTTAACTTTCTTACCCTCAGAGTAGTTATGGCAATCAAAGATGGCTTCAAATCATCTCTCCCAATCAAGGTACAAGTCTGGATCCCTTGTCCCCTTGAAAGATGGCATCTTCATTTTTATACTATTTATATTATCATCTTCTACTCTACCTCTTTGTCCCCTCCTATATCTCTTCTTTCTAGATTAAATTCAACATCAAAATCATCATTATATTATTCAGGATTTACAAAAGGGATATGGGGTACATTCCTTCTAACTTGGGGTCTAACATTATTTGGGGGTACAACATCATTCTCCCTCCTAATTGCAGCTATGGTGTCATTCTGCTCGATAATCATATCCCTCATCTCTTGAAATTGAAGGGTCCATCTCTCAAATTGTTGGTGCATAGCTTGAAGGGTGAAGTCGTTCCTTCCTTTGACCTCGGGCTTCTAAACGAGCCCTTTCCACATCACCACCTGAATTAGACATCTAAAAAAAAATCAAGTATCACACTTTTAATATGGCTTTTACCCTCTGTTAAACTCACCCACACTTGCCTTTTTCCACTCAAAATAACATTTGAACGAGAATACTTTGTATATTTATAATTAAACCAAAACGTGTATCAAGTTCGTAGTAATAAAGTTTGGAATTTTGGGGTACCAAAAGATAGTAAAGAACTAGTCCTAGAACAAGTAGAATTTAGTTGAAACAAAACACGAATAAAAAGAAACTTATTTTAGAATTATAAGAACAAGAAAAAAAATCCTCTTATTCTTAAACATTTCCATCTTCTTCTTCGTCTTCCTCTTCTTTTTCCTCCTCCTTCTTCTTGTTGTTCCTCTTCTTCTTCCTTCTTCTTACTTCTTCCCTCTTCCTCCCTCTTCTTCCTCCCTCTTCCTCTTCCTCTTCTTTCTCCCTCTTCCTCTTCCTCTTCCTCTTCCTCTTCTTCTTTTTCTTCCTCTTCTTCTTCTTCTTCTTCTACCTCTTATTCTTCCTCTACCTCTTATTCTTACTTCTTCCCTCTTCCTCCCTCTTCCTCTCCCTCT